>NC_069129.1:72764548-73094548 GCF_026914265.1 Mya arenaria | reverse complement strand
TGAATAAATGGCCAATCTAACAGCTATAATGCCGACAGTAAATAATTCGTCAGGCGACACATCCGACTCGCGGAGTTCTAGTTGATAATTCTTTCATAAAATTTGTTACAGCTGTGAAAACATCAAAATCATGCTATATAGAATATGGTAATAGCAAGTACTTAAATTGATGAAAACCCCTATTTTCCATTCCTTTTAAGCTGGATTTGTTTCTGTAGTAGTTCATATAAAATATATTACCAACTGTATAAGTGGTCAAACAATCACTATATGGCTTCTTATTCCATTCTCTCGCGCATGTTCAATTCTTTCTAAGAAGGTTACTTTTGTCACTTTGTAAATCTTTTCCTTTGATACTTTGCCATAAAGTCACATAGTGTTTTAATAATTGGTACATTAGCGGCATCCAAAAGGGTAAATGTATAATCTCGTTTTCGATTAATTTCTTCTGGTGTTATCTTTTCGTGATATATTATACACACTTTTTTGTACCCTATACGCCCAAACTTTTATAATACTCCAAAATCTGTTTCCCAAGTGAAATCGGTTTAACTTGTGTATAACATATCTAAAATCTACTGAATTAATCAGACACAAGCAATGAGAATTTATAATGCAATAGGAACACAGATATCTATTGTTTCTAACGTTTTGCCAAAGTTTTTGAAAACATAAGATTTTGTTCAAGTTTGAACAACAACAACAGAAGTTTTCATGATGTTTAAATTTTGTTCCACTCGATCGTAGGATCATTTCTCATATACATGTACACCTAATTCCAGTTTCAGATTTATTTAAAAGACGGCGACAGATGACAAATATGCATGAACAATAGAAACATAACAACATAAATTTGTATAAGAAATTTGATTCATGAAACATAAACAGAAGCAAGAAATTACAAGAGCTAAAAATGACAAAATTTCAAAGTTAATAAATATTTGAATAGTTTATATTTTTAATAAAGAGTGTTGTTGTTTTTTGACATGAAATGTGGTCACTCCCTGTTTTTCATCCAGACTTGTGACTGGCTTAGGTCAGGTTACCCACTTGACAAAGGAGAAGGAAATGGAAATGGTTTTTATGTTCGCAGAACCCATTTCCAAAAGTGTTACACACCACTACTCTGCCAGCACCCTTAAGTGCCCTCCCAGGCGGGTTATCTACTGTAGAAGTCCTAGCGAGGAGTAGTACTGGGCCTCTCGGATCATTTCTACGGGGCCACACTGGCATTTCATGGGCATAACGCCAAACTAATGATCCAAGTAACATGAAGGGATATACTAATGCAAGTATCGGGTGCATTAGCCGCATAGTCCGATCAGTTACGAAGGGATGTCTGCAATCAAATTCATGTACCTAAACCACCAGTCAGGCTTGAAAACTCTGTAGACTTATTTCGCATTTAATCTATGGAAAGCTACTGAGTTCACCTTCAAACATGCACCATATTCTGAGTAATGAAGCAATTGTTTGGCCACAGACTCACTTTGTCCATTCAAAAGCAGGTAGGAAATGGTAACTAGTATCGCAGATACCTATTTCCGTTTTATAAATGTTTGTACCACACCCAGAAGCAGGGGAGCGATGGTTTGGTACCGCACCCAGAAGCAGGGGAGCGATGGTTTGGTACCACACCCAGAAGCAGGGGAGCGATGGTTTGGTACCGCACCCAGAAGCAGGGGAGCGATGATTTGGTACCGCACCCAGAAGCAGGGGAGCGATGGTTTGGTACCGCACCCAGAAGCAGGGGAGCGATGGTTTGGTACCGCACCCAGAAGCAGGGGAGCGACGGTTTGGTACCGCACCCAGAAGCAGGGGAGCGATAGTTTGGTACCGCACCCAGAAGCAGGGGAGCGACGGTTTGGTACCGCACCCAGAAGCAGGGGAGCGATGGTTTGGTATCGCACCCAGAAGCAGGGGAGCGATGGTTTGGTACCGCACCGAGAAGCTGGGGAGCGATGGTTTGGTATCGCACCGAGAAGCAGGGGAGCGATGATTTGGTACCGCACCCAGAAGCAGGGGGGCGATGGTTTGGTACCGCACCCAGAAGCAGGGGAGCGATGGTTTTGTACCGCACCCAGAAGCAGGGGAGCGATGGTTTGTACCGCAACCAGAAGCAGGGGAGCGATGGTTTGGTACCGCACCCAGAAGCAGGGGAGCGATGGTTTGTACCGCAATCAGAAGCAGGGGAGCTATGGTTTGGTATCGCACCCAGAACCAGGGGAGCGATGGTTTGGTACCGCACCCAGAAGCGGGGGAGCGATGGTTTGGTACCGCACCCAGAAGCAGGGGAGCGATTGTTTCGTATCGCACCCAGAAGCAGGGAACGATGGTTTGGTATCGCACCCAGAAACAGGGGATCGATGGTTTGGTACCGCACCCAGAAGCGATGGTTTGGTACCGCACCCAGAAGCAGGGGAGCGATGGAAGCAGGGGAGCGATGGTTTGATACCGCACCCAGAAGCAGGAGCGCGGTGGTTTTGTACCGCACCCAGAAGCAGGAGAGCGGTGGTTTTGTTCCGCACCGAGAAGCAGGGGAGCGTTGGTTTTGGTACCTCAACAGAAGCAGGGGAGCGATGGTTTGGCACCGCACCCAGAAGCATGGGAGCGATGGTTTGATACCGCACCCAGAAGCAGGGGAGCGATGGAAAAAGGGGAACGATGGTTTGGAACCGCACCCAGAAGCAGGGGAGCGGTGGGAACAGGGGAGAGATGGTTTGGTACCACACCCAGAAGCAGGGGAGCGATAGTTTGGTACCGCACCCAGAAGCAGGGGAGCGATGGTTTGTACCGCAACCAGAAGCAGGGAAGCGATGGTTTGGTACCGCACCCAGAAGCAGGGGAGCGATGGTTTGTACCGCACCCAGAAACAGGGGAGCGATGGTTTGATACCGCACCAGAAGCAGGGGAGCGATGGTTTGTACCGCACCCAGAAGCAGGGGAGCGATGGTTTGGTATCGCACCCAGAACCAGGGGAGCGATGGTTTGGTACCGCACCCAGAAGCAGGGGGAGCGATGGTTTGGTACCGCACCCAGAAGCAGGGGAGCGATTGTTTCGTATCGCACCCAGAAGCAGGGGAGCGATGGTTTGGTATCGCACCCAGAAACAGGGGATCGATGGTTTGGTACCGCACCCAGAAGCAAGGGAGCGATGGTTTGGTAATGTCTATGAAGACATGTCGCCATCTTCGTTCATGTTCCTCATGTGTTGATTGCAATGTTCATGAAACAAACAATAAAATAGTGAAACAGACGGCTTAATTATTGTTTACATCAGACTTGTATTCTTCAACACATGACTTAAATTATTCAACAAACTTCGAACTGTTCTTTACATTATATTGAATCCACAAAATGCATATAAATGGGTACATTGCATGCAATTGTCACAACATGGGAGTCTGTGTTTATAAATTGAAAGAAAGTGTTATGTGTTGTTGGTAAACACGTGGGGCTTATATCAAAGGAAGATTTTGACAACGGGTCATGTGTTTATTTATTAAAGGACAAGGTTATGATTTTTCGTTTACATAGGAGACGGTGTTCATATATAAAACGACAAATTTAAGTGTTGTTGGAAGACATCGGGAGATAATTTTTTTATATATTAAAGGGCAGAATAAGGGGTTTGTTGGTCGACCTACGGGCTAGAATTCATATATTTAAGGTATGCATTATTAAAAGATATACTGTGAGTGATTATATATCATAATTGAGAGTTGTTTGCAAACATAAAAGCTTGTGTTTTATGTATAAACTTTATACATTAAAGGACACTCTTATGTGATTTTGGGAAACGTTTCGGCCTTTGTTTATATTAAAGGAGAGCGTTACATGTTGTTGGTTAACATTGGGGACTGAGTTTATATGTTAACGAACATATGTTTTTGATACACATGGGGGACTGCATTTATGTATTATAAGACAGAGTAGCATGTTGCTGGTACACATTGGACCCTTTGCTTAAATGTTTAAGGACAATGTTTTGAATTAAGCCTATGTGTATTAAAGGGCAGTGTTGCGTGGTGTTGTCAGGTACATGGCCTATGCATATACATGTACATTAAAGAACAGTGTACCTTGTTGATGTTTTATATTGGGTCTGTATCTAAAATTTAAAGAACAGGGTAAGCAGTTGCTGGCAGACACTTGAGACTGAAATTAAAGGGCAAGGTTACTTTTTATTTGCGTACATTTGGGCCTATGTTTATTTATCAAAGAAGAGATTTACGTGTTCATGGTTTGCATCCGGGCATGTGTTGATATATAACAGGACATTACCTGTTGTTGGTTTAAACTTGGGGCTATGTTTATATTTCAAAGAAAGGGTTATGTGTTGTTTGTTTACATGGGACCTGTGTGTGTATATTAAAGGGCAAGGTTACATGGTGATGGTTTACCCGGAGGTGCTATATTTATAAATTAAAAGACAGTGTTACGTGTTGTTGATCTACATGGGGGCCCTTAAAGTTTATATTTTATTTTTTAAAGGAAGGGGTAACGTGCTATCGATTTATATGGGGGCATTAATGCTTATATATAAAAGGACAGTGTACCATGTTTTTGTTAAATTGGGAGGGGGGGGGGGTTCAATCTTAAAAGGCAGAGTTATGTGTTGTTAGCAGACACTTGGGCATATGTTTATATAACAGGGGTTTGTGTTGTTGGTTTTGGATTGGGAGTGTTTTATGTTTATATATTAAAGGACAATGTTACGTGTTGTTGGGGAAAATGGGGGCCTTTTTATGTTTATACATTACAGGAATGAGTTACGTGTTTGTTGGTTTACATGGGAGCCTTTGTCTATATATGACAGGACATGTTTTTAAAGGCAAGCACGCTTTTATGTTTTTAACTTTATATATTAAAGAACAGTGTTATGTTGTTGGAAGGCATGGGGACCTTGTTTATATATTAATGGACCTGAACTACGTGTTGTTGGTTCAATTGGGGTCTGTGTTTATATATGAAAGAACAGGGTAAAATGTTGTTTAAAGGCATAGGGCCTTTAATCTTTAAATAAAAAGGGATTGTGTTATGTGTTGCTGGAAGGCACGGGGTCCTAAAATGTTTTTATATTAAAGGGCAGCAATACGTTGTGTTGGAGGGCATGGGATCTATGGTTATATATTTAAGGTCAAGGTAACGTGTTGTTGGTTAACATTTGTTTAAGTGTTTTGTTAATATTGTTGAATTACATTAAGGCCTGTGTATTTGTATTTAAGAACAAGGTTACAAGTTGTTAATAGACACTGGAGCCTGTGTGTATATATATATATTGAGAACAGAGCATCGTGTTGTTGGTTTATGGTTTAGGGCCTATGATTTTTATATTTAAGGACAGGGTTCTGTGTTATTGTTTTACATGGGGGTCAATGTTTATATTAAAAGACAGGGTAACGGGCTGTTAGTTTTTATTTTGGCCTCAGTGTTTTGATATTAGAGGACATGGTAACGCATTGTTAGTTTACATTGGGTCCTGTGTTTTTATATTTAAGGGTAGGTAAACATGCTATTGGTTTACACGGGGAACTACGTTTATATATTAAAGGACATTGTGATGTGTTGTTGTTAAAACTTGGGCTTGTTTTTTGTATGAAAGGGCAGGGTTTTCTTGTTGTTTTGTTTACATGGGGCCTATGTTTACACGGGGTTACGTTTTGTTTATTCACATTTCGGCCTTTAATGTGTAATTATTAAATACAGGGTTCGGTGTTCTTGATTTACATAGGGGCCTGTGTTTATATATATTTTTGATATATTAAAAAAGGTTTCACGTGGTAATGGTTAACATAGGGGCCTTAAATGTTTACATATTAAAGGACATGGTTAGATGTTGTTGATTTACATTGAGACCTTTAAAGTCTTTATGTTAAAGGACAATAAATTATAATGTTGTTTGTTTACATGGGGCCTGTCTCTATATGTTAAAGAACATGTCCATGTGTTGTTTGCTTTCATTGGGGGCCTTTAATGCTTATATATAAAAGACTAAAAAGAGTTACATGCTATTGGAGTTTAAATGTTCATATATTAAAGTAGTGGGCAATTGCTGGTTTACATGAAGTTCCATCACAGTTTGCATATTAAAAGACATTGTTACGTGTTACTTAAAGGCAAAGGGATCTGTGTTTATTTATCAAAGGACAGGGTTACCTGTTGTTGGTATTCATAGAGACCTATGATTAAATAGTATAAGATGGGGTTACATGTTGTTGGTTGACATTGGGGCCTTTGATGTTTATATAATAAAGGTAAGTATTACATGTGTTGGAAGGCAAGGGGGCCTTTGTTTTAAAACTTATCGGCAGGGTTACATGTTGTTGGTTACATAGGGGCTTTCTTTCTATAATATTGCATTAAAAGACAGTGGTGTGTGTTGTTGGTTTACATGGGGGCCTTTTATGTTCATATAAAGGACAGATTTGCATGGTGCTGGCAGACACTTGGGCCTATAGTTTCATATTAAAAAACACGCTTACGTGTTGTTGGTTTACATGAGTGCCTGTGTTTTCATATTAAATATCAGGATTACATGATGTTGGCAGACACTAGGGTCTATGTTTATATATTAATAGAAAAGGATGATGTGGTGTTAGTTTACTTTGGAGGCTGTGTGTTTATATTAAAGAGCAGCGTTACTTGTTGTTGGGTTATATGGAGGCCTATGTTTATATATTAAAGTACCGGATTACATGTTGTTTGTTGACACTAGGGCTTGTGCTTATATATTTAAGGACAGGGTTACATGAGGTACAATGTTAACATGAGGGCCCTTTATGTTTACATTTGAAATGACAGGGTTCCATTTTGTTGGTTTACATGGGGGCCTTGAATATTCACACATGAAGCAACAGGGTTAGGTGTCGTTTATTTCCAAGGGGACCATTAATGTTTGTATAATAAAGTGTTGAGTTACGTGTTGATGGTTTACATGCCGGTGTTAAATGTTCATGTATTAAGGTACAGTGTTACATGGGGTTGGAGCACATGGTTTAACATTAAAGGGCAGTTTAGCGTGTTGTTGGAAGGCATAGGAGCCTTGAAAGTTTTTATATTAAAGAACAACATTATTTGTTGATAGATGGAAGGCATGGTGGTTTGCATATTAAAGCAAGTGAAATTTGTTGTTGAAAAACATGAGGACTTTTCAATGTATATATACGGACATTTTACGAGATGGGGGACTCAGTGTTTATACATTTATCGACAGCGTTACGTGTTGTTTTTATATCAAGCGGCAGCGTTAAATGTTATTGTTTTTCTCGTAGTTAAAGGCATTGTTAAGGGTAGCTTAAATGCATGGGGTCTGTGTTAATATATGTAAAAGGACAGGGTGATGTGTTATTGGTTTACATGGGGGCCTTTAAAATTTATATACCGAAGTAAAGGGTTATACGTTGTAAGTCTCATGGGGCTTTTAATATTTATATATTGATGGACAGGGTTACGCGATATTGGTTTACATGGAGGCGTATATGTTTATGAATTAAAGGTCACTGTTAACTGTTTTTGGAAAGCATGGGACCCTCTAATAGCGTTGAATAGTGGCCTATAATGTTTATAGATTTAAGGACAGGGTTACAATATTTGTTTAGATGGGTGAATATAATGTTGATATCTTAAAGAACAGGTATAGATGAAGGCATTCATTGTCAATATATGGAAGGACAAGGTAACGTGTTGTTGGTTAAGGTTTGGGCCTAAATTCGTGTTAATATAATAAACGAAAGGGCAAGGTGTTGGTGGTTTGGATGGGGAACTTTTATGTTAATATGTTTAAAGACATAAAGACAGGGTAACGTGCTGGTGGTTTAGACCGGGCCATTAATATATATATAAATATATTATATTACACGACAGGGTAATGTGTTGTTGGTTCAGATGAGGAACTTTTAAGTTTATATTTTTTGGACAGGGTAACGTGTTTGTGGTTCAGATTGCGGCCTTTAATGCTTATATTTCAAGGGACAGGGTTACGGTTTGTTGGCTGGGATTTGGATTTTTAATGGGATATATTAAAGGACAAGGTAACGTGTTGCTGGATTTGATTGGGGAATTTAATGTTTACAATTCAAGGGACAAGGATATGTGTTGCTGGTTTAGATTCGGGCCTACGATGTTTATAATTAAAGAGACATGGTTATGTGAGGTTAATTTAAATGTAGGTTTTGTGTTTATATAAAAGGACGGGATAACGTGTTGATGATTTAGATTTGGGCCTTCAATATTTATTATTCAAGAGAGAATTTAACGTGCTGTTGGGTAATGTTATATACTTTAATGTTCATATAGTACAGGACAGGGTAACGTGTGGTTAGTTTTGGATTGGGGCCTTTAATGTTTATACACTAAAGGACAGGGTAATGTGTTGTTGGTTTATTTTGTGGCCTTTAATGTTTAAATATTTAAAGGACAAGGTTATGTGGTGTTGGTTCAGATTGGGGCTTTTAATGCTAATAATTCAAGGGAAAAGGTAATGTGTCGTTGTTTTAGATTTGGGCCTTCAATGTTTATAATTCAAGGGAGAGGGTTACGTGTTGTTGGTTTAGATTTGGGCCTTCACTGTTTATAGTTCAAGGGACAGGGTTACGCATTGTTGGTTTAGATTTGGGCCTTCAATGTTTATAATTCAAGGGACAGGGTTACGTGTTGTTGGTTTAGATTTGGGCCTTCAATGTTTATAATTCAAGGGACAGGGTTACGTGTTGTTGGTTTAGATTTGGGCCTTCAATGTTTATTATTCAAGAGAGAATTTAACGTGCTGTTGGGTAATGTTATATACTTTAATGTTCATATAGTACAGGACAGGGTAACGTGTGGTTAGTTTTGGATTGGGGCCTTTAATGTTTATACACTTAAGGACAGGGTAATGTGTTGTTGGTTTATTTTGTGGCCTTTAATGATTAAATATTAAAGGACTAGGTTATGTGTTGTTGGTTAAGATGGGGGCTTTTAATGCTAATAATTCAAGGGACAAGGTAATGTGTCGTCGTTTTAGATTTGGGCCTTCAATGTTTATAATTCAAGGGACAGGGTTACGTGTTGTTGGTTTAGTTAGGCCTTAAATGTTTATATATTCAATGACAGGAGTAGTACGTGTTGGTAGTAAACATTTGGCCCTTTAAGGTTTATTAATCAAGGGACAAGGTACCGTGCTGTTGGTTTATACTTTGGCCTTCAATGTTTAAATATTAAATATTAAGGACATGGTAAGTTGTTGTTGGCTTAGATTGGGGGCCATTAATGTTTACAATTCAAGAGAGAGGGTAACATGTTGTTAGATTTGATTTGGGCCTTTAATGGTTATAATTCAAGGGATAGGGATACGTGTTGTTGGTTAAGATTTAGGCTTTTCATGTTTATATATAAAAGGGCGGGTTATAGTGTTGGTGGTTTAGAATGGGCTTTTAATGTTCATATATTAAAGGACAGAGTAGCATGTTGTCGGTTAAGATAGGGGCCTTTAACGTTTCTAATTGGAGGGACAGAGTAACGTGTTGTTGAATTTGATAGGGGCCTTTAATGTTTATAATTCAAGGCACAGGGTTACGTGTTGTTGAATTTGATAGGGGCCTTTAATGTTTATAATTCAAGGGACAGGGTTACGTGTTGTTGGTTTAGATTCGGGCCATAAATGTTTATAATTTGAGGGACCGGGATAGTGTTGTTGGTTTACATTTGGGCCTTTATTGTTTATAAATTTAAGGACAGGAGTACGTGTTGGTGGTTTAGATTTGGGCCTTTATTTTTTATGTATTTTAGGACAGGAGTACGTGTTGGTGGTTTAAAATCGGGCCTTTAATGTTTATAATTCGAGGGACAGGGATAGTGTTGTTGGTTTAGATTTGGGCCTTTATTGTTTATAATTTAAGAGACAGGCTTACTTTAATGCGCATATATTTACAGACAGAGTTACGTGTTGGTGGCTTAGATTAGGGCTTTATAAATATTTATCATTCGAGAGACAGGGTTACGTGTTGATGGTTTAGATTGAGGCCTTGAATGTTTGTATATTTCAGGGATATGGTAACGGGATAGTGATTTAGATTGGGGCCTTTACTGCTTATAATGGAAGAGACAGGGTAAAGTGTTGTTGATGTAAAGGGGAGGCCTTTAATCTTTGTATATTGAAAGACATTGGTGGTTTAGATTAGGGCTTTTAATGTTTGTATATTTAAGGGACAGGGTAAGGTGTTGATGGCTTTGATTTGGGCGTTTAATGTTTATAATCCAAGGAAAGGGGCAACGTGTTGTTGTTTTAGAATCTGTCCTTTGATGTTTATTATTCAAGGGACATGGTAACGGGTTGGTTGTTTAGATAGGGATCTTAAATGTTTATATATTAAAAGACAGGGTAACGTGTTGTCGGTTTAGATGGTGACCTTCAATATTATAATTTGAGGGATAGGGTAACGGGTTGTGGGTTTAGATGTGTTGTGCTTTTATGTTTATTATTCAAGGGACACGGCAACGTGAAGTTGGTTTAGATGGGGACATTATATGTTTATATATTAGAGGACAGGATAACGTGTTGTTCGTTTAGGGTGCCTTTTATGTTTATGTATTAAATGACCGGGTTACGTTATGTTAGTATAGATCGGGACTTTAAATGTTTACAATTGAAGGGACAGGGTTACGTTTTGTTAAATTGAATTGGTAGCCTTTAATGTTTATTATTCAATGAAGAGGGCTACGTGTTGTGATTTACATTTGGGCCTTTTATGTTTATAATTCAAGGGAGAGGGTAACGTGTTGTTGGTTAAGATCGGAGCTTTTAATGTTTATAATTGACGAACATGGTTACGTGTCGATGATTTACGTGGCGGCCCTTAATGATTTATATATATATATATATATATATATATATATATATATATATATATATATAAGGACAGGGTATCAATTTGTTGGTTTCGATGGGGGCCTTAAATGTTAACATATTAAAGGACAGGGGTACATGCAGTAAGTTGAGATTCGGGCTTCTAATGTTTACAAATCAAGGAACAGGGTAACGTGTAGGTGGTTTAGATTTAATGTGTATGATTCCAGGACAGCGTTACGTGTTGGAGGTTTAAATGAAAGCCTTTAATGTTTATATATTTAAGGACTTGGTTACGTGTTGGTGGTTTAGATTGGAGTTTTAATGTTCATCATTCAAGGTACAGGGTTATGTATTGTTGGTTAAATGGGGGCCTTAATTGTTTATATATTTAACGACAGGGTTACGTGATTGTGATTTAG
This sequence comes from Mya arenaria, assembly GCF_026914265.1. Lineage (NCBI taxonomy): Eukaryota > Metazoa > Mollusca > Bivalvia > Myida > Myidae > Mya > Mya arenaria. The sequence continues at coordinate 73,083,301 of NC_069129.1, read as the reverse complement.
AATAGGGCATTGAATGGTCATAATTAAAGGAAATGGCTTACGTGTTGTTGGTTTACGGTGGGACTTTTAATGTATATGTATTGTAGGAAAGGGTTACGTGTTGGTGGTTCATATGGGTGCATTTAATGTTTATAATACAAGGGACAGGGTAACGTGTTGTTATATAGACGGGGGCCATTAATGTTAATAAGTCAAGGGATAGGGCAACGCGTTGTTAGTTCAGATTAAATTTTAAATGACATGGTAACGTGTTGTTGTTAATGTTTATATTTAAGGACAGCGTTACGTGTTTGTGGTTTAAATGTAGGCCTTTAATGTTTAGAAATGAAGAGAAAGGGTAACGTGTTGCTTGATTTGATTGGGACCATATTTGTATATAATTCAAGAGACAGGGTGACATGTTGTTGGACATGATTGGGCCTATGAATAATTATAATTCACGGAACAGGGTAACATGTTCTTAGTTTAGATAGGGGCTTTTGATGTTTTTATACTAAAGTACTGGGTATGTGTTGTTCGTTTGATTTGGGCCTTCAATGTTTATATATTAAAGTACAAGGAAACGTGTTTGTGGTTTAGATTGGGGTCTTGAATGTTTATATATTAAAGGACAGAGTGACTTGTTGTTGGATAACATGGGGCCTTGTATGTTTATTTATGAAAGGTCATGGTAACGTGTTAGTGGTTTAGATTGGGGTCTTGAATGTGTAAATATTAAAGGACTGGGTAACGTGTTTTCGGATAAAATGGGGGCCTTAAGTTTTTATATATTCAAGGGCATGGTAATGTGTTGTTGGTTCAGATTGGGACTTTTAATGTTTTTATATTTAAGGAAAGGATAACGTGTTAATGGTTTAAATTGGGACCTTTTATGTTTATATATTAAAGGACATGGTAACGTGTTGTTGGTTTAGATTTGGAATCTTCAATGTTTATGCTTTTAAGGACAGGGAAACGTGTTGATGGTTTAAATTTGACCCGGTTAATGTTTTTATATTTAAGGACAGGGGAAACGTGTTGTTGGTAAAGATTTTGAACCTTTAAGGTTTTTATATTTAAGGACTGGGTTAAGTGTAGTTGGTTTAGATTGAAACACCTTATGTTTTAAATATTTAAGGACAGGGTTACGTGTTGGTTGTGTAGATTTAAACCTTTAATGTTTTATATTTAAGGACAGGGAAACGTATTGACCGTTTAGATTGGAATCTTTAATGTTTTTAGATTTAAGGACAGGGTAACGTGTTGATGGTTTAGAGTGGAACCTTTAATGTTTAAATATTTAGGGAGAGGGTTACGTGTTGTTGGTTTCGATTTGGACCTTTGATGTTTATATATCTAAGGACAGGTTAATGTGTTGGTGGTTTCGATTTGGACCTTTGATGTTTATATATCTAAGGAAATGGTTATGTGTTGTTGGTTTCGATTGGGACCTTTGATGTTTATATATTTAAGGACAAGGTTACGTGTTGCTGGTTAAGATAGGGACCTTTGATGTTTATATATTAAAGACAGGGGCACTATTGTTGGTTTAGATTTCGAAACTAGAATGTTTATATATTGAAGGACAGGGTAATGTGTTGGTATTTAAATTTCAGACCTTTGATGTTTTTATATTTCAGGACAGGGAAACGTGTTGGTGGTTTGGATTGGGATCTTTTATGTTTATATATTTAAGGACAGGGAAACGTGTTGTTGGTTTAGATTGAGACCTTTAATGTTCTTAATTCAAGGGTAGGGTAACGTGTTTTTGGTTTAGATTTGGAACCTTTAATGTTTATATATTTAAGGACTGTCTAATGTGTTGGTGGTTTAGATTGGGACCTTTATGTCTATATATTAAAGGACAGGGAAAAGTGTTGTTGTCGCCATTAATGCTTTTATAATTGAAGAATAGGGTAACGTGTTGATGGTTTATATTGGAACTTTTAATGTCTTTATATTTAAGGACTGCCTAATGTGTTGGTGGTTTACATTGGGACCTTTGATGTTTATATACTAAAGGACCGGGTAACGTGTTGGTGGTTAAGATTGCGAATTTTGATGTTTATATATTTAAAGACAGGGTAACATGTTGTTGGTTTAAATTTGGAACCGTTAATTTCCATATCTTTAAGAACAGGGAAACGTGTTACAGGTTTTAACTTGGGACCTTTAATGTTTGTTTTATGTTTAAGGACCGGTAAATGTGTTGGTGGTTTCGATTGGGACCTTTGATGTTCATTAATTTAAGGAGAAGGTAACGTGTTGGTGGTTTAGATTGGGACCTTTAATATTTATATATTTAAGGACGGGGTAACGTGTTGTTGGCTTAGATTTGGAACCTTTAATGTTTATATATTTAAGGACAGGAAAACGTGTTGGTGGTTTCAATTTGGGACCGTAAGTGATTTTATATTTAAGGACAGGGTTAAATGTTAATGGTTCAGATTTGGGACCTTTTATGTTTTCATATTTAATGACAGGGTAACGTGTCGGTGGTTTACATTGTGACCTTTTATGTTTATATAGTTATGTACAGGGTTACGTGATGTTGGTTTAAATTGAGACCTCTGAAGTTTATATATTTAAGGACTGGGTAACGTGTTGATGGTTTAAATTGGGACCTTTGATATTTATATATTTAAGGACAGGAAAAAGTGTTGTTGGTTTAGATTTGGAATCTTAAATGTTAATATATTTATGGACAAGGTAATGTGTTGATGGCTTCGATTTGGGACCTTTAATGTTTTTATATTTAAGGGCAGGGTAACGTGTTGATGGTTAAGATTTGAAATCTTTAATGTTTATATATTTATGGACAGGGTAATGTGTTGATGGCTTCGATTAAGTACCTTTAATATTTTTTATATTTAAGGACAGGGTAACGTGTTGATATTTTCGATTTGGACCTTTGATGTTTATATATTAAAGGACAGGGTTACGTGTTGTTGGTTAAGATTTGGAACCTTTAATTATTTATTGTTTTTATATTTAAAGACCGGGTAACATGTTGGTGGTTAAGATTGCGAGCTTTGATGTTTATATATTTACGAACAGGGTAATGTGTTGTTGGATTAGATTTGGGATTTGGTCATTAAGATGTTGACATTTAACGGTTATAATTCAAGGGAGAGAGTTGCATGTTGTTGGTTTAGATTGGGGCCTTTTATATTTATAAAACAAACAACACGGTAAAGTGTTGTTGATTAACATGTGGGTCTTTAGAGTGTATACGTTAGAGAACATGGTTACATTTTGTCTGAAGGCATCGGGGTATGTTTATACATTAGACCTACACTGGGGCCATTATATTCAATTACAAGGTTACGGGTGCTTGTTTTAAATAAGGGCCTTTAATGTTCATACATTGCAAGACAGGATTGTTTGTTGTTGGTTAACATTGGGGCTTTCATTCAATGATTGTGTATTAAATTCAATGTTAGGTGTTGATAAAAGAAACAAGGACCAATGTTTATATATTAAAAGAACACGGTTACATGTTGTTTGTTTTCATGGGGAATTATGTAAATATTTAAAGGACAGGTGTACATATTAGTTACATCGGAGCCTTTAATTGTCTATATAAATGGTTATGTGGTATTAATTTACATCAGGGAATGTTTATACATTGACGGACAAGTGTTGTTGTTTAAGTGGGGGACTACATTGCTTATACGCAAGGTTTAAGCATGACTTTCAGTTTGAAAAATATCTAAACTGCGTTAATGAAAATAAATATAAAATAGCTATTACAAAATTTAGACTTTCGTCACATGACCTAGCCATTGAAACTGGAAGGTATATAAACATTATAAGATCGGAACGTATATGATTACACTGTAACATGAATGTAGTAGAAAGTGAATATCATTTCTTACTCGTATGCCCTAAATACAAACTCCTCCGACAACAATATCTCAAACCTTATTATAACTCGTGGCCGAATCTTAATAAATTTGACAATCTTTTGTCATCAACATCTGTTCACACTGTATTAACAACTTAGCGAAGTTTATCTATTTCGCATTTTGCCTTAGAACAAATGCTACAGCAATAACACTTCATTATTGATCATTTATCTGAATGTAAATCTTAGCGTATTGAAATATGTAAATTGTTACTATGTCTTTTTGTAACATGACACCTACTTTCTTGAATGTTTGACCTCTCTGTAAATAATCTGTGTCTTCATTGTTCCATATTGTACTTTATTATATGGCTATAAATGTGCACATGCCGTTTAATGCTGAATAAAGATATGTTATGTTATGTTATGTTATGTTATGTCATGCTTATATATTAAAGTTACGTGTTGAAAGAAGACAATGTGTCCTATGTTTAGACATGAAAATACAGATACAGATTGTATGCTTTGGGTAAACATAGGGTCTTTAACCTTCATATATTTAAGGACATGGATACGTGTTTTGTGGTTTACATGGGGGCCTTACATGTATAAATAAGGACATTGTGACGTGTTATTGAAAGACACTGGGTCTTATGTTCATACACGAAAAGACAGGATTACGTATATGCTGTTGATTAACATAGGGACTTTATTTTTTTATATTAAAGGACATGGCAACGTGTTGCATGTATAAATGGGGTCTTAAATGTTTACACATAAAAGGATTGTGTTACGTGTTGTTGAAGGCCTTTTACATTTATATATTCAAGGACAGTGTAATGTGCCGTTGCAAGGCATGGTGGTTTAAATGCTTATATATTAAAGGACAGGGTTATCTAGCGTTGGCTTACATGAGTGCCTATGTTTATTTATTAAAGAACAGGGTTGTTGTCCACAAAATAGTCAAAATACAAACTGAGGTAATATTTTACCTGATCAATAATGATATATTATACGGATCATGGCTGACACAAATGGAGCCAAATACAAACTTAGGTAGCAATAGACCAGTTCAAAAATGACATAAAACAATGTCATAGCTGACAGAAAAAAAGAGCTAGATGCACACTTTGGTAGATTTATACATGTCCAATAATGATGAAATACACAGATCATGGCTGTCACAAAAAGAGCCAAATACAAACTGGGGTACCAATATACCTGTTCAATAATGATATCACACACAGACTGTGGCTGTCAAAAAAAAGAAAAATACAAACTTAGGTAATAATATACCTGTTCAATGATAGCAAAATACAGATCATTGCAGTCACAAAAAGAGCCAAATACAAACTGAGGTAACAAAACACCTATTCAACAATACCACAAAATACAGATCATGGCTGTCACAAAAAGAGCAAAATGCAAACTGAGGTACCAATATACCTGTTCAATAATTACATAATACACAGTTCATGGTTGTCACAAAAAAAGCTAAATACAAACTTAGGTAATAATACACCTGTTCAATAATGATGAAATACACAGAGCGTGGCTGCTCCAAAAACCAAATACAAACTTAGGTAATAATATACCTGTTTAATAATGACATAAAACACAGATCATGGCTGCCACAAAAACAGCTATAAACAAACGGAGGTACCTGATCAATAATGACATAATACACAGACCATGGCTGTCACAAAATGAGCCAAATGCAAACTGAGGAATCAATATACATGTTCAATAATGACATAATACACAGATCATGATTGCCCCAAAAAGAGCCAAATACAAACTAAGGTACCAATATACCTGTTCAACAATGGCAATATACACTGATCATGGCTGTCGCAAAAAGAGCAAAATACAAACTTAGATAATAATATACCTGTTCAATAATAATAAAATACACAGATCATGGCTGCCCCAAAAAGCCAAATACAAACCTAGGAAATAATATACCTGTTTAATAATGACATAATACACAGATCATGGGTGCCTCAAAATGTGTCAAATACAGACTTAGGTACCAATATACCTATTCAATAATGACTAATACACAGAGCATGGCTTACAAAAAAAGAGCAAAATACAAATTTAGGTACCAATATACCTGTTCAATAATGGCAAAATACACTGATCATGGCTGCTGCAAAAACAGCAAAATACAAATTCAGGTAATAATATACATGTTCAAAAATGATAAAATACAGATCATGGCTGTCACAAAAAGAGCCAAATACAAACTGAGGTACCAATATACCTGTTCAATAATGACATAATACACAAATCATGGCTGCCACAATAAGAGCCAAATACAAACTGAGGTAACTTAAAACGCTTTCAATTATGACATAATACACAGATAGCTCTTTGCTGCCACAAAAAGAGCAGAATACAAAATGACATAACAATATACCTGTTCAATGATAAAATAATACAGATCATGGCTGTCACAAAAAGAGCCAAATACAAACTTAGGCAATTATATACCTGTTTAATTATGATAAAATTCACAGATCATGGCTTCCCCAGAAAGGCAAATAAAAACTTCAAATACAAACTGAGGTACCAATATACCTGTTCAATTATGACATAATACACAGATAATAGCTGCCACAAAAAGAGCCAAAAACAAACTGAGGTACCAATAAACCTGTTCCAATAATGACATAATATACAAATCATGGCTGCCACAAAAAGAGCAAAATACAAATTCAAGTAATAATATTCCTGGTTAATAATAATAAAATACACAGATCATGGCTGTCACAAAAAGAGCCAAATGCAAACTGAGGAATCAATATACATATTCAATAATGACATAATACACAAATCATGATTGCCCCCAAACGAGCCAAATACAAACTAAGGTACTAATAAACCTGTTCAACAATGGCAATATACACTGATCATGGCTATCGCAAAAAGAGCAAAATACAAATTCAGGTAATAATATACCTGCTCTACAATGATTAAATACAAAGATAATAGCTATTACAAAAAGAGCACAATGCAAACTGAGGTACCAATACACATGTTCAATAATGACATAATACGAATATCATGGCTGCCCAAAAAAGCCAAATACAAACTGAGGAACCACTATACCTGTTTAAAAATGACATAATACACAACGCAATGATGTCACAAAAAGAGCAAAATACAACCTAAGGTACCAATATACCTGTTGAATAATGGCAAAATACACAGATCATGGCTGCCACAAAAAGAGCAAAATACAAATTCAGGAAATAATAAATCTGTTCAATAATAATAAAATAAACAGATCATAGCTGTAACAAAAAGAGCCAAATACAAACTGAGGTACCAATATACCTGTCCAATAATGACATAATACACAGAGCTAGCTGTCACAAAAAAAGAGAAATACAAACTAAGCTAACAATATACCTGTTTAATAATGGCAAAATACACAAGTCATGGCTGTCACAAAAAGAGCAAAATACAAACTGAGGTACCAATATACATGTCTAATTATGATAAATTACACAGATCATGGCTGCTTCAGAAAGCCAAATACAAACTTAGGTAATAATATACCTCTTCAATAATGACATAATACACAGATTATGGCTGCCACAAAAAGAGCCAAATAAAAACATAGGTACCAATATACATGTTAAATTATGACATAATACACAGATCATGGCTGCCACAAAAAGAGCCAATACAAACTAAGGTACCAATATACCTGTTCAATAATACTTTAATATACAAATAATGGCTGCAAAAAAAGAGCAAAATACAAATTCAGATAATAATATACCTGTTTAATAATGATTAAATACACATATCCTGGCTGTCACAAAAACAGCCAAATACAAACTGAGGTACTAAAATACCTGTTCAATAATGTTATCATACACAGACTGTGGCTGTCATATAAAGAGCCAAATACAAACTAAGGTACCAATACACCTGTTCAACAATGGCAAATATACAGATAATGGCTGCCGAAAAAAGAGCAAAATACAAATTCAGGTATTAATATACCTGTTCTATAATGATAAAATACACAGATATTAGCTATCACAAAAAGAGCACAATACAAACTGAGGTAGCAATATACCTGTTCAATACTGACATAATACACAGTTCATGGCTGCCACAAAAAGAGCCAAATACAAACTGAGGTACACCAGTAACTGTTCAATAATGGCTAAATACACTGATCATGGCTGTCACAAAAAGAGCAAAATACAAACTTAGGTAATAATATATCTGTTTAATTATGATAAAATACACAGATCATGGCTGCCCCTGAAAGCCAAATACAAACATAGGTACCAATCTACCTGTTCAATTATGACACAATACACAGATCATGGCTGCCATAAAATGAGCCAAAACAAACTGAGGTACCAATAAAACTGATCAATAATGACATACTATACAAATCATGGCTGCGACAAAAAGAGCAAAATACAAATTCAGGTAATAGTAAATCTGTTCAATAATGATAAAACAAACAGATCATGGCTGTAACAAAAAGAGCCAAGTACAAACTGAGCTACCAATATACCTATCCAATAATGACATTATTCACAGAGCTAGCTGTCACAAAAAGAGCCAAATACAAACTGAGCTACCAATATACCTATCCAATAATGGCAAAATACACAGATCAAGGCAGCCACAAAAAGAGCCAAATACAAACTGAGGTACCAATATACATGTTTTATTATGATAAATTACACAGATCATGGCTGCACCAGAAAGCCAAATACAAACTTAGGTAATAATATACCTGTTCAATAATGACATAATACACAGATTATGGCTGCCACAAAAGAGCCACATAAAAACATAGGTACCAATATACATGTTCAATTATGACATAATAAACAGATCATGGCTACCACAAAAAGAGCCAATACAAACTAAGGTACCAATATACCTGTTCAATAATACTACAATATACAAATAATGGCTGCCAAATAAGAGCAAAATACAAATTCAGGTAATAATATACCTGTTTAATAATGATAAAATACACAGATCCTGGCTGCCACAAAAAGAGCCAAATACAAACTAAGATACCAATATACCTGTTCAATAATACTATAATATACAAATAATGGCTGCCAAAAAAGAGCAAAATACAAATTCAGGTAATAATATACCTGTTTAATAATGACAAAATACACAGATCATGGCTGCCACAAAAAGAGCAAAATACAAATTCAGGTAGTAATATACCTGTTTTATAATGATAAAATACACAGATCCTGGCTGCCACAAAAAGAGCCAAATACAAACTGAGGTACCAATATACCTGTTCATTAATGTTATCATACACAGACTGTGGCTGTCACAAAAAGAGCAAAATACAAACTTAGGTACCAAAATACCTGTTCAAAAATGGCAAATAAACTGATCATGGCTGCCACAAAAAGAACCAAATACAAACTGAGGTACAATTATACCTATTCAATAATGACATAATACACAGGGCATGGCTGTCACAAAAAGAGCCAAATACAAACTGAGGAGCCAATATAGCTGTAAAATAATCGCATAATACACAGATCATGGCTGTCACAAAAAGAGCCAAATACAAACTGAGGTACCAATATACCTGTTCATTAATGTTATCATACACAGACTGTGGCTGTCACAAAAAGAGCAAAATACAAACTTAGGTACCAAAATGCCTGTTCAATAATGGCAAATACACTGATCATGGCTGCCACAAAAATAGCCAAATACAAACTGAGGTACAATTATACCTATTCAATAATGACATAAAACACAGAGCATGGCTGTCATAAAAAGAGCCAAATACAAACTGAGGAACCAATATACCTGTAAAATAATGGCATAATACACAGATCATGGCTGTCACCAAAAGAGCCAAATACAAACTGAGGTACACATATACCAGTTCAATAATGACATAGTACACAGATCATGGCTGCCACAAAAAGAGCCACACACAAACTGAGGTACCAATATACCTGTTCAATAATGGCAAAATACACTGATCATGGCTGCTGCCAAAAGAGCAAAATACAAATTCAGGTAATAATATACCTGTTTAATAATGATAAAATACACAGATCATGGCTGCCACAAAAAGAGCAAAATACAAATTCAGGTAGAAATATACCTGTTTTATAATGATTAAATACACAGATCCTGGCTGTCACAAAAAGAGCCAAATACAAACTGAGGTACCAATATACCTGTTCATTAATGTTATCATACACAGACTGTGGCTGTCTAAAAAAAAAGCAAAATACAAACTTAGGTACCAAAATACCTGTTCAATAATGGCAAATACACTGATCATGGCTGCCACAAAAAGAGCAAAATACAAACTAAGGTACAATTATACCTATTCAATAATGACATAATACACAGAGCATGGCTGTCATAAAAAGAGCCAAACAAACTGAAGAACCAATATACCTGTAAAATAATGGCATAATAAACAGATCATGGCTGTCACCAAAAGAGACAAATACAAACTGAGGTACAAATATACCAGTTCAATAATGACATAGTACACAGATCATGGCTGCCACAAAAAGAGCCACACACAAACTGAGGTACCAATATACCTGTTCAATAATGGCAAAATACACTGATCATGGCTGCTGCCAAAAGAGCAAAATACAAATTCAGGTAATAATATATCTGTTCAATAATGAAAAATACTCAGATCATGGCTGTCACAAAAAGAGCCAAATACAAACTGAGGTACAATTATACCTATTCAATAATGACATAATACACAGAACATGGCTGTCACAAAAAGAGCCAAATACAAACTGAGAAACCAATATACCTGTAAAATAATGGCATAATACACAGATCATGGCTGTCACAAAAAGAGCCAAATACAAACCGAGGTACAAATATACCAGTTCAATAATGACATAGTACACAGATCATGGCTGCCACAAAAAGAGCCAGACACAAACTGAGGTACCAATATGCCTGTTCAATAATGGCAAAATACACTTATTATGGCTGCTGCCAAAAGAGCAAAATACAAATTCAGGTAATAATATATCTGTTCAATAATGAAAAATACTCAGATCATGGCTGTCACAAAAAGAGCCAATTACAAACTGAGGTACAAATATACCTGTTCAATAATGACATAATACACAGATCATGGCTGTCACAAAAAGAGCCAATTACAAACTGAGGTACAAATATACCTGTTCAATAATGACATAATACACAGAGCATGGCTGTCACAAAAATAGCCAATTACAAACTGAGGTACAAATATACCTGTTCAATAATGACATAATACACAGATCATTGCTGCCAGAAAACAAGCCAAATACAATCTGAGGTAACCTTATACCTTTTAAGTAATGACATAATACACAGATAGGTCTGTGCTGCCACAAAAAGAGCCAAATACAAACTTTGGTACAAATATACCTGTTCAATAATGACATAATACACAGATTATGGCTGTCACAAAAAGATCCAATTACAAGCTAAGGTACCAATATACCTGTTCAATAATGGCAAAATACACTGATCAAGGCTTCCGCAAAAAGAGCGAAAAACAAATTCAGGTAATAAAATACATGTTCAATAATGATATAATACACAGATCATGGCTGTCACAAAAATAGCAAAATACAAACTGAGGTACCAATATACCTGTTTAATAATGACAAAATACACAGATTATGGCTGTCACAAAAAGAGCAAAATACAAACTAAGGTACCAATACACCTGTTCAATATGGGTAAAATACACTGATCATGGCTGCAGCAAAAAGAGCAAATTACAAATTCAGGTAAAAATATACCTGTTCAATAATGATAAAATACACAGATCATGGCTGTTACAAGAAGAGCCAAATACAAACTGAGGTGATCTAATACCTTTTCAATAATGACATTATACACAGATAGCTCTTTGCTGCCACAAAAAAGCCACATACAAAATGACATTTCAACATACCTGTTCAATAATGACAAAATACACAGATCATGGCTGCAACAAAAAAGAGCCAAATACAAACTGAGGTAACAATATACCTGTTCAATAATTGCATTATACACAGAACATGGCTGCCACAAAAAAGAGCCAAATGCAAACTAAGGTTACAACATCTATAGCAGTTCTATATTAACTTAATGCTTGAATCATGGCTGCAACAAAAAAAGAGAAGAATACAAACTAAGGTAACAAACATAGGAGATCACTAGAAACTTAATACATTGATCATGGCTGGCACAAAATTCATACAAGCTTAAATTGCAAACCACATTGTAGTTCAACAGTAACTTAAGGTAATATGATCTTGGTAAAAAAGTCAATTTAAATCATACATCATGGCTGTCAAAAATGGAGCCAAAATCAAACTAAGGTTACAACAAAACATTTCAATAATAACTTGATACAAAAATCATGGCTGCCTCAAAAAGAGCCAAATACTATCTTAGGTTACATGAAACTGATTAAAAATAACATAATACATAGATCATGGCTAACACAACAATGGTTAAAAGTCACTTAATACACATATCATGGCAGCCAGCAAAAGCTTAAAACAAATTTAGTTAAAACAATATACTAGTTAGAAGTAACTTTATAAATAGCAAACAGCTTAAAACAAACCCAGGTCATAGCAATAGTTGCATGTTTAAAAGTAATTTGATATACACAAGCGGTTTTGGGGAGTACATTTTACTAAGAAAAAGAAAGGTACAAACAAAATTCATCACAATAAAATTTTGCTTTACAAAAAATAAATATAGAAAAAATACAAATATAAAATATCAAAGATATACAAACAACAAATGTTACCAAAGACATCACGAAGCACTGGTCACTATAATGTTGAATACTGTCATCCTGTAGCAGCACGTGCATCCTCTTAAAGTAGACACAGCTTCATGTAATCAACATCCATGTGCCTTTTCATCCATTATGTTTCTTTATATAACACTCTTTCAAATATGCGAACAATGATCTGTGATGTCCTCTGTAAATATTTTGCCTGGGAAAAACATTCCTGATCCTGTAGCTCAAATCCATGAAGACCTATTATCCTGCTAGGTGTATCTTGCCTAGAGCACGGGTAGGTTGTCATGATGTAAAATAACCCTGTCTAATTTCCATGTCAGGCCTCTTCTTCCTATCACTCTATTTTCTGTCCTAAACAAAACTTACGGTAACAGCTATCAGTAATTAATTTCCAAGTTTCCATACTATGCAAAAATTGCAAACATAACAACAACTAGTTCAAAAACCAAAATACATCTTAGTATAAGAAGACAGTGGCTGTCAGAAAAAAGAATAAAAACACAAACCAAGGTAGTTACATATGGGATACACAAATCTTAATATAAGGTCATTGCTGTCTACAAAAAAAAAACGCTCGTCCCCATCAATAGGGGGCAAAACTCAACAAATCTTACTTGTCTTATCAATAAAATGTTTCATGTTAATACCTAATTTTATTTTTAACTTATTCCTTAAATAAAGTTTTTGCATGTCTTTTTCAAACAATCAAAGGGCAGTAATTGATTTTCATAAAAGGTTATGAGCCTTATTTTGCTACACATGTGCATTTTGTCACTTGTAACATGTGGTCAATTTTTCATCTGTATATCTTTAATGAATTTGAGGTTATGGCCATGTTCAGGTTTTTGCATCACTTTTTCGAACTGTCAAGGGACATTATTCAACAATTTTTAAATCCAGATTAATGGGTCTTACTACACAAGTGCGTATTATATCAAGTGAAATCTGCACACAGTTTTATGTTAATACAATGAATGGTTATAAGTTTTGGCCAAAATAAAGTTTGTGCATGATTTTGTTCCAAATAATTTTTAAAGGCAAAATATGGAACTTGTTGAACATGGGTATATTATATCTAACAACATATGCACTAAGTTTCATTTGAATATCTAAAGTGTTTTTGAGAGATTGCTTAGGTTAAAGGTTCGCACAAAGACGCGAATGACGACACCTAAGCTATAACAATAAAGCACTTGTCATTAAAAAAAACCAGACAAGCTAAAATGTTGATACAACTTAAAGCCACTTAAATAGATAGTGGCAATGAAATTATCTCTCTCTCTTTAAATGAAAATTGTGACAACTAGTATACATCCTTTCTTGAATAATATCATTGACTGCTTCAATGTAAGCACAAATTTGCATTACCCTGAAACAAGTAGAATTAGGCTGTGGAGTAAATATGATGTCATAGTTTCATGTGACTTAAACAGAATGTTGTTGGTCATTGTGTGATGTGTTTTTAATGTCCATGGCAGTTTAAAGGTCCTCATTTTTTCATTTTATGAAATGTTACTCATCAATTAGCATTTATTGATGTGATTTTAGCTGCTGTCTGCTGTAGTTCACATACAATAATAAACAAAAAATAGAAGCATGTGTTGTTATACCAGGTAGGAAAATAGAAATTGCTGTTTGCCGGCTTCAGGTACCTTTTTTGTTTATGACAGGAAAAGATAGTGTTGGAAGTCACAAGGGTTTTAGTAATTCTGGGGAAGACCAAAAAAATGCTTTTGGCAGGAAAATAGTGTGCTTTATTCTGGAAAAATGGAGAAAATTGTTGTCAGCTGGCATCAAATAACTTTTGTAATATATTGAATTGCTCTATCAGGGGGCATCAGGTTCCTTTGTTTATTATGATCTTAAATATCGAGTAAATTGCTATTTCAGGGGGCATGAGGTTCCTTTGTTTATTATGATCTTGAATATTGAGTGAATTGCTATTTCAGGCAGCATCAGGTTCCTATGTGCATTATGATCTTGAATTTTGAGTAAATTGCTGTTTTAGGGAGCATCAGGTTCCTATGTGCATTATGATCTTGAATATTGAGTGAATTGCTATTTCAGGGGGCATCAGGTTCCTATGTGTATTATGATCTTGAAGGATTAAGTAAATTGCTGAGTTAAGGGGGCATCAGGTTCCTATGTGTATTATAATCTTGAATTTTGAGTAAATTGCTGTTTCAGGGGGCATCAGGTTCCTATGTGTATTATGATCTTGAAGGTTTAAGTAAATTGCTGTTTTAGAGAACATCAGGTTCCTATGTATATTATGATTTTGAATATTGAGTGAATTGCTGTCAGGGGGCATCAGGTTTCTATGTTTATAATGATCTTGAATATTGAGTAAATTGCTATTTCAGGGGGCATGAGGTTCCTTTGTTTATTATGATCTTGAATTTTGAGTAAATTGCTGTTTTAGGGAGCATCAGGTTCCTATGTGCATTATGATCTTGAATATTGAGTTAATTGCTATTTCAGGGGGCATCAGGTTCCTATGTGTATTATGATCTTGAAGGATTAAGTAAATTGCTGAGTTAAGGGGGCATCAGGTTCCTATGTGTATTATAATCTTGAATTTTGAGTAAATTGCTGTTTCAGGGGGCATCAGGTTCCTATGTGTATTATGATCTTGAAGGTTTAAGTAAATTGCTGTTTTAGAGGGCATCAGGTTCCTATGTATATTATGATTTTGAATATTGAGTGAATTGCTGTCAGGGGGCATCAGGTTTCTATGTTTATAATGATCTTGAATATTGAGTTTATTGCTGTTTCTGAGGGCATCAGTTACTGTTGTTGGGGGCATCAGGCTCAAGACTGGGTAAATTGCTGTTTGGTTGATTAGGTTCTTATGGTTAATATGATTTTGAAGGACTAGGTAAATTGTTCTTTGGGGAATATTGGTTGTACGGTTATTATAATCTTGAAGGACTGTGTAAATTTTTGTTAGGAACTTTAGATGGTACATCTGGAGGTACATCTGGTTAAATTTTGAAGGCCTGAGTTAATTGTTGTTGGTGGTGAATCAGGATCCTATGGGCATCAATGATCTTGAAGGACAGCTTAAATTGTTGTTTTGGAGATCAGGTTCCTATGGTAAAAGGACTGAGTTAATTGTCGTTGGCGGGCAGGAGGTTCATTAGGTAAAAAATATTGAAGGACTGAGTAAACTGTCATAAGGAGTATCATATTCCTTTGTTATTTATGACCTTCAAGTACTAAATATTTTGTTTATTGTTGGAGAAATGAGGTTCATATGTTTTTATGATCTTGAAGGACTGAGTAAATTGTCAATTGTGGGCATCAGGTTCCTATGGTTATATCTTGAAGGATTGAGTAAATTGTTGTTTGTTGGCATCAGGTTCCTATGGGTTTACCTTGATATTGCAATCCTGAAGGACTGAGTAAATTGTTGGTGAGGGTATCAGGTTCCAATGTTTCTTTAAATATTGAAGGAGTGATTAAATTGCTGTTTGAAACAGCTGAGGTTCTTATGTTTTAATGGTTTTAAGGACCAAGTAATTTGCTGATTGGACAATCAGGTACGATATTGAAGGACTGAGTAACATTAGGTACCTTTTATTATTATAAAGGACTGGGTAAAGAGTAGTATATGATTTTTATGATTTTGAAGGACTAAGTTAATTGTTGCTTGTAGGCATCAGGTTTCCATGGTTATAAATTGAAGGACTGAGTAAATTGCTGTGTGTGGGCTGGAGGTTCCTCAAGTTATTGTAACCCTGAAGGACTAAGTAAATTGTTGGTGAGGGGATCAGGTTCCAATGTTTCTTTAAATATTGAAGGAGTGATCAAATTGCTGCTTGGGGCAGCAAGTTCCTATGTTTTAATGATCTTGAAGGATTGAGTAAATTGTTTTTATAGTCAGTCTGGAAAAAAATATGAAAAACTAAAAAAACTAAAAACAAAAAAACAAAAATCGTTTTTTTTTAATTGCTTTTCAATATGTAGTTTAAACTTTAAATGCTTATACAGAAGATAACTTTAACACCATTCTCCAATGATGAAAATGATATTCTTATATAAAGCCTAATAAAAAGAAATAAAATAAAAGAAGCCTACCTACCCTACCTATTTTTGAAAAGGATGTAACCCTAACCAAACAATCATTTTTTTAGGCCTTACTAAATAACCATTGCGGACATCAAGATCCTATGGTTATATCTTGACAGAGGGACTATGTTAATTACTATTGGGGGCATCAGGTTCCAATCTTTATATCTTGACAGAGAGACTATGTAAATTACTATTGGGGGCATCAGGTTCCAATGTTTATATCTTGACAGAGGGACTATGTTAATTACTATTGGGGGCATCAGGTTCCAATCTTTATATCTTGACAGAGAGACTATGTAAATTACTATTGGGGGCATCAGGTTCCAATGTTTATATCTTGACAGAGGGACTATGTTAATTACTATTGGGGGCATCAGGTTCCAATGTTTATATCTTGACAGAGGGACTATGTTAATTACTATTGGGGGCATCAGGATCCTATGGTTATATCTTGACAGAGGGACTATGTAAATTACTATTGGGGCATCAGGTTCCTATGTTTATATCTTGACAGAGGGACTATGTTAATTACTATTGGGGGCATCAGGTTCCAATGTTTATATCTTGACAGAGGGACTATGTTTATTACTATTGGGGGCATCAGGTTCCAATGTTTATATCTTGACAGAGGGACTATGTAAATTACTATTGGGGGCATCAGGTTCCTAAGTTTATATCTTGACAGAGAGACTATGTTAATTACTATTGGGGGCATCAGGTTCCAATGTTTATATCTTGACAGAGGGACTATGTTAATTACTATTGGGGGCATCAGGTTCCAATGTTTATATCTTGACAGAGAGACTATGTAAATTACTATTGGGGGCATCAGGTTCCAATGTTTATATCTTGACAGAGGGACTATGTTAATTACTATTGGGGGCATCAGGTTCCAATGTTTATATCTTGACAGAGGGACTATGTTAATTACTATTGGGGGCATCAGGATCCTATGGTTATATCTTGACAGAGGGACTATGTAAATTACTATTGGGGCATCAGGTTCCTATGTTTATATCTTGACAGAGGGACTATGTTACTTACTATTGGGGGGCATCAGGTTCCAATGTTTATATCTTGACAGAGGGACTATGTTAATTACTATTGGGGGCATCAGGTTCCAATGTTTATATCTTGACAGAGGGACTATGTAAATTACTATTGGGGGCATCAGGTTCCTAAGTTTATATCTTGACAGAGGGACTATGTTAATTACTATTGGGGGCATCAGGTTCCTAAGTTTATATCTTGACAGAGAGACTATGTTAATTACTATTAGGGGCATCAGGTTCCAATGTTTATATCTTGACAGAGGGACTATGTTAATTACTATTGGGGGCATCAGGTTCCTAAGTTTATATCTTGACAGAGAGACTATGTAAATTACTATTGGGGGCATCAGGTTCCTAAGTTTATATCTTGACAGAGGGACTATGTAAATTACTATTGGGGGGCATCAGGTTCCAATCTTTATATCTTGACAGAGGGACTATGTTAATTACTATTGGGGGCATCAGGTTCCAATGTTTATATCTTGACAGAGGGACTATGTAAATTACTATTGGGGGCATCAGGTTCCTATGTTTATATCTTGACAGAGGGACTATGTTAATTACTATTGGGGGCATCAGGTTCCTAAGTTTATATCTTGACAGAGAGACTATGTTAATTACTATTAGGGGCATCAGGTTCCAATGTTTATATCTTGACAGAGGGACTATGTTAATTACTATTGGGGGCATCAGGTTCCTAAGTTTATATCTTGACAGAGAGACTATGTAAATTACTATTGGGGGCATCAGGTTCCTAAGTTTATATCTTGACAGAGGGACTATGTAAATTACTATTGGGGGCATCAGGTTCCAATCTTTATATCTTGACAGAGGGACTATGTAAATTACTATTGGGGGCATCAGGTTCCAATGTTTATATCTTGACAGAGGGACTATGTAAATTACTATTGGGGGCATCAGGATCCTATGTTTATATCTTGACAGAGGGACTATGTAAATTACTATTGGGGGCATCAGGTTCCTATGTTTATATCTTGACAGAGGGACTATTTAAATTACTATTGGGGGCATCAGGTTCCAATGTTTATATCTTGACAGATGGACTATGTTAATTACTATTGGGGGCATCAGGTTCCTATGTTTATATCTTGACAGAGGGACTATGTAAATTACTATTGGGGGCATCAGGATCCTATGTTTATATATTGACAGAGGGACTATGTAAATTACTATTGGGGGCATCAGGTTCCTATGTTTATATCTTGACAGAGGGACTATGCTAATTACTATTGGGGGCATCAGGTTCCAATGTTTATATCTTGACAGAGGGACTATGTTAATTACTATTGGGGGCATCAGGTTCCAATCTTTATATCTTGACAGAGGGACTATGTTAATTACTATTGGGGGCATCAGGTTCCTATGTTTATATCTTGACAGAGGGACTATGTTAATTACTATTGGGGGCATCAGGTTCCTATGTTTATATCTTGACAGAGAGACTATGTAAATTACTATTGGGGGCATCAGGATCCTATGTTTATATCTTGACAGAGGGACTATGTTAATTACTATTGGGGGCATCAGGTTCCTATGTTTATATCTTGACAGAGGGACTATGCTAATTACTATTGGGGGCATCAGGTTCCTATGTTTATATCTTGACAGAGGGACTATGTAAATTACTATTGGGGGCATCAGGTTCCAATGTTTATATCTTGACAGAGGGACTATGCTAATTACTATTGGGGGCATCAGGTTCCAATGTTTATATCTTGACAGAGGGACTATGCTAATTACTATTGGGGGCATCAGGTTTCAATGTTTATATCTTGACAGAGGGACTATGCTAATTACTATTGGGGGCATCAGGTTCCAATGTTTATATCTTGACAGAGGGACTATGTTAATTACTATTGGGGGCATCAGGTTCCAATGTTTATATCTTGACAGAGAGACTATGTAAATTACTATTGGGGGCATCAGGTTCCAATGTTTATATCTTGACAGAGAGACTATGTAAATTACTATTGGGGGCATCAGGTTCCTATGGTTATATCTTGACAGAGGGACTATGTTAATAACTATTGGGATCATCAGGTTCCAATGTTTATATCTTGACAGAGGGACTATGTAAATTACTATTGGGGGCATCAGGTTCCAATGTTTATATCTTGACAGAGAGACTATGTAAATTACTATTGGGGGCATCAGGTTCCAATGTTTATATCTTGACAGAGGGACTATGCTAATTACTATTGGGGGCATCAGGTTCCTATGTTTATATCTTGACAGAGGGACTATGCTAATTACTATTGGGGGCATCAGGTTCCAATGTTTATATCTTGACAGAGGGACTATGCTAATTACTATTGGGGGCATCAGGTTCCTATGGTTATATCTTGACAGAGGGACTATGTAAATTACTATTGGGGGCATCAGGTTCCAATGTTTATATCTTGACAGATGGACTATGTTAATTACTATTGGGAGCATCAGTTTCCAATGTTTATATCTTGACAGAGGGACTATGTAAATTACTATTGGGGGCATCAGGTTCCTATGTTTATATCTTGACAGAGGAACTATGTAAATTACTATTGGGGGCATCAGGTTCCTATGTTTATATCTTGACAGAGGGACTATTTAAATTACTATTGGGGGCATCAGGTTCCAATGTTTATATCTTGACAGATGGACTATGTTAATTACTATTGGGGGCATCAGGTTCCTATGTTTATATCTTGACAGAGGGACTATGTAAATTACTATTGGGGGCATCAGGATCCTATGTTTATATATTGACAGAGGGACTATGTAAATTACTATTGGGGGCATCAGGTTCCTATGTTTATATCTTGACAGAGGGACTATGCTAATTACTATTGGGGGCATCAGGTTCCAATGTTTATATCTTGACAGAGGGACTATGTTAATTACTATTGGGGGCATCAGGTTCCAATCTTTATATCTTGACAGAGGGACTATGTTAATTACTATTGGGGGCATCAGGTTCCTATGTTTATATCTTGACAGAGGGACTATGTTAATTACTATTGGGGGCATCAGGTTCCTATGTTTATATCTTGACAGAGAGACTATGTAAATTACAATTGGGGGCATCAGGATCCTATGTTTATATCTTGACAGAGGGACTATGTTAATTACTATTGGGGGCATCAGGTTCCAATGTTTATATCTTGACAGAGGGACTATGCTAATTACTATTGGGGGCATCAGGTTCCTATGTTTATATCTTGACAGAGGGACTATGTAAATTACTATTGGGGGCATCAGGTTCCAATGTTTATATCTTGACAGAGGGACTATGCTAATTACTATTGGGGGCATCAGGTTCCAATGGTTATATCTTGACAGAGGGACTATGCTAATTACTATTGGGGGCATCAGGTTTCAATGTTTATATCTTGACAGAGGGACTATGCTAATTACTATTGGGGGCATCAGGTTCCAATGTTTATATCTTGACAGAGGGACTATGTTAATTACTATTGGGGGCATCAGGTTCCAATGTTTATATCTTGACAGAGAGACTATGTAAATTACTATTGGGGGCATCAGGTTCCAATGTTTATATCTTGACAGAGAGACTATGTAAATTACTATTGGGGGCATCAGGTTCCTATGGTTATATCTTGACAGAGGGACTATGTTAATAACTATTGGGATCATCAGGTTCCAATGTTTATATCTTGACAGAGGGACTATGTAAATTACTATTGGGGGCATCAGGTTCCAATGTTTATATCTTGACAGAGGGACTATGTAAATTACTATTGGGGGCATCAGGTTCCAATGTTTATATCTTGACAGAGGGACTATGCTAATTACTATTGGGGGCATCAGGTTCCTATGTTTATATCTTGACAGAGGGACTATGCTAATTACTATTGGGGGCATCAGGTTCCAATGTTTATATCTTGACAGAGGGACTATGCTAATTACTATTGGGGGCATCAGGTTCCTATGGTTATATCTTGACAGAGGGACTATGTAAATTACTATTGGGGGCATCAGGTTCCAATGTTTATATCTTGACAGATGGACTATGTTAATTACTATTGGGAGCATCAGTTTCCAATGTTTATATCTTGACAGAGGGACTATGTAAATTACTATTGGGGGCATCAGGTTCCTATGTTTATATCTTGACAGAGGAACTATGTAAATTACTATTGGGGGCATCAGGTTCCTATGGTTATATCTTGACAGAGGGACTATGTAAATTACTATTGGGGGCATCAGGTTCCAATGTTTATATCTTGACAGAGGGACTATGTAAATTACTATTGGGGGCATCAGGTTCCTATGGTTATATCTTGACAGAGGGACTATGTAAATTACTATTTGGGGCATCAGGTTCCTATGTTTATATCTTGACAGAGGGACTATGTTAATTACTATTGGGGGCATCAGGTTCCAATGTTTATATCTTGACAGAGGGACTATGTAAATTACTATTGGGGGCATCAGGTTCCAATGTTTATATCTTGACAGAGTGACTATGCTAATTACTATTGGGGGCATCAGGTTCCTATGGTTATATCTTGACAGAGGGACTATGTAAATTACTATTGGGGGCATCAGGTTCCAATGTTTATATCTTGACAGAGAGACTATGTAAATTACTATTGGGGGCATCAGGTTCCAATGTTTATATCTTGACAGAGGGACTATGTTAATTACTATTGGGGGCATCAGGTTCCAATGTTTATATCTTGACAGAGGGACTATGTAAATTACTATTGGGGGCATCAGGTTCCAATGTTTATATCTTGACAGAGGGACTATGCTAATTACTATTGGGGGCATCAGGTTCCTATGTTTATATCTTGACAGAGGGACTATGTAAATTACTATTGGGGGCATCAGGTTCCTATGTTTATATCTTGACAGAGAGACTATGCTAATTACTATTGGGGGCATCAGGTTCCAATGTTTATATCTTGACAGAGGGACTATGTTAATTACTATTGGGGGCATCAGGTTCCAATCTTTATATCTTGACAGAGGGACTATGCTAATTACTATTGGGGGCATCAGGTTCCTATGGTTATATCTTGACAGAGGGAGTATGTAAATTACTATTGGAGCATCAGGTTCCTACGTTTATATCTTGAGGGAGTAAGTAAGTTAGTATTTGGGACATCAGCTTCCTATGGTTATATCTTGAAAAAGTAAGTGAATTGGGTGCATCAGGATTCTATGGTTATGTCTTGGGTGATTTAGTAAATTACAATTGGGGGGCATTAGGTTCCTATGGTTATATCTTGAGGGAATAGGTATATTACAATTGGGGGCATCAGGAACTTATGGTTATATCTTGAGGGAGTTTGTAAATTACTATTTGTGGTATCAGGTTTCAATGGTTATATCTTGAGGGAGTATGTAAATTACTTTTAGGGGGCATCAGGTTCTTATGGTTATATCTTGAGGGAGTATGTAAATTACTATTGGTGGCATCAGGTTCCTATGGTTATATCTTGAAGGTGTGAGTAAATTACTAATGGGGGACACCAGGTTCCAATGGTTATATCTTGAAGGAGTAAGATTAATTACTTTTGGGGGCATCAGGTATTGGGGTTATGTCTTGAGGGAGTATGTAAATTACTTTCATGGGCATCAGGTCCCAATGGTTATATCTTGAAGGAGAAAGTAAATTACTTTTGGGGGTTTCAAGTTCCAATGGTTATATCTTGAAAGAGTATTCAATCACGCATTACCACAGCCGTAATTAAATATTAATCGCGTTAACAACATTAATAAAAATTGCGGTCTTCAAAGACGATATTTGAGCAAATATCAAAATTTTCGAAAGGGTTCCAGATTTGGGTATTTTTGTTTTAACACTTCTTATGATTTGCCACACTTAATTTCGTTATTAAAAAAAGTGCATTTTACAAAATATGAGCAGTCACTTATTATAAACAACACTATCATTTACCTTCTCATCTCCTGAGAGTTTGCAATTGTATCAGCTGGTTCATGTTGACCTGGTCTTATTGAGAGTTCATGTTGAGGTGTCATGGTTGGGTCCTCACAGATCTAGAATCTTGGGTAACAAATAGTTGCAACTTCAGACATGTGCTGCATACCTCATTACTGAAAAACATAAATGACAGAGGTAATGAGGTCCTCACCTGAGAAACTGTTGGCTATATTTTGTCTGAATTGTGCATTCTGGTGAATTTATTCCATCCATATTTTTTTCTCCAATATAGACATAAAAGCATTCACTTGTAAACTTCTGACTTTGAACCCTAGAACGTTAATATTATCTGTTAAATATCATGTCTGCGTATGTTACTTATGCACCAGTCAATTGTAACCACGCCCCCCCAGGTCTGGGGAATAGCGGGGACTTTGACTTTCGGTCCAGCCAACCCCGGGTAAAATCCCTGCCCTGCGGGTACGAACAAATGGTAAAATCCCCGCCAAATGCCCCCGCACCCATGGGACCTTAGGTTAGGCACATTCCCGCTATATTTTTGCGAAGACAAAACCACCGCGCATTCACCCGGCACTGCGGGCCACCTGGAAAGTAAAAACACAGCCCATTTCCCCAGCTATCCCCGGTATAATCCCGGACCTGGACCGGAGATGTTGACAGGACCCACCTTATTTGCCCCCCCCCACCCCCCCCCCAATTTTCTTTTAAATAAATAAAAATTTAAACACCATTGTCCTCCGATGGCTTTAACATCAACCTTAAATAAGTAATGATGTAATATATTGAGATTAAAAAAAAATTGTGGAGTTTTTGGTTGATATTGATGTTTTATATTAATCAGGGGCGGATCCAGGATTTTGGGTTGGGGGGGCGTAACTTTTAATCACTCTAAAGGTTGCACTAGCAGATCCAGGAGCATACCTATAGTTCTAATATCATAACAAGGTTTCTATTAGGACGACTAAGTGGCTTATATAATTTGTATATTTTCGTTAAGCGGGAAAAACGAGGGAAGATACATGTATAATTGTGAACCCAAGTTCAGATACTTTTACTATTCAACATATTCTAAGTGCATAGCTATCTATGTGTATCTATTCGCACAATGGATCTATCAGTAGCATGCGCCTAGGATATTTCCTGGCGTAGATGTTCACAATTTCCTCAATATCCAATTTTATGGAAATTAATTGACTGATGTGTTTGTTTGTATGGGTTTTACGGCGCATCAACATGATCATGTTATATAGTGCCGAATTATTACAGTAAGGGAAGGCGGGAACGTTTAAATTGCGTGCACTCTGTGTTGTGTACGAGTACATCTCAAAAGGCAATGTTGTATAAAGATACGCGAGTGAAGCGAGCGAAGAAAAAATAGGAAAATATAGTATATTTTATTGTTTCCATACCAAAGAACATGTAAGCTCCGGGAATTTTAGGGGGGGGGGGCGTGCGCCGGGTGCGCCCCCCCCCCCCTGGATCCGCTAGTGTTAATGATCATTTTCCAGTATTTTTTTTAACTTGACGATTGTTTATGATTTTTTTCGGACGCGGGGGGGGGGGGGCAAACAGGGTGGGTCATGACAACGTAACCTCCGCCTGTGCTTTTGGCTACCTATTCCCTTAGAATGCACGTGAATTTTGTTTTAAACTTTAAAATTAATCAGACGAAGGTAAAACCGTAAATAGAGCTGTAACTTTATTGCAGCAATAAAACATTTCATTACTTTCCAATATGTTTTTTACCTTTTAAGAAGATACTCTCTTTTACTGGTTAATTGAAACGTTTTTTTGTTTTGTTTTGATTTTTAAATTCTGCCACAAATCTGTTTGTTTACCAACAGCCTGGCTCTGAATTTTATTTACCGAATCGATTTGTTCATTTGCGATTGTTCGTCATATTGGTCGTCTCGTTCCGATCGTCATCAAGAAATAGTTTGGTTCGGCTGGATCATCATCATCATCATCATCATCATCATCATTACCATCATCCTTCATCATCATATCATGCTTCATGCTTTATCATCATCGTCATCGTCATCATCATCATCATCATCATCATCGAAGTGTTTGTTTGTTATTCATTTAAAAAAAAGCTCATTGAGCTAGTGATTATTGTTACAATGTACCCGACTTTAGATCAAGATTCTTGTATCTTGTATCTATATGTATAGACTAAATTTCAGAGACCTACATGTAGCGAAGAAAACCCGTTTTAAGGTGATCCACATGGTCTTATGTACTGTTCTAGTAGTACAGTTTTGCGCATATAGATAAAAATGTTAAAAAGTTGAGAATAGTTCGTTTGATGCCACTCGCATAATCTTAAGTCAGTAAAAGCGTCTAACCGTTCAATTCAACTATTAACAAAGGCTACTCATCTTGTCTGCCTTGAAATTGCTCAAAGTGTGTACATCAACATGTATAACTACCGTTCATAATTCACAGAAGGGCCGAAATGGTAATTGGGCAGAAATGGTCGTTGGGTCGCATTGGCTTTGGAGCCGCTTATGAGAGTGGGTTGTCTAGAGCAAAACATGGACCTCTCGATACAAAACAAGACATAACAAGTTTTTCATTTGGTACAATTTAGGTTGTGGTTGCAGGAACCGAAAACAATTGCTACGACGGAAAGCACGTGGAATGCCTGCAACATCGGCTCTTAAGATACCAGATCCAAGCATATTTATTTCAAGTCGGATAATCCACTTGTGTATTTCAGTCGCGACTGAATCTTGTACACTATTTGTGTCTTTTGGTCGAAGCTCAATCTTATACACCACTTGTTTATTTCAGTAGCTGCCAAAAGCACGACGTCTGCTACAAAATAACCACTCGTGCGTCGTGCCCAATGTGGCGAGTTCTCCAGCCGGGCTTGCAGTGCTTTCTTCCTTACCGGTTCACCACCCTTGAAGATAGGTCACACACCTGTGCCAAAGGTCAGAAGATTGCTAGAGATTATAAGAATTGTTTAAGGGTTATTTTTTTCGTGAATTTGAAAAACCGATCTGACCGTGTAGATGAAATATTAAATTTACTGATGCTTTCAGTTGATGAAATCAAGGCGTCGCAAGTTTTAAACCTCATGAATCTTAGAATGGCTAAAAATCGCGAAATTACTAGGTAATATACCGTTCTATCTTGCCAGTAGAATTCGGTGAGAATAGGGCCCAATTTCTCGAAAATGCTCAGGCGAAATAAGCTGAAGTACATATTTTAGTTTACTACAAAACCTGCGTCAAATTGATTTTTCAAAGTAAAAATAAGCTAATTGTGATAGTCGTCCATATAAATTCCATTAAAAGTCCGATTTTTTTTATAAATTTTGAGAATATCACACGATTTATACCAACCTAAAAATAAGCTTGATACTTTTATAAGGAACTTAAGCTTGTTCGAGAAATTTGGGCCTGTAGTTGGGAATATATTAATATTAGGTATATATTAAAAATCATGATTATGCTACAAAATAAAATGAGTTTTTTTTCCAAGGGATGTCTTGTCTTTTTAATGTTGTCTATAATAAATGGTTTTATGCATGCCTTTATGAAAATAAAATTCTTCCTCTACTTGAAAGAGCTGCAACAACAAAGCGCCTTTGCGATATGTCAGTGTGACACAGACTGCCTGAACAATGTAAAACATCCACCCAACCGGAAGCTGATGAGGCACAAAAGGAAAAAAAATGCGGACTATTTAAACTTAAATATCTTTTATAAAGTGTTACATGGACTGAAATAAATGGCGGGAACACATGTGTTACTTTGCTTGACGATAATGTACGAGGTGGTGAAAATATAGACATATGATTAAATCGTATTGATTCAGAAAGGGGGGAGCGAGCGCAGCAAGGAATCCTTCTTCTTCACCTTTCGGAACCCCTTGGCAATTATCCATCAAAAACTACCTCGGATGTATGCTGGTACATCAGTAGAAGTAGTTCGTAATTTTTTTACTAGAAGTACTAATAAAGTGTAGTGTTTTAAATTGTATTTTGTATTACTAAGTCTAAATAGATTGCCAATGAAGTGCATTTTACATTTTTGGTGCAAACCCACGCCTGTTAAATCAGGAAAAATCGATGCCTTAACCACTAAGCCACAAAGACTTATACATGTACAAAAGTGTTGTATATTTTGGTCTTTTATTTAATTTTAAATTTTTCCAGAGTTCCAATATATATAAATTAAAATATGTGTTGATACAATGACACTTATCGTGCGGAATTGCCCCTCCAAAAATGTCAAAGTGACAGTTCACGACTATGTAATTATAACATGTAGACAACCTCTGTGTGTAATTTGATGTCTATATGTTTGACCATCCGTTTTATTGTCTTTGGTAGACTTTGAAGTAACCCTGAAACTGCACCTTCAGATTGCATCCATCAGGTTCCGAATTAAAAACTATATTAACTAGTGTAGCTCATTTTTTTGTATCACTATGTTGTAGCAAAGACCAAATGTTGCAGAACTGGTCATAACGGAGAATATTTAGGGGAACAACATCTTGAACGCATGTGTTATGTATGTACATGTATTAGAAGTTAACAAAGGTTTTAGATTAGTACAGTATTATTTTTGTAGTTTTATGATCAAAGAGTGACTTTTAATGGTTCTCATGTAAAATAATGGGGTAAAGTTCTGTATTGAAGTATGACTAAAGTACATCCCATACGTGTAGCAAAAAGTTAATGCTTCAAGAGTTCCAATTGAATGATACTGTTCTCACATTTAAGGAACACCGCTGGTCCACTTTTGGTCGTTTATTTTTACATATTAAATATTTTAAAATTTCATACAATCTTTATCATTCATGATAAAGATTGTATGAAATTTTATAATATTTAATATGTAAAAATATGCTACTAAAAGTGGATTATTTGTTTATCATGTGTATCATAGAGTACTAAAACACATGTTTTATGACTATCAGTCCAAGAGATCACCCTAGGGACCAATAGCTCGAATCAGGTAGCTCCACTTGCCAAAAAAAACAGTCCAAATACCAAGTAACTGTGGCTGCTTGGTCGTATCCCGCCTGTAACTCAACCTCGTGAACAATTTTGATATAAATATATCACTCAAATCTTCATGAACTAGCCTGTGACACTCAAATATTCATGAACTAGCCGGTGACACTCAAATATTTATGACCTAGCCTGTGACACTCAAATATTCATGAACTAGCATGTGACACTCAAATATTCATGAACTAGCCTGTGACACTCAAATATTCATGAACTAGCCTGTGACACTCAAATATTTATGACCTAGCCTGTGACACTCAAATATTCATGAACTAGCCGGTGACACTCAAATATTCATGAACTAGCCGGTGACACTCAAATATTCATGAACTAGCCTGTGACACTCAAATATTCATGAACTAGCTGGTGACACTCAAATCTTCATGAACTAGCCTGTGACACTCAAATATTCATGAACTAGCCGGTGACACTCAAATATTTATGACCTAGCCTGTGACACTCAAATCTTCATGAACTAGCCGGTGACACTCAAATCTTCATGAACTAGCCTGTGACACTCAAATATTCATGAACTAGCCTGTGACACTCAAATATTCATGAACTAGCCGGTGACACTCAAATCTTCATGAACTAGCCTGTGACACTCAAATATTCATGAACTAGCCGGTGACACTCAAATATTCATGACCTAGCCTGTGACACTCAAATCTTCATGAACTAGCCTGTGACACTCAAATATTCATGAATAGCCGATGACACTCAAATCTTCATGAACTAGCCTGTGACACTCAAATATTCATGAACTAGCCGGTGACACTCAAATATTCATGACCTAGCCTGTGACACTCAGATCTTCATGAACTAGCCTGTGACACTCAAATATTCATGAACTAGCCGGTGACACTCAAATCTTCATAAACTAGCCTATGACACTCAAATATTCATGAAATATACAGTGATATTCAAATCTTCATGAACTTGACTGTATACGGAAACAAGCTAATGCACTGATAACGTTTGCCGACATTTTACAATACCGACTACCTGGGGACACATCACATGACTGGTTCGAGCTGGAAGTCCTCATGAACTATAGACTGTGACACTCAAATCTTCATGAACTATAGACTGTGACACTCAAATCTTCATGAACTATAGACTGTGACACTCAAATATTCATGAAATACAGCGATATTCAAATCTTTATGAAATTGAATGTATCGGTCAAAAAATCAAGAGCTAGACTGTGTCAATCAAATATTAATTAAGTGAACTGTGTCACTCACTTGACATGGTGAGAATGTGCTGCTGTTAAAGATCTTGTTTAAAAACATCTATTTCTGATCTTGCTAATGCTCGATTCATAAACAGGACTTAAAACTCCCCCTTTTAACATGTCTTGTATGCAATACATAAAGCTGTTCAAAAATTAAAATGCATCATTATTTTAGAGCGAGTGGTTCTTTACTGTCATGTGTCCATAACGCTTCTTGTCGAATTGTCATTTTGTCATGTTAATAAAATAAATAAAAACACGTTTCATTTTGTTTTACTTTAAATATCATTTAGTGGTAGAACAAACAACATTACTTTGTAATGCAACAACAATGCTTGAAGGCATATCAAGCCCGTACCATGTAACTGTTTAAAATTGGCAAAAGGCCCTTAAATCTGACAATGGTATACACGAAAAATATATAACAGTTCATTGGAGTAACTGATTTGAGGTAAAGTCAGAAGTACCTTAATACCGTCCTCGGCATCCAACCTTATCATTCGGAGCTCCTCGGCCATTTTTATCGAAAACAACCTCGGATGTATGCCGGTACATCAGTTGAAGTAGTTCGTAATATTTTAAATTATTATTATTTTTTTTATTTATTATTCTAAATTATGTCATTAAATGAATGTAGTGTTTTTGAGTTGTATTGATTGACAGTGAAGTGTATTATTGCAAGCGAAATTACGATTCCAAAGAGTCATGTTAAGTCATAAAGTTTAACTGCTAAATACAACTACTACGCGATCTACTTGCAGCGGACTTAAAGGTGCCGCCTTTTGGGTATGTAAACCGTTCAAATACATCCGATGTTGTTTTCGATAAAAATGGCCGAGGAGTTCCGAATGACACGTTATGTGTTTCGGAAATGGCCGAGTAGTTAATCTCAGTTCTGCATGAGCTAATGAAATCGCCGCTTTCAGATTATTATAAGCAGGACATCAAATATCATGTCAAATTTGTTGTTGGCTCTTTACAAAGGAGATTTTTTCTTTTCTTTTTGTTATCAGCAAATATTGCTTTCGGAAAATGCTTATAAATATTCGAGCTTTACGATGTTATCCTAACCAATATGCACAGGGTATCATATATGTTACGACTACACTGGGTGCCGTGGATACCTGTTAAATACATAGTCATTTAATCATAGTGGAATTCAAGCATTTTTAAGTAATAGGTGAAGTCCGAATGTGTGTTTACGATCTTCAAATCGTTTACGATCTACAAATCTGTTGCAATATCAGTAATGCTGGCTATTGAGTTTTAGTTTTCCGTAATCCTCTTATGAACTGATGTGTGATCCAAGCTACATATGTCCTTGTGACCTCTCATCCAGGCTTTTTTCTGGCACGTGCCGGAACAATACCACGCCCTCTTACACCGGCTACATCCGGGTAACTTCTTACCGTCTGCTGCTGGAGCCTTACACTCTGTACACGTGCTGTTATCGTCGCCTTCAAATTGACAGCGCTTGCAGATGCACCAGAAACTGAACGATTTGTAAAGCCACGCCCGGCGCAACTTCCTTGGCATGGCGGTATCTATGTAGGTAGTGAATAACTCTTCCCCAGGTTTGATTGGTTGTCTGACGTGCACGTGCACAGCAGGCCTTCCCTGCGCAAACCCGTCTGTCACCTCGACGTTATTATTGCACGCGTGATTAAGACAAGCGTGCAAGGGAAACATGCCGGCAAACGACACCGTCGCATTTTTTGAATTTTCTTCTAAGAATTTTAACATGGCAAGGGTGCGAATATCTTCAGTTTCAGAAATGTTTTCGATAAAATCTGTCCCGGGACTTTTTGAAGCGGAGAACGCCTGAAGGTTGCACGTTGCCTGGTAATATCGGGCCTCAAACTCCGCCTCGCTGATTGGATAGCTGACTTCGCCGCATTCTGAAAACAAGCGGTTCATGAGATTGAACACTTCCGGCATCTTCTGGGTGGCAGATATCGTTCCAAACGAGATGAATCTTAAATAAACGTACATGTATATATATCAACGTTAAAATTAATACGAACTCTTTGCATATGGCAATACAATGGCATTCTGTTATAAAGCATGTATGCCGAGATGTAAATACTAATATTACTTGCTTTAAAAGGTGCACTTATGACTTGCAGGCGGCATTGAAGAATTAATGTCAGTACGTATACAAAACAATTTAAAGCTGCACTCTCACAGATTGAACGCTTTGACAACTTTTTTTTGTCTTGGAACGAGCCAATTTTTGCGAGAATGCATGGAAACCAGATATATAAGACTGCTGACAAAAATTTAGATCGCTGATATTTATATTTAAGTTCAAAAATTGATGATTTATGATTTTTTCTTAAACCGTTAGTAACGGTTTAAGCCATAAAACATTATTTTTCGAACGGAAATATGAAAATCTGCGATCTGACCTTTTGTCACCAGTCTTTTATCGCTGGTTTGCAGATATTTAATTTTGAAAAATTTGTTCTTTCCAAGACAAAAAATAAAAAAGTTGTAAAAAACAGTATATGTGTGAGAGTGCAGCTTTAAGGGGTAAATAAAATGTTGATGAAAGGAACACAATATAGGTTGATGCATTTTTTTATATTTGCTATATATTATTGTTGTATTATAGATTTATATTGTTTAACTCATATGACTATATAATCACCCCCCCCCTCCCCTCCCTCGAAAGTATATCGTTTGTGTTCAAATATTAGCGATAGCTTGGCGCTTTTAAAATTGCACTCTCACAGACTGAACTTTTGACAACTTTTTTTTATTTTTTCTCTTGGAATGAGCCAATTTTCGCGAAAATCCATGGAAACCAGTTATATAAGACTGCTGACAAAAATAAGATCGCAGCTTTTATATCTAAATTTAAAATGATGTTTGTTGCATTTTTCTTAAACCGTTAGTAACGGTTTTAGCTATAAAACATTAATTTTCGAACGGCAAAATGTAAATCTACTATCTGATTTACAGTTAGCAAACTTGAATCATTGGTTTGCAGATATTTATGCAAAAAATTGCTCTTTCCAAGACAAACAATGAAAAAAGTTGTAAAAATGATATATCTGTGAGAGTGCAGCTTAAAAATTCCTTATAAAGACTTTTTATAACTATTCATATATCATGTTTTTATCATTAAGTCAAATGAGTAACATATTATAATGCATTAAAATGCAGCAACCTATATTATTCACCTTAAAGGGTAAAAAATAATCCATCAACATAACACCACTCACTTCCTAAAGGGCATCTTCGCCCGAGCCCATATCTCCATGTCTGGTTTATCGACGCCCCTCTCCTTTATCAGCCGTTTCGCCTCGGCCACAATCATTGCCCAGATCTTCACAAGGACGATTGGGCTGTACTGCCCCACCCACAGGTCCTGCCACTTTCCCTTCTCGCTTTGACCTTGACCTTTGTTTTTTATGAGATCGTAGAGGTCATTTCCGGCCGGGTTGACGGATGGACAGACGATCTGGTGGTACCGACTCCACGCCTCCTCCCTACAGGACACTGTGCAGTAAATCTCCTTATCACACTTCCGACACGGGAAGCCTTTAACATTAGGCCAATGCTCGTCTGCAAAAGCGCGCAGCTCAGGCGGAAGTGTGTTGTACTTAGCACCGAAGAAGTCCTTCGCAGTGATCAGAGAAGCGCCGCAATTTGCGCACGCCGGAAGGTGGATACAACTTAGTAACTGGCCCACCACGACAGGGATGTCATCAAACGCAATCTCTCCTAGCAACAGAATACAATTATACCGTACAGAACATTAAAGTGACACTCTTATTCAAAATCTATTTATACCCATGTTAAAGAAACATAGCTTTTGAGTGATAAATCTTTAACTACTTCCTAATAACGCATTTTTGGAAAATATTAATTACTGACAGCAAGATTGTAACAGTGTATTAAATAGCTGAAAACGCAAAAATATTAAGTGATTGGTGAATGCTAAAATAATTACTTTGATTTTCTATCGTCTCATAAAGTAGAAATACCGTGTTTTATGCTCATTTCTTTCAAATTAAACTCGGTATCATTTATAAGAACCATTGTTTTCGACATTCATTCCATTTTGTATATAAAAGCATTTGTTTTAATTGCTGTACATTTTATTTGGGAGTAAGAGTGCATCTTTAAGTATTAACCTTGTGGCAATTCAATATTTCACTAAATATGCTTGTGTAGTTTCAACATTTGGTACTCGTCCGTTTCAATACTTACTTAGTATATTTTATTTCACGAATTACTAGGTTACTAAACATGAGCCAATGATAATGCTAGTCCAAAATGATTAAAGGCCTAGTTTACGGAATGTTTGGTATGATACTCCCCTGCTGTGCATTTCCTGCTAATTGCACTGGTGTCACAGTAGAGGCCATTTTCCTATGTAATCGTTTATATTGGATCAGGGCCATTTAGGGTCCATTTTTATAACTAAACCTCAGAAACTGCATAGGAGGATACTCAGATCGGAGATCTGATACGAGGGATCAAGGCAAGTAGATAAAGATCAGTACACCGAGGTTGTGTACTGTAAACAGATTGGGGACGGGGGGGGGGGGTCACTAACAAAAGGCTTAAACTAGGCCTTTAAGCAGCAAGAAATTAAGAAATGGAAAGGTGCTGGTGTATTCAGCTGTTCTTAACGAAATCACATTGCAATGATTTACCTGGTTCAAGGTTGTCTGTAGCAATCACAGCCCTGCCGTAATCAGTGAAGGCCACTTTAACGGGACATTCTTTGGTGAGCGGGCCGTATATTCGTTTGACGCGCACCTGCTGGAATAGTGTGGCGGAATCCAGGTCGGTATGCCGGTTTGCTTCTGGAACCATGGCCGTCGCCTTACGCAGCCAGAACTCCGCTAGCACTGGCAGGTCGAGTTTATTAAGGAGCTTACCTGAAAATAGAAACAAATATTAAAGCTGAACCATTCACCACTTCCATGCACTTACAAGTATTTTCACACCCCGACTTAAATCGCATACAACCATGAACGTTATTTTTTATTTTTATTTTGACTAGACCGTTATTTTATTCATGTTGTACTAATAATTGTAAACTAGGAAAAACTCATATATCTTCTATTATTGTTTTTTAAGAAAATCTGTGAAAAGTTGCAACCAAGACTCTGAGGTGTCACCACTGCAAAAGAAAGAAATCACGAGGTTCACAAGCGTTTACCTCCCAGTTTCCAGGCCTCAATAAAGCGGAAAGGTTTCGGAATCATGAATAGGTTTCGCAGCGCATGCGCAGTTTCGTCCAGATCCTCGAAAACAGTCGCACGCATGTGCAGCAAACGATAGTTGGTCGGGTCCTTTCCCAAGGCCACGTGGCAGCATTGCAGAGCCTCTTCGAGTCGTTTGTCCTTCTGTGCATTATACGCCATTACGCCGAACGAGGCCGCCTCTTTACGCCTGGATATTGTCACATCAGTAGGTTTTATTACGTCGTTGACGTCAATTTTGTATTTCTTCAGAAGAATGTCAGTTTCCAGCTTGAATAATTCATCATCACCTGGGTAAACATCCTGTGAGCAAAGTTCTACCGCTTTGTATTTCTTCTCTGGAATATGCTGTGCCCTCTCATCGTAATCAGTCACAATCTCATTTTGCAAAACTTTGAAATCCTCAATAATTGTTTTATTCTTACTGTCAAGCTCCAATCCCTCTTTGTAGTAATTGTAACTTTCTTCAAACCTTTTTAATTTCAGCGCCGCCTTTCCCGCAACAATGTAAGCTGGGACGGAAGTGGTGTCTAAAACAAGGGCGGCCTTGGCATCCTCGAGGGCGGGTCGCCACAGCTCCTTGTTCAGGAAGAGTTGCGCGCGCTCAATTAGGTTGCCAGAGCTCCGATCCTCTTCTAGGAGGGCCGAAAGAGCGACGATACGTTTGTCTTCTTCCAATATTTCCGGCATTGTTTTAAAGGTCCGGTAAGTGGCTCAGCGCCTAAGAAATAAAATGGACGAATACAGTAGCAGTTTAACTATCATAAGTACAGAAGTCATGAAATAGATTTATTTGTCGCTCTACGGCGTTCAACTAATTAACTGGTATACAGGTACTGCTTATAAGCATGGCAACATTCTACGAGTTCAGTTAACATGATGCAGTATCTGCCATGATCCGACATAATCCTGAATAATGACAGAAAAAGTGTAAGTTTAACATATCGTTTATCCTTTAAATTAGTTTATTCAGTACAATGACCTTAAATTAAGACAAAAAAGAATGTTTGTTCGTTACACATACCTCTTAATTATTCAAAACAATGTATCACGGGAGTATGATAGTTTTATCTCAGCTCCAAAATTCACACACCTCATCCAAGGTTATTCCGCCAGCATGTGTTAGCGATAATACAGATGGCCCTGGAAATACTCGCAGAATACCTATGTCGTTACCGTAGCAACGCTTTCAATGGTGCAACTGCTAGTTAAAACCATGTGTTTATCGCGTATCACATCGGCGTAGTCCCTCTGTGCAGAAATGACACATATGCAATGCATGTGATCGAAACGCTAAATGAAATTCTATTAATTATTTATGTCAAATACATTCAGTTAATGCTTACAATTTGGTCAAGGTTTATTCAGGTAAAGATGGTAAAATATTTTTTCGTATATTTACATATAAGTTTTTAACAATTTAAGGTATTTTTTTACTCTTTCTATATTCTTTACTTTTTCTCTTATTGTATATATACTTGTGAAAGTGAATAACAAGTGAATGTAGAAACAGACTATATCACATTCGACACTTTTTAAGAACTCGTCAAAACGTTCTTTCCATACGTTTTTCTTTGGGGTAAAAACAAAAACCGGAAGTGATCAATTTGTTTGAAGATGGCGGTCTTCGAAATCTTTTCGCATCCAGAGCTGAGAAGATACCGTACAACTGTTTGTTCTCGAGCTTCAATCATCCTCATATTCACATTGTTCCTGACATTTATTCCTCCACTTTTTATAGTATATAGAAGTTATGGTAAGTCTGCCTGTGTGAAGAAATATTTGTTTTAACAAATGTAAACATGTCAAATCTTGACATTTGCCCTGCATTACTTGAGTGGATGGGGTTAAAAAAGAAGTTTATTACCATTGTCCTCCGACAAGCATGACCATTTTGTTAAGAAATATGCTTTTAAAATATATGTTTTTAGTTCATCATTATTTTATACAAATGATTTTTTTTTTTTTAAAGTTGCACTCTCACAGATTGAACGTTTTGACAACTTTTTTTATTTTTTGTCTTTGAACGAGCCAATTTTGCAAAAGTCCTTGGAAACCAGTTATAATAGACTGCTGATTTTTTTTCATAAACCGTTAGTAACAGTTTAAGCCATAAAACATTAATTTTCGAACGGAAATATAAAAATCTACGATCTGATTTGTTGTCAGCAATCATATATCATTGGTTTGCAGATATTTACCCAAGAATTTGCTCTTTCCAATACAATAAATGATAAAGTTGTAAAAATGGTATATCTGTGAGAGTGCAGCTTTAATTACTGTGATCAAATTTAGGAATTAAAACAACAAGCTTGTAATCTTGAATTTTGAACAAGCCTGAGAAGAAATGAACAAGCACACACAAATTTTCCTTGAGAAGCTGAAAAACAACTTGCTATATCTAAAAGAAAACAAGTCAGATTTTCCCAACTATTTTGGGAAATGGCTACATCTGTATTATTAAAAAAGTAGGGAATTGCAGCATCAATGATGAAGTTACTTTCATAAAATAACACTTTCCAGTTAACTGTTGGTAAAATTTAAGATAATTGTAATAAATTTATGTGAGAAATGTATATATACCAATAAACATGTACTCATTTTAATGGTGGTTAAACAGAAATATGACTAATTTGAGAACCCCCAACTTAACACAAAAAATAAGTATGCAGTCAGGTGGTTCTCCAATCTTAATATAGTAAATTCAAAACCCAATCGTAACTTGTCGGCCTTTGCAATGATAATCTAAAAATAGAAGATTCAAAACCAAAGATTGTCAAATGAATCACGAAAATAACCAAGATAATTGCAATTATGGTCATTACATGGGAAAACATTCAAGTTTACAAATACGAAGTAAGCCTTTTTTTATTTATTGTGAAATCGAGAAAAAAGTTAAACAAATTTGAAAGGACAAGAAAATGGATACAATCAGAATTTTATTCTTTGCCATGTCCACAAGCTAGCTATAGTTGCTATATTGGTTTATGAAGAAGTCCTACAGGCATTTTACCAGTCACAGGCTTGTATGCTTGAGCTAGATTCAACCACTGTAATTAACTGATTAAAACAAGGCCTTGTTGAATGGATGCTGGAGGTCTCATATCACTTTTTGTTAAGAGTAATGCAATTAAACACTCCAAGCACAAAATGCTGTGAAACAGTGCTTTCACGGATCAATATTGTTCAACAAATTTCACAAGCTCCAATATGAGTTGCTAGTCTGAAGTTGCTCGAAAATTGATTAGGCCCTGTTAACTTGCATATTGGACCTGAATGAGTCAGAACTTTGACATTTTAATAACTGTGTGAAACAAGTTTCGTTTGAAATAGATTAAGCCGTTTATAGGATGTATTGACATGCTTAAAGTCATTGATTTGCGTGTTTATGCGATCAGTATCCTCCATGAAATCTGAACTGAAAACAATAAATATTTCTTAAACTACTCTCTGATCTAAATAAACATTCCATTATTTTATCTTTAAGGGTTTTGGAGGAAGACAGATACATATCGGGAGTACCCAGAGATCCACTTCAAGCATGAGTTGTTGATGGTTGCAGAGCTGGCAGGGGAGGGGAACTATGTCACATACAGCACATACCAGACTTACAACACACTACAGCAAGCAAGGCTCAGGATACCACTTATTACAGTTAGTTTTTTTCATCAGTATTGCTTTGGTTAAATTGCCTTGTGGTTCATTTTTCAAATCACTCAGACGAATTAAAAAATGCAAGGTAAAGGTAATACCAACAATCCAGATATATTCCTAGAACTTACCTTTGCATTTTTTTGTGTGCAACAGTACTAACACCTGTGAGTGGGGCTGTCATGGACAAGTGTTACAGTATGACAGTACTGACACCTGTGAGTGGGGCTGTCAGAGACAAGTGTTACAGTATGACAGTACTGACACCTGTGAGTGGGGCTGTCAGAGACAAGCATTACAGTGTGACAGTAGTAACACCTGTGAGTGGGGCTGTCAGAGACAAGCATTACAGTATGACAGTAGTAACACCTGTGAGTGGGGCTGTCAGAGACAAGCATTACAGTATGACAGTACTGACACCTGTGAGTGGGGCTGTCAGAGACAAGCATTACAGTATGACAGTAGTAACACCTGTGAGTGGGGCTGTCAGAGACAAGTGTTACAGTATGACAGTACTGACACCTGTGAGTGGGGCTGTCAGAGACAAGTGTTACAGTATGACAGTACTGACACCTGTGAGTGGGGCTGTCAGAGACAAGCATTACAGTGTGACAGTACTGACACCTGTGAGTGGGGCTGTCAGAGGCAAGTGTTACAGTATGACAGTACTGACACCTGTGAGTGGGGCTGTCAGAGACAAGTGCGACAGTGTAACAGTACTAACACCTGTGAGTGGGGCTGTCAGAGACAAGTGTTACAGTGTAACAGTACTAACACCTGTGAGTGGGGCTGTCAGAGACAAGTGTTACAGTGTAACAGTACTAACACCTGTGAGTGGGGCTGTCAGAGACAAGTGTTACAGTGTAACAGTACTAACACCTGTGAGTGGGGCTGTCAGAGACAAGTGCGACAGTGTAACAGTACTGACACCTGTGAGTTGGGCTGTCAGAGACAAGTGTTACAGTATGACAGTACTGACACCTGTGAGTGGGGCTGTCAGAGACAAGTGTTACAGTGTAACAGTACTAACACCTGTGAGTTGGGCTGTCAGAGACAAGTGTTACAGTGTTACAGTACTGACACCTGTGAGTGGGGCTGTCAGAGACAAGTGTTACAGTGTGACAGTACTGACACCTGTGAGTGAGGTTGTCAGAGACAAGTGTTACAGTGTTACAGTACTAACACCTGTGAGTGGGGCTGTCAGAGACAAGTGTTACAGTGTTACAGTACTAACTCCTGTGAGTGGGGCTGTCAGAGACAAGTGTTACAGTGTTACAGTACTGACACCTGTGAGTGGGGCTGTCAGAGACAAGTGTTACAGTGTTACAGTACTGACACCTGTGAGTGGGGCTGTCAGAGACAAGTGTTACAGTGTTACAGTACTGACACCTGTGAGTGGGGTTGTCAGAGACAAGTGCGACAGTGTAACAGTACTAACACCTGTGAGTGGGGCTGTCAGAGACAAGTGTTACAGTGTAACAGTACTAACACCTGTGAGTGGGGCTGTCAAGAGACAAGTGTTACAGTGTAACAGTACTAACACCTGTGAGTGGGGCTGTCAGAGACAAGTGCGACAGTGTAACAGTACTAACACCTGTGAGTTGGGCTGTCAGGGACAAGTGTTACAGTGTTACAGTACTGACACCTGTGAGTGGGGCTGTCAGAGACAAGTGTTACAGTGTTACAGTACTGACACCTGTGAGTGGGGTTGTCAGAGACAAGTGCGACAGTGTAACAGTACTAACACCTGTGAGTGGGGCTGTCAGAGACAAGTGTTACAGTGTAACAGTACTAACACCTGTGAGTTGGGCTGTCAGGGACAAGTGTTACAGTGTTACAGTACTGACACCTGTGAGTGGGGTTGTCAGAGACAAGTGCGACAGTGTAACAGTACTGCCACCTGTGCATGGGGCTGGCAAAGACAAGTGCGACAGTGTAACAGTATTGACACCTGTGCATGGGGTTTTATCTGCTTTACTGTTTAATTATCTTATATAAATAGTTAAAAAACTGTAAAGCATTATAGCATAGCACTTACTAGCAAACTACAAGTCAATGACATGTAACATGTATAGACAGTTTTTTTTTCAATAGTATGCATGTACTTAGTACTTGTATTTTTGCAGTCTCGTGAGGAGGATGTGAATGGTGATGGGAGACCGGATAATCTCCTGTTCAACCTTGAGCTGCCTCTAGATGACACAGAATCTGTGCTCGGGATAAGGCTCATACTCATATTTGACTACAAACTCTTTGTAAGTTGCATACTAATGGACAAGTGTATACATAAGTACATTGTATAATAGTGTTGTGCCGATGATCGATTATAATCGACAATTGATCGGAAAGGCCTTCGTTGGCGACGATCGATAGTGAAATTTGAACAATTGATTATAGAAACAAGGGACATAACTGCTTCCGACTAATTTTCTTTTCTGGTTAATGCTAGTTTATGTTGAGTTGTTAAGGTATTACAATGTTAAGTTATATAGTCACATTCTTATCAAGTCAGTATGTCACTTCAGTACCTTATTATAATTTTTCTTTGTAATTTAACTGCTAAAGGATTTGTCCTCAACTTCTTATGTTTGTGGTTAAAAGTGATTTTTAAAACATGTAACCGTTTACTTCTTACCTTGTAAGAATTTAGTTTTCTCATTTGTCTGAAAGAAAATGTTCCTGTAAAACATAAAGAATAATTAACTGCTTGTTGTGTTTGTTACTGACTGAGTATTTTTTTTATTTTACACATGTATACAATACTAAATGTAAGACAAAAAATAGAGCCTGTGGTCTCATGTTCTGTAATAGTAACTTGTAAACACTGAAAGATAGTTGCGTTCTGAATAATTAATGTTATTTATGCAATGAAATGTACAGACAATATTGTAAGGGAACATTGGTGCTTAAAACTGGTACATGTACTGTATCTTTATGCCTTAAATATGATGACCAAAGATAATTAAATAATAGTTAAATCGATTAATAATCGATCATTGATCAGTTTCATAAACCGATTATCGCTAGTAATTTTTCTGTCCGATTCCCAACACTATTTTATAATGT
Source organism: Mya arenaria (assembly GCF_026914265.1). Lineage (NCBI taxonomy): Eukaryota > Metazoa > Mollusca > Bivalvia > Myida > Myidae > Mya > Mya arenaria. Next base: position 73,041,400 of record NC_069129.1, on the reverse strand, counting down.
ATTGTATACAAACATATGTATATTAATATCATATGATTTGAAAATTACTTAATAAGTTGAACAATACTTGATGTTCTTAATATTATTATTAATGTATTCTTTATAGTTGATAATTATAAAGCTAGTTAATAAAGTTCTTAACCATGTTACCATGATGAACCAATGATGGCTGAAAAATAAATTATTCAATCAGAAAGCTCTGATATACTTATAATATGCGAATGTTACAATCTTCATATTGCAGGTGTATTAAGGTGTCTGGTCATATATAATTTGAATATTTGTGGATTTAATTGTATTGTAGCAATCAGATTTTTTTCCCTACTACAGAAGAATTGCTGAGTGATTTTATAATTCGTTTTTTTAGCAATTCTCCACCCTAACAATGGAAGGGATGGTGTTCATCAACCATGACAACCCAAAGCCCGGAGCCAGGTACGATGTTGTCGGGGAACTCCGCTTCAACCAGAAGGAACCACTGTCCCACACCGGCACGGACCACAGATACAATGTAAGAATTGTTGTTCAATTTGTGTAGTTTTCCCCGTATAAAAGTAAGAATCAACTAGGTGCCAATGCAAGGATAACTCTACACTACATCTTGTTACTTGTGAATTATAAATTTGTTGTGATTATGTTTTGATGTTTAGATATAATATACTTGACATGTGTACATAATCCATGATAAAAAACAAAAAAAGAATTTTTGCATATCCACATATTATCACCCTAGTGCAAAAACTCAATAACTGCAATGTGAAATAGAAGCAGATACTGCATTGCTGCATTAAGGTAACACATATCAATGCCAAAAGACTTAATATCACTCCACAATGAACTTAGCTCAAGAAGTATTGCTGCTGATGGAAAGATTCCATTTTTCTATATTCATCAACAAAAGCATGTTTTTCATTCAAAATTTGAAAACCATTATTTTTCCAGAGCTCCGTTATTGACTCCACGAGCATCTATGCTGAAGATTTCCTTCTCCCAACCATATTCAAGAACTACGTCGCCAGAAACCTAACCACCTATCTTAATGCCCCCTACACAGTGTGGAGTACTGGCCGGGCGGCCGGTCAGCCATTTGTCCTCTCAGCCTCTATAGCGTACCCAGAGGAACTGTTCCATTACACGCCCGGGTTCTGGTACCTCATCAAGTGGGGCTGGGTGCAGTATGTGTCAGTGCTATTGCTGTTCTTGTTTGTGTTTGACAGAATCAAGATCTTTATCTACTCTAACCAGCTCGTGAATACGATAGTAGTGAAACCGTGGAAGCAGGAAATCAAGGGTAACTGATGATTTGTGCTCATAAGCTTTAGTACAACTATATTTAAATTATGGAACAGCGTCAGAGGAGATGCGATCTAAAATGTATAATGGTGTGGAGTAAAAAGAACTTTAACAAATTGAAATAAGACAGGGAGAGACAAGTAGAACATTTACATCCTAGCAGCATGACAGATTTTCAATGCTTATTTTATTTTGATATAACATGATATGCATGAACAATTGTACTGGAATGATGTAGACTTTCTAAGTTCTGTGATATGTGTAAGTGTATTTGATAGGTCATTGAAACAATATTTTGGTTAGTGCTAGATTTTTATGGGGCACTTTACATGATAACCTCCTTACGTTATGGTCACTGTGGTTGCACAGTGATATCTCAGTTGCATAAACTTCAAAATATATGACTGATGGACTAGATGTGAATAATAAAAAATATTATTATGTGGTTGGTGTCATATATTCTTATTTTATGTTAAGCAATTTAAATAATGATCATAAAAGGTATGTTAAAGGAAGAATGTTCCAAATAGAGGAGGTTCAGAGGAGAAACAATTTCATTCTTTAAGGAGCCGCCTTCAACTTAATCTGATATGTATTGTTACACGACTTATTCAGAAAATGAGCCAAAAATGTACCAACTTAATGTCATGGTGTTAAAACTAAGTATCGCAGTATGTGAAATCAGATAACAGCTGGAAATTTTTATTCGTACAGGGTTCGAATTTAACTTTGAGGAGCACTCGCAAAATTTCGCGAGTGCTTTTTGAGGCAACTCGCAAAATGAAAAATCAACTTGCAATTTTATTATTTGCTTTATCCCCTTATAATATTGTCTAATTAAAGTAGAAATTTACACTTAAGACATATTATGAATATTAAAAAGTATCAATCTTGAGTAACTCGGCTACTAGAACTTGTTGATGGCTTATTCTTTTTGGGGGGTTACTGAAAGACTCATCAGATGCTGGCCGCTTTTTGAAAACAAAGCTGTCCAATAATTTGACATTGTTCACTTTGTATATTTACCCTCACCATCGGGTAATACCCATTACGCAAGCACGCTACAGATTTAATTAAGTCTATAAGTATTAAAAACAATAACATTATAAATTTCAAATAAATAAAAGTAACAGCAAATGTAGCGCGTATGCTTTGGACCATGAAATATATCGATCGACGAAGTATATTCACTTTGACAGTTGGGTGGAAATATATTCAAAGGTTGATGGGGTTTTCATATAGTGCGCGAAAGCGCTAAATTTAGCAAATGATTGAGCTTGGTGATTACGTCATTTGTATTCACTTTGTATTATGCACGCCTCGGAGCATCCAAGAAAGATTCGAGATAAATATCGGCCTTTTCCGTATTTGTTCTTTATTTGAAAACTTACTAGAGCGTGACTCCGTACTGTCTTCTTTATACTGGTAGTGTAAACATGCCACTTATAGGCTGTTTACACCCGACTTTGTAGTGGAATTCATGTTTATTCCACTCTCCTTTTAACATTTTGTGGTCTAGAAAAAGCAACTCGCAGAATTTTGCGAGCTTGAATAAAAGTCACTCGCAATTTGCAAATGTCGCTTGCATTTTGCGAGTATGCGAGTCTAAATTCGATCCCTGTCGTATTTTAATTCTATGTTGTAGAACTTACCAGTTACAATTTCCATGCTTGTGGTGCATTGCCAAACAAACAGGTCTGACAGTAATGAAAGTAAATGCAAATATCAGTTATTTATTTCGTCCATTGTTTTTTTAAACTTATAATACATATGATTTAGAGACAGTTGTGTGTTACTAGTGTTAGTGATGTATATGTTGATTTGATACTGTATCATGTAAATAAGATATGTACTATTTATGCTCATTTTACATTATATGTAATGACTTTTATAGATATTTTGAAATAAAAATAATTTACATATGTATCATGACTATTTGCATTAATTGAAGGGACCTTGATGCTGTACAGCACACATTTTTGATAAACAATTATGCAGATTTAAATAATAATTTATGAATTTATGTATACCCCATAAATGGGGCGACATACCATTTTTCCTCGAGTTGTTTGTCTATCGTCAAAAAATCGTGTCCTCTACACATGAAGGATTTTGAAAAACACAAATGTTAACAACATTGAGACGATGTGCAGGGCATGATACAGCCTGTTCAGTTTATGGACAAGATTACATTTAAAGGTCATATGACTATATTTTTGTGTCCATATGTCTTCAACCCCTTGAAGGACTTTGACATAAACCAGCCACAAATGTTCACCATAGTGAGATGATGTGCAGAGTGCATGTTTGAACCAGGGGGGTTCAAGGTCAAGGTCAAGCATAGAGATAAAAGGTCATACAATGACTATTATTCTCATCAGCTCCATATTTCTTGAACACTTTTAAGTATTTTTATATAACTGGCCAAAAATGTTCACCATATTGAGACGATGTGTAGAGCGCATGTTACAACCAGCTTGGTTCAAGGTCACACTTAGGTCAAAGGTCATATGACTATAATATGATTATTCTACAGATATACAGTCTGGAGTTGTACCAATCTATTGCAGTTTCCATGACATAACATTTGCAAACATTAAGTACAGTGTCTAGGCAAGGTGTCCCAAGTTAACGATCCATCACCATTTTAATGATACAGCAGAATAAAGAAACTGGTGTTCAGCAGATGATACTCTCGATAAAAATTTAAAATACTGTAGTAGTAGGTACTTTTTGTACATGTCTTGCTGTTGTTTTTTAAGCATTCTATTCTTTCCATACATATTTTTTTCTATTTCCCAAAATCAAATGACAAAAAGCAGGCAAGCAAAGGGGAGACGGCTGTTTTTGGTTAAAAAAAAGAACTGTTCAGTTTTTGGTTGATTAACAGTGGACACAAGTTTAGGCAGAAAGAATATTTAGTAAACAATTACTTGATATTGTCAGAAGTTTTAAGTCAATGCAGCTAAGTAAGTTTTAAAAAAAACAACAACACCTTCCTTGGTATAGGGTTGCCTTTAAATAGCTCAAGAAAACCAAAATCTGTTTCTGTTGAGATTTGTTATCTTATATCAACCCCACCCCCTGACAGACATGAAACCAGCCCCATCCCCTTAAAAACATTGTTGAAATTTGTCAAGTTGTTGGGATTTGTGTATAGCAATCAACATGAGGCTGGTTATCATTCAACCATTCACCATTTTTGTCAATAAAGAATAGCATATTTGTTAAATCCAGGATTCCCACTGGTGATCGCCAATGAAGAATAAATCACAAGTGGCTAGTGTTTTACAATTCACCCGAATTTGGGAAAAGTAAACAAGATTAAATGCAGTATTAAGCTCTTAAGATGCTTCAAGCCCTTGAGCTTCTTTCATACCCACAAGAGCACAGCCCTGGACCTGCCTAGGGGCCTGGCACAGCCCCCTGGTCACCTGCCAAAAAGTGGTAACAACTTTGGAATACCACGGGGGAACCCTGATATTCAACTGATTACTTCACAACCTCCGACAAACAATCTCTTATAAATGACCAGGATCCCATTCTCGTCATGTTTATTGACTCTCAATAATGGACAGGCATCTAGGGATCATTGTTGCTTGCTTATAAATATTGAAATTTATATCAATAACCAATGCTTTACATTAATTGGCTACAGATAATGTAATTCACAACAGACATATCATTTTGGCATTTATTTCATACAATCAGTTGGCTTTCTTTACAATATTTTTACATACATGTATATTTTTACACAAAATCACACATTCAAGTAAATGTTTTCATTTCACAATTCCCTGATATATGGCTGTCATGGAGTATTACATTCAAACAAACTTTTTGTATAATCAAGAACGAAAAACACCAATCATGACAGACATGAACTCAGTAAAAAAAACCTCAACATTATATCTATTCCTATATTGATGTGAGTATAAATTTACATGTGTTCTTGATATGACATCCGCATAGTTTTAAAATCCTTAAACAAGACAGCACTGTAAGGATATGCAAATGTTCATCAGTTTTTCTCACTCTATCACAGGGCTTACGGTAACCAACAACATGTTTTAGCAAGAGGATTCAGACTTGCTCAATACATATGTCTATTGTCTTAATGAATTTATGCATCACGCAGCGTGCTAATATCGTACACAATGTTAAGTTGTGAAGGAACAAGTGTTTGCCAACAACAACACCAAGTTATGATACTATGATAAGTTTTTAACTTACTTAAAGACTCCCTTTCGGAAATTTAAGGCCAATTTTTAGAAAGTACTAGTAATCTACTCCCAAACATCCTTTAGTGGAAGCCATATTCAAATTAGAATCCTATGTTTCTTCTATTAAAGTATATATATATATATATATATATATATATATATATTACTGTTGGCATGTTTGTTGTTCCTGTAAAATATAATGTAATTTTTTCAAGCAATATTTTTTCATACACTACATATACACCTTTATGCATCGTTGCTTAGTCAACATCTTGCAACTCCAGATAACATACAAAAAAAAAATTGGCAACAAAATGATAAAACAATGTATTGCAGTTCAATAAGTTTATTGTAATTATAGTAATAAATAATCGTATCAGACTATGTGCACTTTTTCCCGTCCATACAGCTAGTCTGTCTTGACCTTGGTTTGTACGAGTCTAGGCTGGTCAACAAACTCAGAGCCGTATCTGTAGATGACGGCCAGCGACATCAGACTGGCTCCACCCCAGAATAAGATATACATCAACTGTTCACTCACATGTTCTGGAAGGAAACCATATAAATTTACAATGGTTTTCTAATCATTTATATCATGTAGTAGCATAATAAATGCATTGTTTTTCTCTCACTTTTTTCGTAAAAGGGGTCAGAGCTTTCAAATTGAGAAGAGTGGCAATAAATGGTAAAATTAGGGCATTAATGGGAAATTTAAAACAGACCATTGATAATATGATGGAGGAAAAAGATGTACAAAATAAAACAAATTGTCTGAATTATGAATGATGAGCACTACTACCCTTAAACAAGAGGGCCAAGATGGTCCTTAATGCTAACCTGAGAGAATGGTGTAGGGTTAACAGGGGGACATTTCTGTAGAATTCTTTTCTAAAGGGTTAGTGGTCTCTCACAAAAAATAACAATGCTTTAATTGTAGCCATATTATAATATAAGGAAAATGTTCATTTAAGCTATCAGCATTTTTTTCACAAAATCTTGAAGGAATATAGGGGCAGGGCCAGCTTTGAACCCAGGGCCATAATTTGAACAAAATAGATGCAGAACCATTACATGTGAGTTTGGTATGTGGTCACCAAGCCGGACAAGTGGGTTGTTTTTTTTCGGGTTCTCCAGCTTTCCCCCACAACACAAGACCACACACTCACGTAACATTGCGCCAACGAGGGTGATTAATGTAATGTTGTAACAACTTGTTTCACAGACTTTATAAAATAAATATGTTTCAACTAAACTAAGAACCATAACATGTCTAAAGTCTGAGCTGTGCAGATTAAGAATCTTTTCAAAGGGAGATTTTGCCTGATGAATAAACTTACTCTTCTCCAAATTGGAGTTGTCTTTCTTTTTAAAACTGGACAAGTAGAATATAGTCATATAGTGTAAACTAGTCCCAACTAGTCGGCAGCATTTGAAACAGACCAATGTGACTTGAAAATTTGATAAAGGGCCATCTTAGGAACATTTCTGAAAAGATGTTTTGAATCTGCCCAGCAGTTTTTAAGGAGATTTTTTTCAAACAGTCATATTGTGAAAACTAACTCGCTCCCTGTCTGCAAAGTTTTAAAGGAAACAACATGGCTTAAAGGAATTAGATAAAGGACTCTATTAGGAAGATTCCTATGAAATTATGTTGAAATCGGGCCAGTGAGTAAGAAGATTATTAAAGTTAACATGGCAACCAGAGTTCTACATGGAACCTCTTTTTGAAGGCATCTGGTAGATGACCATCCAAGGAACATTCCTGTGAAATTTGGTTGTAATTGACGAATTGGTTAAGGAGGAAATTTGATTGAATGAAAATGTTGACAACGAACAACTGACAATGGTGACGGACACCAAGTAATACATGATACAAGTATATATTATAAAGAGGTCATTATGAATATCTAGCATGCTATACTCATTCATACATTTCAAGTTAAATGGATTTTTAAGTGGAAAGATCTTATATGGACAATTTTAACATGCGAAAACAATTGAATGGCAAGTTCTTTCTACACATTCCAATAGAATATTTATAAGACATGCAGAACTCAAAATTTGACAAGCTACTGGTATTCCTGAAATGTTCATAATCATCCCTTTTCAAAGACTTTAGTGATAAATATTCCTAAAATGTTGGTTCAAGGTCTTGATTGGGATATAGCAGACTTTAAACTGCAGTTGATTCCTGACAGACAATATTTTGACAGGACTGTTAATACCTCCTCCCTTGATATATACTTTGCCATTTGTATTTAATGGATTTTTAATGCCTGGACACCTATGCCCTCTGAGACTTGAACATTGTTTCCTGCTCTAGAGGTGGAATAAAGTAAAGAAGATTTGCCGATTGCATAAATGCTCTTGGTGTGCCTGCCATCTTCCGGTGGATCAAAGCATTGATTGATGCACAGAGCACTTACCATCTGGGAGAAGAATGCTGATCACACACATGGCCATGGCGATCACAAATATCACAGGTATCTGAAACAGACAACCTGAGTTTTACTCTCTTTTTTATCTTTGGTGACAAGCACATGTTATTAAAATTTCAATGTTTAATTTATATTTTTTTTCAATAACTATTATCCTTTCTTTTTTATGAAAAAAACACAATTAGAAAGAAAAACACTAGCTGTACCACATTATGATAAATAATATAATTCTTATTCATAATAAGACATATACAATGTTGAAAATGTTGCACTCCCATAGGTTGCAATATCATGCCTCCGACATTAATGACAGACGCCATAAGTCCAGGACTGGTCGTCTATTTTCCGATTCCCATGAATATTCCGATAAATAAATGAAACATTTAAACATGTTAACAGGCTGTCAACGTGATATATACATAACGGCGGTTGTAGGTGACTTCGCTCTCACCCGATATGGTTTCCTTTGCCCCGTATATCACATATCTGGTCAGCTACTAACCCCGTAACTTATAAAATTACACTACCCAAATCCCTGACAAAAGAGGTGAAATTTTATCATTTAAATTATGGATGTACATACCTAATATATTTGGGGACATATGTAATGTGCATGTACATACTATCTTAGAATTACATGTGATATGAAAAATACAGTGGGTCGATTGTTCAGATCTTTGTTAAGGATAACAATCCTGTTAACGGCATCGTTATTAAGTATTAAAAATGAAATATTTTATGATGTGCAGACATATTTAGATAAAACCTGCATAGCTAAATTAGTGATCTCCATATTTCTTAAAAGATCGGCAGATCACATATCTGTCCAGGAAGCTTTTAGAGTATTACGTAAAGATTTGAAAGTTAATGACATTGTTAGCTTTAACGAAGTTCTGAATAATCCCCCCAATGAATGCTAAATGTTCCTTACCGCGTAGAACTTCCAGTCCCTATCAGAGCCTAGTGGGGAGGGTTTGGACACCCCCTCGTTCTCCTCCACAATGTAGTTACCCAGAAACAGGTCTATACTGTCCTGTCGGAAACCATCACCAAAGTTGTTCTTGAAGTAGCGATTCAACGAGTTCCAGCCATCCATTAACAGGCCAAGCTTTGTCCTCTTTCCCGTCCTGGAGGTGAAATGGTCGTGTCAGTTTTAACAATCAAGTGTTCAGTTTAAAACTGTCTTAAATGTACTCTTTAATAAATTCAGGATGTAATACTGATAACAGAGTTGTTAAACATCTAAACATGTAACATGACCAGCATCAGATTTAAGCCTGGTCATTGTTTTATATAGAGCATGGAAGCATGTATACCTGGTAAAGTCTGTTTTGAGGGCCCCAGTACCTGCATATTGCTTTGATACGATGTCCGCATTATCTGCCCATACTGTAATACAAATTAATATATAGCATGGGTCATAATTATGGGAGCTTTTATTCAATACTTTTTTGTGTTTCAGCAAATTGAGGATGTCTTTAAGAAATCCAAAGAGTTGAAATAATCAATAGAGAAACAATATTTGTTTACTTCTCATGCCCCATATTTTAAAGGGTTATTCATTGGTGATTTCTTCCTTATGTTCATTTAAACTATGCTTAAATACTAACAGAATACATTACATATATACAACTAGTACTCAACCATGAAATTACTTGCATTTCTCTAAGAATTAATTACTAGTTATATACACATATAGACACAGGGCACATACCATTATTGAACATGTGTTTGAAATGTGGAAACTCTTCTAGTTTTCTTTGTCCGTCAGTGATGCCCAATGTCTGCAATAATCAGTCAAAACTTATTTGTATGAATTCAATTGAGAATAGAGAAAGGCTTTGTTGTATAATAACTAGCCTAATAATAACTAATAAAAATTTATGTTTCAAAATTATACACTGCTATCAAACTTTCAGTTTTTCCTGTTGATGCTACTGCCTAGTGCATAGCTGGCAAATCTGTTCTAAAATAAGCCCACACGGTGTGGGTCACACCTATTTGTGAAAATATTGGATAAGGCATTTTGTACTAAGCATGATGTCAATAATGAAAACGTTGTAATTATAAGGGCAAATATTTTTCTCTTGTCTTATTGAAACCGGCCCCCGGTACCTGAAACTGTTCCTCTACAGTTATCTTGGCGAGAAGTCCCTGCACCACGTTGGTCCTGTCTAGACAGTCCATACAGTTAGTACGAATCACTCCCTCCTGGTGGCTGGTCGGGACACCATCACTCGACACAACAAAATAACTGAAGAAAAACAAGGCTCCAGCAGTGAGATTAAGGCAAATCTTTTAATTTTAGGAAACATTTAGTCTGATGCATGTTCTGTGAAGTCCAAATGAGAAGGCTGAAAACCATACACATCAAAGTTAATTCATTTTTAATAGATGATGTATTTAACACAATCACTGTACTGGGTGTCAGTGTTAGTCTGTTTGCCTTACTTGTTCAAGTTACATAATAGTAATTGAATAGCACTGCATGAAGAAACCAACTTTTTTATCTGTCTAAAAGGTGGTGAGTGGCAAGTCAAGACACATTTCAGCCGGAGTTATGGGATTTGTTAGTCATATGTCCATATTATTATAAACTTGGGTACCATGTTTCATGTTAATAATATAAGTCAAGAAAGTTTTTTTTAATACAGCCCAAGGTTGTTGTTTTTTTAATGATGCTCCTGCTAATGACAACAAGGCCATGAATATATCTTGTATGTTTTCCTGTTAAACCTGACAGTCTAACAGGAGCCAATGATCTTGATTCGCAATATAACAGCTGTCAGACTCAAATACGAAGTATAAACACATTCAGTGCTCCATTCCATGATGACACACGCCTAAACTTGCTACACAAACCCTAACTTGCTACACATACCCAAACTTGTATATATATCAAAACTTGCTATAAATATATACCAAAACTTGCTACACATAACCAAACTTGTATATATATCAAAACTTGCTATAAATATATACCCAAACTTGCTACACAAACCCTAACTTGCTACACATACCCAAACTTGTATATATACCAAAAACTTGCTATAAATATATACCAAAACTTGCTACACATAACAAACTTGTATATATACCCAAACTTGCTATAAATATATACCCAAACTTGCTACACAAACCCTAACTTGCTACACATACCCAAACTTGTATATATACCAAAACTTGCTTTAAATATATACCAAAACTTGCTACACATAACCAAACTTGTATATATACCAAAACTTGCTATAAATATATACCAAAACTTGCTACACAAACCCTAACTTGCTACACATAACCAAACTTTCTAAATATACAAAAACTTGCTACACATAACAAAACTTGCTACACATACCCAAACTTGTATAAATACCAAAACTCACTATATATATATACCCAAACTTGCTAAAAATACCCGAACTTTCTATATATACCCAAACTTGCTACACATAACAAAACTTGCTACACATACCAAAACTTTCTACATATATTCAAACTTCCTTCATGTATCAGGGTTTGAATTTTGGCTTACATATTCGCAAAATGTGAGAGAAATTTGAATATTGCGAGTGATTGTTGCTCAAGCTAACAAAATTCAATGAATGTAATTTAATCTAATTTAATCAAAAGTAGGGCACTTGATTGTCATACTGAGCTGTTTTATTACTGGATTATTAGTTGCATGCACACTGGCAGTAATGTAACAGTTCAACCTTGTCATATGCTCATTGCGGCACTTCAGTTTATAGTATGTAAAGCCCAGAACATGTGTGTATTTGACTTTTCAACGGCAGTCTGGATTTATTTGGAAGCTAAATTAAGACTGTTTATTTATTCATACATGTGCATTAATTGATGTATTTTGTGTTGTTTGCGATTTAATGATAACACAATTTGATGACAACGTAATGTTGCAAATATTTGTACGTGTGATGTACAATCATTTTGTGTTATCTTCTTAAATGCTGGACAAACTCAGGAGTATAAAAATAGATTTCAAACTGAATTATTTTGTCTTGTGCAACTAAACACCAGTAAATACTGCATGCTAGTAAAGCCACATACCCAAACTGTTTCCTCTTCTCATCCAGCCTATTCACAAGAACAGAGAGTCGGTCCCACCGCATTTTCCGACACTCGTGGTGGAAGTCAAAATACTCATACCTAGAGGAGAGTAAAGAATGAAGCTAAAATGTAATTTCATTGCCTTATAGTATCGTTAGTGATGCATTTTTAAACATTTATTTTTAATATATTTCTAAACATTTATTTTTAATATATTTCAAGTATATTTGATTCTTAACACAGATTTGAGTGATCACCATTTATATGCAAAACAAATCATACCAGAACATGATATATACCCCCGTAAATAAGAGGATAATGTGGCCGTGTATGATAGTATGTTACTTGGTTGAATCGTTTTGAGTTGCCATAATGCACTAGACATCTGGTGTTTTAAGCAAGCAAAGAGAAGAGGTACAATCCTACAGATAAACCCACTAACATTTATTTTATTTATTTTAACCATTGAAGCATTTTAAATTATACAAGAGCTGTTGTAAGACAATGCACTTGACTATTCGGTCCTCAGTGTGTCTGATATAAATAAGTAAATAGCATACACAATTGATCAAATATGTACATTATGTATTATGTCCATTGCATAAAATATTTTGGAGATGTAATCTCAAGTCCAAACGTGCTGGAATACTTAAACAATCAGGGGCAATAATTTGTATTAATGATCATACAGAGTTGTCCAACTTATCAGTGTGATGGCCATGTACAACTATGTGAATTATCAAGTAAACTAGACCAATGCTATTCACTTTTCAAGATATGAGTAAAATTCCCAATGCAGAGTCGAGTGGGAATGCTCTCCTTATTCTTTGAAATGTCTATCTAAAAACTTTTCTTTACAAAGCATTTAAATGCAATGAAATAGTCCTACTTCATTTTTATAGTATTATAGAATTAGATCTACACATTCGCACTATGCTACAGTATAATATGGAATCAAAAAACCAATCCTGGTTTCCATATTTTATGTTCAAATCATATAAAATCTTAAGACAGAAATTTAGCAGGTATGAAAAAAAGAGTTAGTCAGAGTATGTGTCAACATCAGGCTAAATGGATTCAGTATTTGATTACAGCAGAAATCTAACTCAAACATGACATACCGGGTATATCAGCTTACCAACATGATAAAGCTAAAAAGTAGCTAAAACCGGTAAATAAAATATATTGGAAAGTTTATTAGATATTTTCACAAAATTTACTTACTTGACTTTTGGATTTTTAAAACTATTGAGTGATTCTGCTAAAGCCTTTTCCAATGATCCTTCATGGCCTTTAGAATTTACCTGGAAAATGAGTATTGCTAGCTGCACAATAGTCCCCTACCAGTTTTGCCAAAACAACAGTACTTTTAAAACATGTACATTTGTCCTTATTGTTGAAATCGAAAAGGAACTCACATAACAAGATTTACATCAAGGGTAAGGATCTAACATTCATTTTGGTAAGCCATTCAAAATATTGGTACATAAGCTCCAAAACCAGTTGTTTCCCTTGTCAAATGAAGTAAGTGTAAGCCATGTGTAAGCCAAGTAGATGACTAAAAGAGTGGTATCAATGTTTCTTTGGGGTTTTAATAGCCATTTATGTCATTTGGCTGATATAGTATCTGAAACACTCTTAAGTCTTTATCTGTGGAAGATAACACACCACTGACTCTCAACAGTAATGCCATCATCATGCAACAAACAAACTAACATACCAAGTTGACAATGATTTGTTCCCCATACATGAACACCTGGTCATCAAAATGTCTCTGCAAGCCCTCCAACTGAAAAACAAATACAATAACAATCATAAATCCTCCCTTTTCCATGATCCCTCAACATCGAGCTTCAAATTCCCACTGTCGAGTGTAGTGGTGAAGGTGTCCACCTCCAAACCAAGGAGGTTGTGGGGTGAGGCCTTGTCAGTGTTATTTTCTCATGACCTCTCGAACGACACCAGCAGCCAAGTGTATCAAGTTTTGATGATTTATCCACAGGCTATCAGTCAATGGTCAAAATATGCACAAGCCCGCAAGCCCTGCACTAGTAAAATGTCTTTCGGGCTTGCTCAAATTCTGAATTTTATATAGCAGAGCTTGTTATAAAATTTGATGCCAAGCAATAGTATAAGAATTCGGGCTTGTTCATCCAAAAGTCTAATTTTGATGACGGCTATCTTTTGGCTAGTTGACTTGACTAAAACGATTTGATTAATAAGTAGTTATTTATTGGACCAATGAATAAACATTTTTGATAACTATGTCCAAACTGAAAACTTTACTAAATTTATACAAGTTGCTGTAGTACTTGTTTCTGCCAATCAAACTGACTGAGGCTAGTTTCATATATATCAAGTGCATATTTGGCCGTATTCACAATCAAGATAAATTACTTAACTTGTGAACTACATTAGTATGAACATAATCTCATGTTTGCTAGTACTACACATGCATTAAACTTTTAAATAAGAAACCAGTGTCAGTTTGTGATAGTATATCATGATATAATAATATCATAATATGACACAAATAAACTCAGTCACAATACTACATCATTACAGAAGCCTCTGGTTTCTGTTTTTATAGCACAATTTAATATTCATACGTACATGATTGTGAACAGAATGTTGAAGGCATATTACAGAAACTTACATGGTTTGATGTTCGTAGTTGGGCCTGCGGCATGTACTTCAAGTTTGGTCGCTGTGACCAGTACAAAGGTATTGATCCCCTGGTCTGAAATAGAACCATCAACATGAATACATCAACACTACTTTATGCAACTTGCTACATGTTTGTATTGTCGAAGTTAACATACAAATCTAGTTTCGTGTTTAACAGTTATCTCCAGCATTACAGTTTTTGCAGGACAACAATGATGACGGGAACAAAAACAGAAGATGCTTGAAACAAAATTCTGCATAAAACATAACTTAAATGAAACAATTGTAATAAATAGTTCAAATAATGTGGTAAATAAGTTACATGTACAAGTATTATACATCAACAATTAACAGCTGCAAGTTTCTTGTATACGAACAGTATTTACATTTCAAAACCAACATAGCTGGTACCTGAACAAATGAACACGAGGTATCATTATGGATGACAATCTGTTCCGTTTCCACAAAGTTGGCCACCTGTCCCTTGTTATCCAGCCCTCGCACGTTGAATCTCGTGCCCGCTCGATACACACACCGCCGGGAGATCAGGATGTAATCCACACCCTTATTGTTGACTACCAATGACTTGATGCTCATAACTTGTGAGAGTTAAGGGAATAAGAAACTTATGGAATAATGTGCTTTTTGGCACTTATAAAAAAATTCATTCAACATGTTTCTATGATCGTTTGATCAAACAATTATTTTCATTCTCAAATCTGTTCTTCGACATCAATGTTTATATCGAAATGTAACACATAGACTAGTGAAACAATGTGATATTATCTATTTACTAAATATAATCCTATTTAATGGTCAACTGATGATTCGATTGACAACTGGAAACTGGTCAGTGATGTACACGAATGGTCTCGTATTGTTCTAAAATCAATATCTATTTTTTTTTCAAAAACAGTAAGAAAAAATATGTTCTACAGCATCTACTTCCCCACATGAGCAAGTCCAGAATTAATTGAGACGTATATTGCCAGAAGGATACAACCATGCATGACGGGTAGACAGTAGCGGGCAAGTTCTGGCTGCTGGCTGAGTTCTCGTAACACATGACCGTTCCACATAAACCGCTGATCAGCCTGAAAACATGACAAAATATAATAATGATAATTATGTCCTTGTTGGTGATTTTCTTCCTTTTAATTTCATTGTGTGCTGCTATAAATGTACATGCATAACTTTATCAAAGCACTTAAAATAGCATTAAAGAGACTCATTTATGCCAGTAATGGTCAGACATTAGAAAGTGTTAAGTGTAAACAAAACAATTGTTCCAAAGATGAAATATCATGAAAAGAGCTCTAATGTCTAAGAGATTTTAGGTTCTAATGTTAATATTTATTGATAAATGTGACAGAAATACTCCATTTTGCCAAAATAATTGGATAATTTAAGGCTTTGAATTACATTTTTTTTTAATTGAGTATCTGCCATATGCTGCTTATTGCTAATTCATAAAAGAACTAAAAAATTATTAATTAAAAAATAACTAAATATAAAAATCTCCATAACAATTTTTCTAAATTCTGATAGGGCAGCTTGGTGCATTTTCAGCAGACAAAAGACCTGGCATAGCGTGACTCAATGGTCAAATGGCCAAGAAGAAACACTGCTCGTAAGCTGAAATCAAACTCTTTAAAGGCCTTACTCGCTCATGTAATGGCATGGACATGAAGTCCGGGCTGGTGTTGTAGAGTCGCTGTAGGGAATGGGTGATGTCATAGGTGGTGCTGTAGTAGAAGTAGCCAGTCTTCAACACAGCCTCAACCATAGACAGGTACACGAGATTATCTCGGTTCTACAGGATAGAAATCGTACATGTTTATATTTCATGCATAAGTAAAAATGTGAATCTGTGAAGTAAAGGGTTAATTAAAGCTACACTCTCACAGATTTGAAGTTTTGAAAACTTTTTTTTGTCTTGAAATGAGCCATTTTTTGTGAAAATGCATGGTAATCAGTTACATAAGACTACTGAAAAAAATAAGTTGCAGATATTTATATTTAAGTTCAAAAATTTATGCTTTATGCATTTTTCTTAAACCGTTAGTAATGGTTTAAGCCATAAAACATTAGTTTTCAAACGGAAACATGAAAATACGTATGTGTCAGATTTTTTGTCAGCAATCTAATATCATTGGTTTGCAGAACATTTATGATTCAGTCATTCAATATTCCCTAACATAAGTTTGACAACAAAGGTTCCCTAACATAAATTTAACAACAAAGGTTTAAAAATAGCTATAAAAAATGATTGTAACAATGATTGTAACAACTAAAGACTCTGGTACGCTGCCACATTTATACCTGTTTCTCTGTGAGGTGGAACATGGTACGCTTGTAGGAGTGGACTTTGGTTGTCTTCACCTGCCAGACAGTGTTGCCACGGATCTCCCCCACCTTCTCCTTCCCGGTTATCAAAATCAGATATGGACCTGAAAGAATTAAGATGTAGTTCAGACAGAGTTACCTGACTCGCTAATCACGAGTTAAGCCAATTGATATTTCTGGTAATTGTTCTTAGTTTCATGTAAACATGTTAACCAATATTGAGATATGACCCAATATTTAATGCATTTTGCATTGTGACATCAAGGTTATGATAATACCTGACACCTAGGCAATGTTAATGCCTCACCTATTTTTTATTTAGAAAACAGAAAAGGTAAAATATGTTTATTATTTTGTCAAACATGCATTACAATGTCAATTTAATCAACACCTGAATGCAATACAATGAAGCTTGACTGTTCTTTGTTCCCAAATCATGTTAACAGATTATATTTTTTCCTCAACATAACCTAAATCATTTACAGTTATAAAGCACCTGATCTGATCTGTCGTGTTTAGAAATCCATTTACCTGCAATAAGTCTGATAATGCCCATGATACCGCATACTGTTGATGTGACTGCATTTGTTGGAATTTGACCCTCATTAGCTGCAAAAAAGGCAAAGAGATTTATCCTGTCAATATATATATGAGGGCTGATCTAGAATAACATCATTCATATTTTCTGATGGTTTTTGGTGAGAATAAAAAAAAAATTATGTTGAAGTATTTTTTTCACAAAATATACTTGTGAAGACAAACCATTGCAAAGATTTTTATTTTACAGCAATTGTTTAGTTCACAAACCAGTATGGTCACCACTGGTGATTCAGGATCAACCTTCGTATAGTTCTGGCTTCCAGAACTTTAATGTTGATACTTTTTTGATGTTTACTACATTAAAGTTATGGCGTAACCCCCATACCAAAGTCGACCAGAATCAACTGAGTATGATCATTTGATGATGCAATTGAATGACTCTGCAATCAAATGACCATGATGACGTTGATGAATTCTATTTTTAGCATCGGCTTCACATTGTTCATTTAGTTGAAACCAATTGCAGTAAGGTTGAAAATACCTTTTGATAAGTAAAAACGATTTATTTATTTGAAATTTGTTATCAGTTATATTTCTATTTATTCGAAATAGAATAAAAACAGCAAAATAAACACTACATTTGTGAGGTCAAATGTAGGTCACATGGGTATTTTCTGAAAATCTTATTATCACGTGAATAAATTTGAACACAACTATGACCTAATTAAGGAATGCTTATAATCGGAATTATTATAAGGATAAATCAACTATCTATAAAGCGTTTTTTTTGGTTTTGAAAATGTGTTTGTGAACTACATTTTACTTCATTTACCTGAGGATATAGTTATTTTGTCTGTACAATGCATACAAGTGAAATAACAGCGTGACATAAAAATGTCACGAATTCTGGTTGGGTTTGTGTACGGCGTTCTCTTCAGCGAACACGTCACAAAAGGTAATATATATAACGTGTTCGCTGAAGTTCTTTAGCTAACCTTAGTATTAACTTTAAAAAGTGTACCCTGTATAAGTTCCAGTGATTCATATAAAAATTTGCCAGAATGGACTCACATATTTCATAACCATATTAAACTTGAAGAAAAGTAAGCCCTCAGGAAAAATAAATGAATAAGTATAACATGTTTGACAGTTAAAACCAAACTATTCTGTCGATTTTCATATGATAATGTTGAAGTTCTTCATATGATATCCTGAAACAATGTGCTGTTTAATCTCTTAGCACCATGTTCCTCTTTTGCAGCACCCCGTCTTATTTAAAACCTGGCTAAAAAACTAGTGTTCTGAACTTACCCTGCAGGGATATTTCTTGTGTGACACGATCAATGACAAGCAACTCATTCTCACCAGTATCAATTGGCTCAAATATAAACTTGTCTGTTGTTATATGTCTGAAACAAACGAAACAGAATTAATGGAAAATAATGAAATTAGTATAGTTTAGAGTCCAAGGGTGACAAAAAAACTATTTCAGGTCTCAAATACCACCAGGCGAGCTTTTAATCCTAGAACTGGAGGAATATCTAATGAGTGACAGTGAATATGTCAATAAGACCTGGCTTCTGTTCATTATAGATTTGTATTGGATGAAGTATGGATTTAGAGCCTACATTATAGATTTGTATTGGATGGGGTATGGATTTAGAGCCTACATTATAGATCTGTATTGGATGGGGTATGGATTTAGAGCCTACATTATAGATTTGTATTGGATGGGGTATGGGTTTAGAGCCTACATTATAGATTTGTATTGGATGGGGTATGGATTTAGAGCCTACATTATAGATTTGTATTGGATGGGGTATGGATTTAGAGCCTACATTATAGATCTATATTGGATGGGGTATGGATTTAGAGCCTACATTATAGATTTGTATTGGATGGGGTATGGATTTAGAGCCTACATTATAGATTTGTATTGGATGGGGTATGGATTTAGAGCCTACATTATAGATTTGTATTGGATGGGGTATGGATTTAGAGCCTACATTATAGATCTATATTGGATGGGGTATGGATTTAGAGCCTACATTATAGATTTGTATTGGATGGGGTATGGATTTAGAGCCTACATTATAGATTTGTATTGGATGGGGTATGGATTTAGAGCCTACATTATAGATCTATATTGGATGGGGTATGGATTTAGAGCCTACATTATAGATTTGTATTGGATGGGGTATGGATTTAGAGCCTACATTATAGATTTGTATTGGATGGGGTATGGATTTAGAGCCTACATCTTTAAGGAAACACTCTGTTGGGACACAATATTGTTGTTTATGTTATTGTGTAAGTAACAGTGACTTGATGTTCTGTGTGCTGACAACATACAGTACACTCAACGAGTTAGACCCACTTTCCATTTCCCTCCGCGGATTTTTGCTATCGCGGCCAACACAATGATTTTATTGACTGTCCGCGTTCCTCGGAGTTTGAATTTAAGGCCCTCGGAGGGTGATCAGTCAACCGAAGAATAACGAACTCGGCGTTCCTCGGAGGGGTTAACTCCGCGAAACTCTGCAAACACTAGATAAGAATCTAAGCTAAAGAGTAAAGTTATATTTATTTTATTAAAATTTTCAACCGATTACGACGGCTCCAGAAAATTGCTATTATTTTTTTTACTCTGCCCGTTTTGCATGAAGTTAGCTTACCACAACAATGCAGTCGTATTTCACTAGTTGCACATGCATCTTATAAAAGAGTCACGGACACTACAGACCATGGACATTACGGACTAGACATTACGGACCAGATTTAGGGACACTACAGACCAGATTTAGGGACATTACGGACCATCTTCAGAAACTTACAGACCATCATTTATAATAAATTTGTTAGTAAATACTTGAATATTAGTGCTCAGTATGACAATTATCTTTAATGTAACTGAAAAATCCCATGACATTTCAATGTATTTTAATAATTTTAATAATAATAAAGGAATTATGTGTTAATCTTATAATTGTAAATGTGAATATTATTGTTTTCATATGTGATCGATTGCTTTCTGAAATAAACTTTGAATCGTCATATTTGTTTGTTTTCCCTTTCATTTGTTTTAATTGAAAGGTTCAGTGAAAGTGCGCCGTTAGAATGGGTTTTCACACTTTTATGATTGCCAATTAAAGGTTGTCAGTATAATGTTTGTTTGTAATATACCGCCGATAATTACGGGTACAATTATAACTAATAAACACTAATTAAGGCAACAGAAATTGCCAGTTTTAAACATCAGTTTGCAAGAATTGCAACAAACACACATCGTTTATTTAATATAAAGCAAGAGTTGGGTTTACATCCTCAAAATTTCCTCTGCCACAAAACTGAATAGATCTAAAAGTATGCCTTGCGCTCGTTGTATCCACTGTTCTAGAGGTGTTTATGCAAACCACTGCGATGGAATGGGACATATGTAAACGTTGGCAGCATCTACGCTGTGGTACAGGTATAACCATAGCCCAGTATGATGCTGCGAACCTGGATGGTACCGAGTTAGAATTCACATGCATCACGTGTAATGATGAAGCGCAGCCAGAGGAGTCTATGGAAGTCCAGGTATGTTACAGTTTTCTCATAAGACTGGATGATGAACTAGGTAAACATATAACTAACATAGATTTCAAATTTCGTCAAATTTTAGTTTCAGAAATGGTATAAACTGATTAACCAATAGCTTGTGTTTAAAACATTTTATCATTATTGGACGAGACGATCAACCACAGCGACGTCCCAAGGTCACCCGACCACATCATGCAACTGCCAACAACAGACAGTGTTCTTGAGAGTAGCCAGATGTCCGCAGCCGCCGGTATCACCCATGAACAGGCATCTTTCAGGTATGGTCCTTAACTTTTATTTTCGGGATTCAATTTCATAAAAAGGTTACAAGTAGTAGTTAAGGCTATATGTTATTATTTATGTAATAGTTATAAAAAGAATAGCCATAAAACACTTCAAATGGAATTACATAAAAGGTCACAAGTAGTAAGTAGTAAAGGTTATACGATGAAAGAATGATCTCCTTTCTTCAGTATGTCAGCAGCATGTGGATACAGAATGAGATGTGCCCCAAATAAAGGGAAACTTGCCTCTCTACCTGCTGGTTGAACTCTTGTACAGAGAGGCGCATGAAATACCAATTATGTGCAAGCTGGTTAAGAACTGGAAACTGTGCTGCTACAAACGAAAGGCTTCAACCTTGACACAAGGCCGGCTCATGAAGCTTTAGGTGGAGTTTTCCGCCAAAGAAATTGACTACAAGCAGTCTGCTCAAAGCATGTGCGAGACTTTAAAGGCCTGTTTAAAAATGAATGGTGGCTTTGGTGACATGTGCTGTTTATTCGTGATTCATGTAAGCACTGATATGTTCTTATATGTGCTCTGGGAAATAAACTGTTTTTGAAAATATTTCTTCTGTTGCTTTTAACTGATTTAACTGCCGATCTTTCAAATTTTGTTCATTATTTTTCACATATTTGTTATAAATGCATAGGTCTTTAACACCATTTGGAATTTCACAAGATTTTATATTGAACCATTGATCTATTCAAACTTCACGGGATTTTTCACAGTTTTATGGAAGATATAACGTCATACTGAGCACTCAAATTCAAGTATTTATTAACAAATTAAAAACTAATGAGTGAATAATTAAAAAAAAAAAATGTTTAAATCATGGTCCGTAATGTCCCTAAATCTGGTCCGTAATGTCCCTAAATCTGGTCCGTAATGTCCCTAAATCTAGTCCGTAGTGTCCCTAAATCTGGTCCATAATGTCTGGTCCGTAATGTCTGGTCCGTAATGTCCATTGTCCGTAGTGTCTGTAATTCTTATAAACATGTTTTTGCTAATGACTGATAAACACATTTCTTCCAAGAATTTTTCGGAAAATCAGGAGGTTCACAGCGCATGGTTTTGAAGGCCTTCTTGCCTCGTTTTCTGTGGTAAATTCCATGAAACGTCATAGCTATTTTTAACCACCAATAATAAATAGTATATTCTACATCGTATTGATCACGCGCTTGACGTCAGAGGTCATGCTTCAGAATCGTGTAAATAGTCGGCTGCTTTATGATGCAATAACTTAGTGGCAATACTTTAATAATTCAATGTTTATAATTCAAGATAATATTCAATTGGTGTTTACGGACATGAATACAAATTAAACGTTGGTACATGTAAGAATCTTTTACCCTTAACAATGTGCATAAGCATAAAAATAAATAACTTCTAAACAAGAATGATTTCTTGCTTATCTGATAAGACTCGCAGTTCCGCCGCGGGATCATAAAATCGGACGATTCTCAACGCTATCGTTCATATTAAACTCGGCGGTAAGCCAGCCACTTGGAGGAACTTGGAGGGATTTTAGCGAGGGCAACAGTTTTACCCTCGGAGGAAACCCGCGATCATCGACTTTATCTCTCGGAGTGAGCAAGGAAAGTGGGTCTAACTCGTTGAGTGTACTGTACATAAATTATTTTTTTTTAAATCACACCACTCTCTTAAACTAAAACAAATGAATTGCAGAGGTCAACATTTGCATGTGGTCAATAGGATGTCACAGTTGACAAAATTCAAAAGTGAACATTATGTACATTATATCACAGTGATTTGATGGGAATGAACTCTTGCTTTGGTATCATTTGACCTGTACAAAATTTAGTGACATTTAACCTAATATATATATTTTTTCTTCAGATTTATCAAAGGGGTCACTCCTACCAACTTTAACAATGTCAGAAAATCCTCAATTTAGAAATTTCGAGATTTTCTGACATTGTTAAAGTGCAGTAATGTTATTTTATGCTAGATAGTTGGTAGGAGTGACCCCTTCGACGAATCTGAAGAAAAAAATACATATTTTAGGTTAAATGTCACTAAATTTTGTAAGGAGTTCAAAGCAGGAGTTCATTCCCATCAAATCACTGTGCATTATATTACAATTTTCACCCAGTAAATTTTCATTGGAAAATACTGAATAATTTTCAAGTTATTCAAGAAAAACTCTAATAATTTTCATTGTTTTTGTTTTTGGATGGTGGGGGGGGGGCGTGGTCATATTGCTTTAGTAGGTCCTGTCCTGTACTTTCCAGGAAACAAAATTCAAAACGCTGCAAACTTTTAGTCAACTTTGCAAGAATAAAACAAATATGGATACATATAGATGTTTATATTAGAAGTTTACTTAATAACCCTTCTTTCTTATGATTCATGAAATATCTAATTAAATAAACAAATAAAACATATTTCTTACAATCGTAAACTTTCGTGTACGGCCATTTTGACAGGTGGCGCCGGCGAAATTATTATTCGCTATTGTGTGATCTGCAAGGCGGCAATAGGCAAGAGCACACTATTTTTGAATGTACCACATCAGATTTTTATGTCCGTGCGTAAACAAACTAAAATATCAACCAAATATATATTGTAATCTATTTGAAGTATAAATTCAATAAATCTACCTTTATATTTTAAGAAAATGGTTTGCCGAGTCAATGGTTTCCACAAAATATAATCTGACGGCCTTTTTGGACGCAGCCTTCCCGGTTCTAGGACTTTTGACACGATTATGGTGTTATTCGCGGTATTTAATTTTTACCAGCTATCCGAAGGGATGTTTAAGAAACTCGCTCACGTCTGCTGGCATATTATTTCAATCTTAACGAGTCCTATTAAAGCGGGAGAGGGCGAGAGAGATGGAGGGATCGAGACGGTGAGGGATCGATACCAAGGGAGAGCGAAATGGGACGAGAGAGGGTGTGTGTGTGTGTGGGGGGGGGGGGGGGGGAGTTTTAATTTACTGAAATGGATAAATAATTTTCGTAAACAATTGTTCATATGAAAGATACCGTGTTTAATTTGAAAGAAAGGCGCAGAAAACACGGTATTTTTTATCTTATAAGTTGATCATGAGTTGCTCACTGTTAATATGTTAGCACTCCGACACCAGTCACCATTTGTGCGTTTTCATCTATTAAATACTCGGTTACAATCTTGTTATATGTAATAAAAAATCATAAATGCATTATTTAGTAAATTTAAGTAGTTAAAGGTCTATCACTCAAAATTAATGTTTGTTAACACGTGTATGTATTGATTTTAAATACGAGCGTCAATTTAAATTTGCATGTTGAAATTTGAACTACTGCTGTTGTTATAACTCGTATTATAAAGCAGTCAATGAATCCTAAATATTTTCAGATGTATATAAACTTTCGGGAGGCCTCCAAACCACCTCCCGCAACTACCCCCACTCATTGCGTTTCTGGTTGTGTCGCAGCTACGCTACTCATTCTTGGTGAACACACTTCAAAAGCGTCCAAGTGCTTGTTGTTGTTGTTGTTGCTGTTGCTCTCTCTTACCCACCCACTAGTGTGTGCTACTTGAAGTCTGGGAGTAGGATTATTGCTATTGGTCCCCGATAAAGCGCGGTGCTTCTTAAAAACTATTTCTCTTACCATTATCAATAAGGGGTGGGGGCGGGTGGTAGTGAGTTTGTCCGGAGGCGGACCGCTACGCGCTCATTGGTATTTTTTGGAAAAGTGCTCTAGAAGAGCATCTAAATAACCCAAATAATAAAAAAGCAAGGGCTGATTGGAGGCACAAGCCACGGGGCCAAACGACATTAAGCTAGAGACACAGACGTGTAAACATCACATACGCAAATACAAGCACCGAAGAAGCCTGAACGAAGCGGTTGTGAGCATGATAAGTCATAAAGATACATGCTTTTTCCATATGCGATTATTTATTTGAGAACAAAAACAACATTTTAATAACATTGATTTACCGGATAAAATATCAAAATTAAAGGAGAGGTCGTGGAAGGTCCTGTTGCAAACAGCAATCAAAATGGGAAATTGATGAAGTGTAAAATTTCGAAAGAATTTCCTCTAGTAAATATCATTCGCTAGTAAATAATGCAATATATGACAATAGCGCAAACATTCACCTTCCTCCAAAGTTTGGATTTAAATCAATGTTTAGCCAATGTGTACACACCGGTCTCAAAAATAGACCTGTGTCTTACGACGCATTACTCACCCCCATTTGGGGTAAAAAAGACTCCGACATAAAGTAGTCCGCGTAGGGATGGCGATTTTTTAATAAAACACATTATATCTTTTTCAAGTGATTAAAAATGGTTTACTTATTCTTCAGTGGTCTTAAAATTCAAGATACAATTAAAAGTTCGACCGTATTACTATTATTTTATTCAGATATTTAAAACTATGTACTTTCACTTTCGGTTTTTAACTAACAATGGACGAAATAATAACACGCGTGTCTAAGGAAATTGGGTTTGTAAAACCACTGAAAGACTGTCAGAGGGAATGTTTGATTCATGTTTTAAGTAAACATGATGTGATGGCTATTTTGCCAACCGGATATGGGAAAAGTTTGATTTTTCAAGTGGCCCCATTTGTGTTAAAAGCAAAGTATGACCTTGTTTCTTCTGTTTGCTTAATATTGACACCGTTGAACAGCATCATGATGGATCAAATAAATTCAATGAGCAAACAAGGAATTAATGCGTGCTGGTTGGACTATAATTGTCAAAGTGGTCAGACCGCAGCCGATGACGACAATTCTGATGATGAAGACACTGTTCAACACGGACAAAGTATTGTTAATGTGCCTCTAGATGACATTATTAAAGGGAAATACACATTGATATACGCACATCCAGAAGCACTACTTAGCATTGATAAAGGAACCCGTCTATTGAGTGCAATGGAAAGAGAGGGAATTATTTCCTGCATAGCTATTGATGAAGCACACAAGATACTTGAATGGTAATTTCTGTAGATAAAATGTTTCATTTGTCAGTGTATGCTTAGCAGGTCCCCTTATGGACAATTACTTAATAAATTTCATAACTATTTAATTATATCCTGAATTTTACCCCTGGGTCTAAACCAGAAGTATATGTATATAAAAGGCTCATTCTGTATTTGTATAAGGCCAAGAAAAAAATTGTTTGTTTAGGGTAACCTTCCCAAAATTTCTAGGTAGGGTAGGTAGGGATTCTTTTTTTTCAAAATCTGTCGTAAGTTCAGAGTGTTTTCTTGCACATAGCAGTCTTTCCTACATTACTGTCATTGCCTGACTTTGTTTTATCATATAAACAATAATTCTGATTAAAATCTGCATTTATCCGCCCTTCGTAACTCTTTATTCGCTAACGAATATTTTTTTTGCTCAGAAACGGAAAAAATAGTTAGGGTCGGCGCATTTTTATAGGTAGGGTCGGGTTACCCGAAACAGACATATTTTTTTAGGCCTAAATATGCATTTATTAATACATATGTGTCTATTTCATGACTCTAGGAACACTAGCATGGTGTTCTTACTAAAGTACCAATGGGACACTATTTTTTTTCCTTGAAGCCAGTTTGTTGTGTCATTGCATTATACTTCTAACAAAAAGTATTTCAGGGGAAGTGTACCAGTTTGTTGTGTCATTGCATTATACTTCTAACAAAAAGTATTTCAGGGGAAGTGTACCAGGGTGGGACTTGAATTCATGACTGTCAATAACTGTTAGCACAGTACTCCAAGCTAATGTGTTGTCACAAATTACACGCCTTTCTCTACATTTCGTGTATGCCTGGTCTATGCATAATTGCCTTAACTCATATTGCCTTATATTGCCTTATATTTTCACATATCATATCGGTGGCACACATCTCAATCAAGGAGTCATGAATGCAATCCCCTACTTCTCCAACATGCATCTCTATCCGTTTTCTTTTCATATAACATTACTAAACAGAGCTCTTAAGTTCTGATTCTATCAAGAAAGAATATCCAGTGTTCAGTGCTTTACACCTGGCAAGTAAATAACCGGATGGTGACTTTGTTGTGGGCAGGTCTGTGTTTGCATCATGGGTCACTAACCAATACTTACAGTCTTCTGACCAGCTTGCCAGATTGGAATGTCTGATTGTGAATATAAATAAACCTACCCACATAAACTAGATTTAATTTGTAAGTTTGTTTAATTCCCTCACACCTTTACCATGACAATGTTTCAAAACGTTTTACTATTTAAAAAACAGACCTCCGCAGCAGCAGCACCACCACCTACTGAAATATTGTGCTCTATTGTTACTTTTATTGTTATAAAATCCATAGCACATTAGCATTTCTTACACATTTAATCTGTGTACTTCAGCATTTTATGATGAAGCAGATCAGCAGAAATAATACACAAACAAATATTATATAAAAACATCAATTATAATATGTAATTAAAAATATGGCTGGATAAAGTTAAAGGGAATGCCATTTAGAACTGAAGGCCAATGAAAACAGTTTTGACTGTTTCACAAATGCAGAAATGGTGGTTTGTGTATATTTTAAAATGAACTGTCACCATAAAATTGCACCAAAGTTTCATGTATCTTTATCAAACTAGAATACTGATAAGAAATACCAGCTTAACCCTTTCCTCCATATATACACCTTTTACGCGTGCGCGACCCATGTAGATCCAGATCAGCCGGCACATGGTCAGAAATAACCTAATAAATCAAAAAGCGAACAGTGCAGATCCTGATCAGACAGCACGGATGTGCCGGCTGATCTGGATCTACACTGTTCGCCCATGCCATAAAGGCATGTATATGGAGGAAAGGGTTAAACATGGCAGTGTCATTTATCTCTAGCCAAGTTTTTCTTTAGGACAGTTTTCATCGTGAACACTTTTTCCAAATTTTTCATACACGCTTCACACATTACAAATCTGTCATTGCTCAACTTCTGTAAATCACACTCTAAAACTTCAAAATGCTCTTTAAACATGATGTTTCGCATAGCAACATTTCTCAGATTTCTTAAATGTCCTTGTGCTTGGCTGTTACATGTTAAACAATGTCGTACAACCTTTACTGGAGTATCCATATTTGTGCGTTTTCATTTTTCACGACATTCTTATCAATATGACGTTTATATATATACTACATCTAAATAAAATACAATAAAAGAACAGTTAAATAAATTAAATATTATCAATATCTGCAGTAGATCACACAAACGGCGTTTAAATTGAATTGTTTTTCACTTTACAATTTTATAATTTTGACACTTCCGTGTTTAAGCCGCCATCTTGAAAAAGTAGTGCGTTCCCATCATGCTTAGAGTGCTTTCACACAGGTCAGTAAGACCGGTGTGTACACAATGATGTTTAGCATACCTCCAAATAGGTATTTCTGGGGGTTATATTCGATTGGCGTCCCGCCACAAAAGTTTGTGTCGCAAGTAGCTTCAAAAGTTTTGAACCTTCACAAATGAAACCTCACAGAAATGTTGGTCAGCATGGTGAATGGTGCACCTG
This sequence comes from Mya arenaria, assembly GCF_026914265.1. Taxonomy (NCBI): domain Eukaryota; kingdom Metazoa; phylum Mollusca; class Bivalvia; order Myida; family Myidae; genus Mya; species Mya arenaria. The sequence goes on along the minus strand of NC_069129.1, from coordinate 73,012,463 downwards.
CGATATTTCACATTTTGTAAGGTTTTGGCTCTTTAATTAGGAAAAGATGGTCTGAAAATTCTTAGGTCGCATGTATATCTCCTATAGTAACGCACCTACACACGTGAAACCTCACAGCAATGTTGGTAAGTATATGAAATGTTGCAGCTGCGATTTCTGTTATAAATAGGTTTACGAGCACAAGGTTTAATTTTCAATAGATCATTATAAAACTTGCTAAGAATGATTTTCTTTAAACAATTCAGACCAAAATCGAATATGGGTCATACCGGTCTATAACTAGGGAATACGAGATATCTCGTTAACAAGATACAAGTTATAACAGTCGTCTGACCTTCATGGAACATACTCAGAGTGATATCTCAATAAAATCGGTCAATTCTATTAATTTCTATTCATGTTTGAAAAGGGGTCATGAAGGATGAAAACATCGGTCACACGCTTTTTTAACATCATAACGAATGTTTATAAAGATTGAATATGGGCCATTTCATGTACAAAAATAGTTCATTAAGTCAAATCAAAGAAAGTCTTGAGAACAACATATAATGCATACATTTCATCTGACCTAAACTAATTTGTTCAGAATAATTGTCGTCGAGAAATAAAGGTAAAATTCGAATATGGGTAATGTGGAGAGAACAACTAGATAATTCTTCACTTACATCATTAAAAGGTTGACAGGCCAGAGTCTATTGTCTCTGATGAGCAGGTTAGGGCTCTTTTGACCCTTGTTATTGTTTCGCATGAAAACAGCGACATATAAGCATTTCCTTCGGCGTTGTTTGCGTCGGCGCCGTCAGTGACAGCAAAACCTTGTGCATACAGTCAATAATTTAAATATTTATTATCCAATCATGGTGAATCTTGGTGACAGTGTTCTGGGTAAAAAGATGAAATCAATTTCATAATATTCAAATGTATAGCTGAACTCCGACTATTTTCTCCTAACTCGTATTTACTCGGTCATTTCCGGAATACCCGGGCCACTTAATCTAACAGGTTTATCCCGATGCTTGCCGGAGATGGCCGAGTTGTAATCATTGACACGGTATAGTCAATTGCCTTGGATAATAGCCGAGCGTATTCCGATTGGTGGTTGCGGATGCTAGTCAAGTTGAAAATTGTTGATATTTATTCGGGACAACTCGGCTACTAACTTAGCGAGTCAAACAAACGCCCATATCTAGTTTTAACTAGTCTATAAGCACATAACATCAAGCTTGTTCCAACATTTATCAATAACTCAAACACCGGAAAAAGGAATCACCTGCACATGATTGAATCAAACCGGAACAACAGTGCTAACACTGAAAAGGAACGATGCAATCATTCATATGACGAGAGTGTCAACTTCCTTTAATCACATCCTTTTTTCCGGTCAAAATAAAGAAACACCCTACCCTTTTCACCTGTACCGCTGATAAGCCGAACACAACAGAGGAATGCCATTTCCTGTGTTGCGTCTTTGCAGGTATGAGATACCCGGGATAGTTTAAAACTAACAATGTATTCGAACTTTAAAATTGTGTTTGAAAATAGAATTAATGCTGACGGGGACCAATCCTACTCTAAAATAATGAGATGACATCGACCAAGAATCACAACATTAACAGTACAACATTAATTGATTTCCTTAAAATCGTGTTATTGTTTGGAAAGTTAACGCTAAACCAACAGTTACAGAAAGGCCTGGTTTAAAAGACCCAGTCTGAAAATGTATACTTTATTTAAACAATGCTGCACATACTCGGCCAAGGTGCGCAACTTCTATATTTAACGTAGTCAAGGGTCATAACTCGGCACTGTTTTGATCGCGTGAGCATAACGTGACCCTGAAAGGCGAGCTCCGATTGGCGGTTGGTGTCCCTTGCCTGGAGTCCAGGAAGCCCCGTAGAGGCAGGTATCAGACCAGTACCAGAACCAGAACTATGAAGACCTAGAAAGAAACCAACCAGAACCCAGTCATTATGGACGGTGAGTTTGGAGATCTTGGGTCTACTATAAAAAATTTTTAGACCAAAATACACTAGCACTGACGAGGTGTTGTTACACACATTAACCTTCTGTGCACAGCACTTACTGCTTCACATTAATGGGAAGTTTCATCACTCGTCTAATTAATGAAGATACGCGTCACACTAGATTTTGTGAAGGACGGTAGTTATCTAGATTTTTCTTTGAACGATTCCAAAAGCAAATATTCTGCACTTACTCGGTCGAAGGGAAGACGTAATAACAACACGTACACTGTTTTTATTTTTTATGTTCGTTTAAAAGACCTATATATCTGCTTTGGATATTTTCATTAGGAAAGTAAATGTACTACCAAAACATTAAGTTTTCTGAACGTTTTCACAATTCATTTTTTCATACACTTCTAATAGAATTTACGCTTATAAGAATTTTCCTTTTTTGTCTGAAAAGAAAGCGCCACAAGGACTTTGAAACAATGACAATACATTTCTAAATTCATGTTTGTCCGACAACCTGTTTGCTCGTTGTGCTGATTTCTGATCTGTTACTTTGATGCTGAAGTCGTGTCGATGACGTTGCTTCCATTTTTACCATCTTAGAGCAACATAACTTTTTCCATGCTCCTCGGATCTACATTGGATAATATTATAAGCTTGGTAGACAAAATAATTGTTCGCTGAAGAGTTATTTTACGACTATTGATATGGCCGGGAATTCACAGGCAATTATCATTTCATAAATCGTTAAAGACCATAGAGATTAATGATCATGATGTCATACACTTATACATAATTGGGTGGATATTTTGCTATTTGGATGATGCACGCCTTTTCATTTGATGTTTTTTTTATTGAAATATAAAACTCTATAGCACAGATGATAAAATTGTTGTAATACAAAACTGACCCGCTTCTCTCGCAAAGTAAACATCATAAAAATGAAGAACCCCTGGAAAGCGTTGAGAACGGCAAAGATATAGTGAAACGCGATCCTTGTGTCATCAACCGTCAAAAAACCAAATATCCAAGTCAAGCCTAAAAACATGTCAAAATATTCGGAATAATAATACTACAGAAAACAACGTAGCACTGTGTTATTGATAACGATGCCTAATACAATATTTATATGAAATATAACAACGAAATTATAATTATGACGTTTGATCACGATAAAGACACATATAAATTGGTTATCATTTGTTATATATGTAACCGAGGTACTTTGGATGTCGAGTATTATTTAAGAGTACCTTTAATAATTGTGTTGCTTATGTGTGGTGCAATCTAGTTCCATACTTACACATCAGTTGTTGTTGATATGTGAACAAAGTACATACCTAAGACAATGAAAATAGACACTGCAGCCTTGAGCTGTAGCCATGACCGGTAGTGTTCAGACCGGTTTGAGGAGGCTGTTATATTGTTTCTCACGCAAAATTGCCTCACAATGAGGAAAAAGATAACTGTATTTGCAACAATAATAACTGCCAGAGGTAACACAAACGCGTAAAGCAGGGCTCTCCCGGACAGCCAGCAGCTAGAAGTTGAAAGAAAATGTATTGACATAAAAAGGAATCATCAAGGTATCCACAGGTATCTATGTCTTAAATTAGTAATATTGGATGGCATGGGCACGACCTATTTATAGCGGGTTTAATCACTTGAAAATAAGGAGTCCTCTCATTAACAACACAAATAGCACAACACTTACTACGCCCTGTCGTTTTTATACAGATCCTTGTCAACGCAAAGGACAGCAATTATGGGAATCAAAGGCATACCTATAAGTAAACAAAATAATATTTAAATATTTGTTAAAGTATTGTACTTCAATAATTATGTAACTGCATGTTCAAAAGTATTGAATAATTTTGATTCTTTTACTTTGTTCTGCGTAAACCGTATACCAACACAATAAATAAGGAAATAGCCAGTACGGCTGAAAACGCATTCATAATGACTTGTTTTTTTCTAACAGTCCATATTAAAAGAATGACTGGACAATTTTCTGTATCAAATTGCCACGTAAAAGATAACACGGATCCCAGAAGCTCGAAACAGTCTCAGAAGGATTGCTCGGTAGAAAAGTTGCACCTACCCCAGGCTGCAAGCATCGATTTGACCATGAATGTTGGGATGTAAGTTCCTAACACTTTGACAAATCTCAGATACTGAAGAATCCCCTCCACCAGCATCCACATGAAGGAAACCAAGATGAAATAATGAAGGAGTACCTGAAAGTATAGTATAGCAATTTTCCTTTTTGCTGCTTTGCCAACTGATTAGACAACAACTGATTGGAAATGATTTGAAAGTCAAACTCATTATTATTCAATTACTAAATAATTAGCAAAGATTCGTCTTCTTCCTTCTTACTTCACTTTAAAATGTTAAGCAAGGAACTTTTATATCACACTCATTGCCCCCTGTTTTAAGGATATCCAGACATTTCCTTTACACTACAAGAATAATTCGTTTTCATAGATTTCATCATGGTTTTTCAATTTCATTCTCTTGAGCTCATACCCTACATACATGTCGCCAATAAAGGCAGCATTAAAATCCTATTAGAGAGATCATGAATTCGAAAACAGAGTGTCCAAATAACATGAAGCGATACTATATAGAACAACAGTTCAAAGTTCTCAACAAGCTCTTTCCTTTCTGGGTTTATAATACCAACATCGTGTACTCATCACAAGGCAAACAATCATAGACTATTATGCATATTTTTCAGTAAATATTTAGTGTTTAAAATAATAAAACAACACATCATGAACCATTGAAAGTTACAGTTTGTGTATTTAAAGAAAACTTGGCCGGTCTTATAATATTATGTTTAAACGTTTGGCTACTGAGCTTATTTCTGTAGTTTTTCATATATATATACTATAAAACCAAAGTATACTAAACAATGCGATAAATCCTACCCCAACTGCTATGCATCCACCGCGAGTTTCAGTTCTTTCTATACCAACCAGGAATAGGACGGATGAACACAACATCGCTACACTCAGGTTAAAAAGCACCTGCTGGCCGCGACCTTTTCGCAAATGTCTTGATACAAGAAAACAGGCATGAATTGAAATTAAGAAGAAACGCCAAAACGGTCTTTAAAGCTAATAAGTCAACTTGGATAACAATTGTCAATCACATTATTTAATACTTAGAACACAGGAGTTATACCACCCTAAATTATAGTGTAAACAACAAACTTTAAATTACCTGAAAACAATAAATGTCAGAATAGTAAAACTAAGACCAACAGTAGATACGACAAGTCCCCCTTTCGTGATTACTCCCAGCACAAACTCATCTGTGTTCGATAAATTACCCCCTGCTTGAAGATCCTGCAACACATTTAATACAACCAATATATTGTCCTAACCGTTTTCAAATGAGCCAATACAAAATAGCTTTAATTATAAGTGCTATGACGATGTAACATATTATGATATACCATTTATGATAGTAGTTTAAAGATAGCCTTTAGTACTTTAAAAATAGTAGCAACACCCGTGTACATCCACTAAACCTTCTTGGTAGAATATAAACATACAAATTCAAAACATACTATGTTAATAACAAAAATGTCAAACTATTTAAAACACAACAAATACATACAATCAAAACTGCAAAGTTGGTGAGATGGTTACAGGTGCATTTAACGATGAAGTTTTCTGATGGCGATCTATTACAACCGTCTGTTTTCCATCCACCTGCATCCTGGTTAGCTGTATAATCCCAATATCCACACACAAGGTTCTCGTGCATCTATGGGAGTAATGACTACTTATTTTCATACATTATTCAACATACATTGTCAAATAAATTGTACTTATCGTGAATTTCTTAAAATCTGATTCGAATACACCTACAGCGTGGTGACATCGGGACCACACAAACCACCACTATCACTATTGGTCAATCAAGCAAATAGGTTTTTATTATCGATATATTCTTTAATACAACCGAAGGATATTTATGTTACTAACAACAATAAATACTGATATGTGTTAACGGAACAATACATGTACATACATGCGATTTATGCCGTAAATGGCCATTGTGCTTGTCACTGTAGTTTATAGTAATATTATCTTAATTTTGTTTATTTTTATCTGTGTTTTAAAGCTGCACTCTAACAGATTGAACGTTTTGACAACTTTTGCGAAAATCCATGGAAACCTGTTATATAAGACTGCTGACAAAAAATCAGATCGCAGATGTTTATATTTAAGTTCAAAAATTGATGTTTTATGTGTTTTTCTGAAACCTTTAGTAACGGTTTATGCCGTTTAAGCCATAAACCATTAATTTTCGAACGGAAATGTGAAAATCTACGATCTGATTTTTTTGTCAGCAATCTTATATTATTGGTTTGCAGATATTTACGCAAACAATTGCTCTTTACAAGTCAAAAAATAAAGTTTTAAAAATGGTATATCTATGAGAGTGCAACTTTAAAGATTCATTGATTTCTCCTTGTTCATTTCGAAAGTAGTACTTTTTCGGATTACCTCCTTAAACAGAAATGATGTACACTAAAACAAACCTGCTGTAATCGGAACACAGCAGTGACGCTGTCGTTTTTAAACTGTTTTATGATTCTTCCTTTCATCATCAACCTGGCAGATGCAACATGACTATGAATTGCAAATCTATCATAAGGGGATGTGAACACGGCAGTCTTTGTGTAGAACTGGACAGACAGTCTACTAGCCATCCCTTTAAATCAAAACATTGAATCACATGCGTGAGAGGTCAAGTTAAATGCGTTTGTGTCTCAAAGCAACTACAAGAATATGCAATATAAGTAAAACACTTTATCCCGTGTATTCTGATAAAGGTTGTAAATAATTATTTAAGTCAATTTAAAATAAAATGTCATCAAAATACTTAAAACAGCACAAATAAAACATTTTAAACAACGCGTACTTCGGGCCAGAACATTGAGAAAAATGTAAAAATTTGATACTGACCTTCGAGTACATGTTTTGAAATATATATGGCTGCATCTGTATGAAGCATGTTCAGGTCATCTGATGAAATAATATTTCTCAGCATTCTCATTCCGGTTTCACTATCTTCGGCTTTAGTGAGACCTTTGCCGATAACTAAATCGTTTTGTCCGCTCTGTTTCCATACCGAAAATGCAAAATGTTCTCTTACAGCTTGGAAACTGTCGTTTTCAATGGTTTTATAAAGACGTGCCTGACTAGCCATATCGTCGCATGATTTTATTATTCTGAAATGGATTACAAACTATTGTATAAGATAAACTTATTACAGTTTACTTTTTTAGTATGGTACTATATAATGTTAAAAAGTTGAAATGGAACAAACAGCGGAAAGGTCACTGGCCTGTTTGGTGCGTTGCTGATCATTCCTGCATGGTGTAAAATGCTCGGTTTTATTCCAAGAATATTGTTCGTTATGTTAACAACCAAATCCATGTCCTAAAAACAAAGAAAATTGGAGAAAACGCTTGCTCAGAACTTCATGTATCATTTCGATAATCTGTATAAGTATGAAGAAGGCTACCACGAATGACTTTTCGCAATAAATTCAATTCAATTCATCATATATAATATGTTTTTAAAGTATAACATATAAGAATAATTTTTAAAACACAATCGAAACTAAATTTAAATAGTTTGTATTTTATCCTTATTAAGCACTAGAATTACAACATATTAACATCACCTGTTTCGTTCGAGAGCTATTTTGATTCTGATAGTTAAACATGATGCCAGCAGTGTAATTAACATCAACCTCTGTGAGATCTTGATTAAACTTTGTTAGTTCTGCAGCTGACGTTAGCAAAGTCTGTGCGTTGCTTTCATTAAAGACCATCTGTAACATAAACTCATACATTTAGTGCGGATTTGTATCAAGCTACAGAGACACGGCCATGTTTAAAAACGAACCAAGGGATATATCTTCGAAACACAAGTACAGCAATAAAACTATTGCACTGTTTACCATTTCACATGGCAAGTCATTAATGTCCTTATCAAGCTTAAATCGGTTAACCCTTCAGCAGTTTCGTAGTTTCGCTCCGAACATTATTCCTTTAAAAGTATATTTAACAGGAAACAATTGTCAAGGAAGGATAGAGATACATTCTCATTCAATTTACTGTTTATATTCCTGATACATATCTGCGTTCTTTGCAGGAGGATACATACTATACTAGTTATATAATACAGTATCATCAAAACAAAGTTCCGGCTGAACAAACCTCTGACAGATTCTTCAACATTGGCGTGCTTGTAGAAGCGTTTAATGGAGGTATTTCTTTACAGTTGTTCGCCATGACTGTCTTTGTCCACGTAGCACCCGTGTCAAAACCTCCTTTACATAATCTATGACCCAAGGCTGAGTGGTCTGTAAAAGGTTTATATATACCATGTCAATTATTTCATAAGTGTACAGCATTGACTAGTTACATAAACTGTTCCTGTTGAATATTAACACCGTGATAAACTTACAAAAAAAAACGAGAACTCGATTATAGAAATGTTCATTAACATGCGATAACATATAATCGAATATTATGAAGATATAAAGGATATTGGTTTATTTTAGTGTAAGATCGTATTTTATTTCACAAGAGTCCTAGAAAAACATATTTTCCCCGAGTGGCGGAGCGTATGAAAAGCTCGATATGCTACTTTATAATACAATGAACACTACAGTGACAAGCCCTGTTGAGAGGCACAAGGCATGGTCCCAAACGACAATGGACCAGAGACACAAACATATAAACATACCAGATACGCATCAAATTAGTATTACCGATAAATGAAGCGATTACCGTCTTGGAACGGTCATTGAATCAGGAGTTCATGGAACACGACTTATACTACGTTTTAATGGCCATAACCACACACTTGTCACAACATTTATCAATAATCACAAAATTGAAAATATAAGCCTAAGACATTCAGAAACACTCGCATGGCGTAAATAAAGTTTACCAACATGTAGAAGCCTCTCTAGATTCTTTTTGCAATAAGATACAAAATGTGCCGGATTTTGTGTTTACCATACATACTTGGATAACATCGTTCCTGACTGTACGCCATTGTTCCAATTCTCGTTGAAGGAAAGGTCAAGGTCATATTATTGTTCGTTTCCTTGACAAACGGACAGGCAACTGAAAATACACATGCCTAAAATATTACGGATCTAATACGAAATATGTGTAATTTTGTAGATTAAAGCAAAGTTGTGTCAAATAATAACCAACTAGATAGCATCATCATGCAGTAATAAGCATTCAAATTATAATTTGTTAAAGGTCAAATAAAAAGTGGTTTTATGGTACAAAATAAAGATACGTTAAACTGTATTTGCAACATATGCTAAAGCAATTCAACGACAAATAATACAGGTTCAACAACTATGTAAGTCTACATCTGTATTTTTGAGTTATTTGTCGGATGAAAGCTCATGCGTTTGTTTTGTTTTTGTTAAGTTTACATGAATACGATACTGAATATTATCATCATTACTTCTAAAAATTTAGGCAGTTGTTGGAAATTTCTTCCCTGAGAAAAAATAACTGTTTTTCGGGGTTTGTGTGTGTGTGTGTGGGGGGGGGGGTGAATACAAAACGTACCTACCTGTACTTGAGACGATTAAAGAGTTGGGATTGAAGTAAGAATCCTTTAAATTCGTCCTGATGTGTTTCTTAATCTCTTTCAAAAACTGTTGTTCCAGTTCTAAATAAGGCTCGATTGGTACTAAGAACACTCGCATATATAGTATGGTCTCCTCCTCGCTGCGTCTACTAGTTCAAACCATTTGCTTATAACAAAGATCAGGTATAGACATAACACTAAAAAACTTGATATTTAATGGATACTTGTAAGTGCGCAGGCTTTTATGATACTTTATCAAATGGAATGTATAGAATATAGACGGATTTCCAACTCTGTAACACGAGAAGTTAAATGAGGAGTTTTTGTCACTGAAGCCTGAAGACAGTGTCTCAGAGTTTACCGAGTTCACAATAAACAACAACTTTTGACTTCATCAACATGTTAAGACACATCGTATTTTTGACAAGGACATAATCAACATAGTTTAATGTCATACATATGCTTCATGTAATAATGATGTCACTTATCTCTTGGCGGAAATCAAACATGGAAAAAGTCTAAGTCATGAGCGTGTAATAACATAATCTGCGTCAATCGCGAGTGAGTAAATGCGCTTTTTAAAGCTTTTTTGAATAATGCTATGCCGTTTTGAAAATTGAATGTATTTTTGTGATACTTCGGTCTAGCTGCGGGCTTTTTTTTGAGTACTATGTCTTGGGCGTTTATCCTGTACCATTAAAAGGGGCTTATGTTTACTTTCGACTATTGTGCTTCTGTCTTTAGTTTTTGTCATATAAGTAATGATGTAACAAGCCATATATTTAATCTAATTTAGAAGAAAACTTGAAATAACTTCAAAACACAGTATTAATTTGCTAAGTTGTGATGTTAGTAATCCTTGCTCGGCAGTAATCTGAGACACTATCTCAGGCTTCCATGACAAAAACCTAATTCAACTTTTTCCAGTGTTACAGAGCACAAACCACGTGTAAAATAACATTTAATTTTCAGTATATTCGGACATCTGATTCTTGTTTTCTATAATAACAACTTCAAACAGGTAATGTTGCCCTATGTTTTTACTACAATCATGACTGCATTACATTGACATGCCAATTAATCGCATGTTCTTGTGGTAATGTAATAATTTAATTACGGTACCTTGCTGAATGTATTTGTCCCTGAAAATGGTACAATAGATTCCGCAATCGTCTTGGTGGTTCTGACAAAAATGAAAGTGATTCATTTAGGAAATGTAAGGAGCTGTTGTCTTTCAAGAGGTTGAAAACATTGATGTCCTTATTCGACAAAAGGTCTGTTGCGCTTGGCATGAGAGCGATCGAGACGTGGTAAATGTACAGGTTGGAATCTGAAATAAAACAAAAATAAATCACTTAGATTTGTTTAAAGTACTATTCAAGACACTGACTGTTTAAATGTTATATTAACCTAAAGTTAACATCTCAGTTGCTTGTGAAAAATACGGTTTAATTCGAGGAAAGTTAAAGGTTGATACTTTATTAAAATTTAAAAATGTAGCAGGTCTATTTTTTAAGAATAAAGGCAAGGTATTGTGATGGTACTGTTGACTTTGTCATTGTCGGCAACAGCGTGAGAAAACTTGGCCATAAAAAAACACCGTTCAAAATATTCTAATACAACCTGGCACACTTGTTAGTAGAGACAATACACACATGTATAGCAAGAACCATAACCCAATAACTGTCGAGTATTGCCCCTTTTTGACAAAAAAAACACAAAAATGAGAGCGCTTGCATTCGAACCGTGACACTTTTTGGGCAAATCAAACAAAGACAAACTACCCCTCAGAAAATGCTAACGCCTATTAAAACGTGCACTCGTAAGATAGTTTAAACTAAGTTTGGATATAATAATTAAATAATGAAATTAAGAAAATTGATATTGTTATTTTACCTGAATACCTAAAAAGTGTGTTTGCTGAATGCACATATCTTCGTGGTGGATTGATGGTGTAAACACCAAAAGAATAATATCCTGTTGTCAGTTGAATGTACGTGTAGTTTTGATGATTCGACGATGAATTCACCTGCCCTAAAATAAGTGTATATTGTCATAGTCAAGGTATTAATTGTCATTAAACTGTTATGTATTTCGCGCCATATCTATCGTTATCATTAAACTAAGGTTGAAAACAATTAAAGCAGACATCGACAAATGCAAAATAGGAAGATTTGTAATTACAGATTGTTCATGCATTGTGAACGTTTGGGCGTTATTTTGCAAACTTCTAAAGAATATGGATTTGCAAAATTACACCCAAGCGTTAATGCTACATGAACGCGCAAAAAATACTTTTTTTAAAAGAAAATGATGATTTTGCAAAACTTATTGTAGCGTATAAACCGACTACTATATAAGATCACTAAACTGTGAAACATCCGATGAGAAGAAATTGAAAAAATACGTTTGGTTTACTATTTGAAACTTTAAATAATGAAATACCTTTTTTAGGAATGGCTAGTGTGTGATCGCTGATTGACTCTTCAGCATTGGAATGATCAGCTTGGCCGGAATGGAACAATGGAAGTGGCAAGACAACATCAACATATGTGGTTCCTACTTCAACATGGTAATAAAGTCCATTCATTTCCTGAAAATATAAATTTAATTACCAAACATTCCGTTGAAATAAAAACTAATTGCTGTATTTTCGATGACGCGGACATTGTATACAAAAGTCAACATCGATTGCATGATTTTGACTTTTGACTTTATGGTATGCCGTCCATCTTCTTCTAATGTCTTACAATAAATAAATATTCTATTCAAATACTATCATGAAAACTTCATGGGACTAGCCCAGTAGTACAAAAATAAACACTGTCTTTAACATCTTTTATTAAAAATGTTTTTTTTTCTGCGTATTATCCGTGTATTTTTTATGATTTTCTGGAAATAAAATGGTTGCGTTCATACCGTTCTCATTACTTTTCCCAGATACTTGATATAATGCGGATGAAACTGAAAATAACGATATTTCAATACAATTATCATTTGGGTTCATTCGAAACAGTGCATGCTACCTGGTTGAATTTTCCAGTAGAATTTAAAATGTGTGTAGGTGTATTAATGAAAGCAATTTCTCCATCTGCTATGCCTCTGTTGAAGCTTGCATGAAGGGGCAAGCGTGAAAAAGGATCGTCACTTTCCATAGTGCCTATTTGCATTTGAGTAATATTGAACTGCACATGTCCTGTAAACAAACACATGAATATAGGTTACGTTGAAAACATGGTACAAAATTACCATAAAGATGAAAAATCTCTAGCTTTTTGACACCTAAATCTTACTCTAAGACAAAATAATCAAAGTTCAAGCTTTCCGATGTATTGTGATGTTTTTATATTTCTTTTGAATAAGAATAACTTATCTACGTTTATTTCTAGTAATATACTAGTTTTGAAAAAGGAAATCAAAGATAACACTAAAAATTGGAAGCAAACACCATACACGATAAAATCCATTTGCATATAAAGGATATCTTGTTTTTTAATATGACAATGAGCTACCGTAGCTATTTCATATCCCTACGATTTCACTCATTTAAAAAGGCTACTTTAAGTACTTTCTATATGTTGGTATGTTTTCACCTTTTTTGGCTTTCGAAGGTAAATCTCTCGAATATAATACACATTTGCGACATATACAAGTTGGTAACTAAGCAGCATTTTATTTATACCCTATTCAATATGTAATGCTGCGATAAATATCTCAACAAAATTATGTGAAAATTATTATTTTGTAACTTTTAATTGAATGCTCACTGTATAAGATATTACTGTTTATGAATGCTGTAAAGGCCCATATGGATGGACCCAAATTCATGGCCCCTATTACGGAGGTCACAAAAAGAAACAAACAAAGATAATAATCCTACCTACCTTTATACACAGTTGACTTCATGCATATGAAATTTAATGATGTCTCACAGTTCAGCGTTACCACCGACCCACTCCTCAAGTCAAAGGCATCGCAATCAACATCTCGCCCAATTGTCTTTTTTATCCAGATCTTTTCTATATAATGGTCTATAAAATACAAAATTGTATTGATGACTTAAAAACAAATGACAACAAATTGTAAAACATAGTCACTTACTACAATTGATAAAGAAATTTAACGATTTTCTTTCAAAAGATGACTCTATCGAAAGTAATATATTTCATACTGGTTGTCGACCTTAATATGAGTTGTTTTAGATATAGGGTAGTGCATTTCTTTCATCAGGGTCTTGACAAAACCCTTTGATTGCAAATTGATATATTGGAGTCGAAGGTATTAAACATAAGGACTGTTTTGCCGATACATTTTATTGTAGCTGAAATGTCTCCATTTTGTTCACATCATCAATTCCGTTTTCACTTAAGCTTATCAGTAAGAATGTCTCTCTGATAACATCGCCCTTATGTCAGACTGTTTAATTGCAAATTCTGTTTAAAACTCGTTCAGTCACTTATAATACCTTTTAAAATTTAACTCTTAGACTTCTTGCGTAAGAGTCTCTTAGCAACGACACTATAAATATGTCAATTTATACGGTCAGATGTTCCCACATTCTTTTCGATTTGTTTGTTAAAATACTTAATACTAACGGTGTTAGAAAACATCCAGCCCTAGAAGATGTGATACCTGTCCTTCTATAATGACAAATTGTTCAAATATAAGTCTTGAGCTCACTTCCCTTTTCAAACTAAATAGTTGTAATAAATTGCAATGCTTTTATTTCAGTTGTTTGTATCCATTACTTACGTGGGTCTGTTGAATAATAGTCAATTACACTTTTCAACAACATCTTAGTATAGTAAGAAATCACGTTCGCTAATGTTCCGTTGTGAGCAGTGCAAGTTTTCTGTGCGTCTTCATATGGAACAGAGTCATGTAGCATCCGGTAGCAATGCGGGATATAGGTATGACCAATCCACCCGTTATCGCAGAAAGAAGCTAAATAGGATAAAGACGTCTATGATATCAGAATAGAAATATGTCGTAGGGAACATTGTATTTCTTCATCCAAATACTGGCTACCGAGGATGACTGAACTTTCGGGCGGTGTTATTAGGCTAAGCTGTACAATAATTATTTCATCGGAGCATGGTTTTATGTCGTTTTCACTCTAAAATGTTGATGATAAAATGTATCGAATACCAATATGAAAACATGTGTGAGAATTATTACAGCACCATTATGCCTTACCATTGCTTAAAATTGGTTCAATGGGATCTTTCTGACAAATAAATGGCAGGCCGCTAGAACAGTTGTGCAAAGCAACTTCAACAATTTCTCGTCCTCCATTAAGAATTCGTGATTTCAAACGTCCACACCGGCCATTCTCTGAATTCGGATCGTTTTCAGCCCACCGCCACCTAAGTTAAAGCAAAGTTGAACTAACAATATCAGAAGTATAGGCAATTTAACTAAGAGCTCTGCATTAATTTGTTTGTCTGTTTGACCTAAAACTTGCAGAAAAGAGAAATTGAACGTACATTTTAAACACAAAATCCTCCTTTTAGCATGTTGAACGTAATTTACGACTTAATTAAATCTTACTAAATATTAATATTATATTTTCATTTTGTTAATAGAACGAATACAATGAAAACTGTATGAAATATCCCAGCATCCAATTAAGAAACAACGCCTAACGGAAGCGAGAGACAACACATTACATTACTGACACAGAATACATGTACATGCAAATTGAATTATCGTTAGCAATATCTAATAGGGTTCTATCAATATAGCAAATACATCCTAGTGTTGTCCTGGTACACATATCTTGGTCCGTAATCATCCCACATAAGTCGTCCACTCTCAATATACATGCCTGACCAAATCGATGAATTCATTTCTGAAAATAATGCACTTACATGTAACATATGAGATACGGATACGGAGCTCCCCAATGTTACCTCACACTTACAATGTACCGTAGTAAATCAGAAAAGAACAACAAATTGAACACAGAGACAACATGATGTTTTTGTTTTAATTTCGACCTAATCATACAAGCGATTTTGAAGTCCAAACCGAGCAATGTTCTGATTAATAATTTACACAAGTTTCACTTATTATGACAACGAAAAAATGCTTGTGAAATGGAAGATTGCAGTCCAAATAGTATATCATTTCCCATGTTGGATGTTTTTATCTGCGAATATCGTTGTATGACGTAGAAAGAACAATGACAGAAATAATACTTAGGTATCCGTCTTTTCTTGAACAATGACAGAAATTAATATTCAAGATTCGGTATTTTTCTGAACGATGCCACATTAGAGGTTCAATATTTTAATCAGTAAAACTCGTTGCCTTCAATAATGTTCAAGAAAATGTCGATTGCAGCTCAGATAACTGAATGTTGATTGCTAATAATCCGGAATAGATGCAAATTTAATTCCTTTATCTTTGTTTATTTCATAAACAACTACTTGCCTCAAAATGAAGTTCACACTTGAAGCACATCTAGAAGAATTAACACTTCCTAAATCTGTATATAGTTTACATGCCTCACTTTAACATTTCGTTAAGTAAACTACTCACGTAGAAAAGTATTCCAGAGCATGTCGTTGACCCTGTCAAGTGATATCAGATTGGATATGGAATCAGAACAGTGGATTTCCGCTTCTTTCCAACTCTTGTTTGCGAAATTTATCTAAAATATAATTATAGTCATTATATTCAACATTTCGTTATGTTTTATTCAAAGAAGACTGCGTTTGAATGCTACGCCCTTTTGACAGATTTTGATGTTTTAGTATTCATTTTTATTTAAAATAAAGGCTAAGAACTATTATAGATTTTCGCAAATCAAATATGTCGCATGAGGGGGACGACAATCAGTTTGACTATTTTATAGCCGTAGTATGCCAATAAGCATTAATGTCATGTACTGTACATATTTGTGGTGAAATATCTTATTAAGCGAGTGGAAAATGTGCGAATGACGTCAAGGACGCCGAACAACATGATCCATATATATGTACCACGAAGGCGTAGAAAAACACGATAGCAGCATTTACGGGTATTGTTAAAATGTTGTCACATATATTATATATTTTTCGTTGAATGTTCTATAATGATGAGTAGTAATTCGTCGACAAAAATAACTTCCACCATTTTAAACGTTATATATATCTGGACATCTATATGACAAAAAAACCGTTCGTCTGGCTGCGCCACCCTAGAATTAGCAGTAACCTACACAAACTGTACGGTTCTTGAGAGAAATTCAACAGGATAGCCAATATGTTCTGAAACACAACGTTATAATAATGATATATCCAAGTCCATTTATCTTTTTTTTTCGTTGCCGTTACCAATAGTCAAGGTAACACTATGTCGAAGCCATCTCATAGAGGAGAGTAGATT
Source organism: Mya arenaria (assembly GCF_026914265.1). Lineage (NCBI taxonomy): Eukaryota > Metazoa > Mollusca > Bivalvia > Myida > Myidae > Mya > Mya arenaria. Next base: position 72,995,467 of record NC_069129.1, on the reverse strand, counting down.
GCCGCATTTAGACAAGTACAATTTGATGAGGCATCAAACTGAACTTTTGAATGAAAACACAATCAAACGTTTAAACTATCACTCCTTCGAATATTGATATAATGCAACGATTCGTACCTGCAAGCACGTGTTTTGGCCAGTGAGACTATCGTGTATCTTCCTCCATCCATCCTGACATATCGGTGTATTTTCAGTGATGAGAAGCGCTGACGGAATATACGGGTGATATGATGTAAATATAATTATATTAAATTTCTCATGTCATTAAACTGAAGAATCAGAATATCTTTGTATATATTTTGGATGCCTTTCGTTACTCCACAAGACCTGCGTGTATTTTGAAGAATAATTATATGTACGCTTAAATCTGCACTCTCACATATTGAACGTTTTGACAACTTTTTTTTTATTGTTTTTCTTGGAACGAGCCAATTTTTTGCGAAGATCCATGGATACCAGTTATAGTATGCCGACACAATAATAGATCCCAGATTTTTATATTTAAGTTCAAAAGTTGATGTTTTATGCATTTTTCTTAAACCGTTAGTAAAGGTTTAAGCCATAAAACATTACTTTTCGATCGGAAATATGAAAATTGCGATCTGATCTTTTGTCGGCAATCGTTTATCATTGGTTTGCAGATATGTGAGCAAAAAATGCTCTTTCCAAGACATTTTTTGTTTGTAAAAATGGTATATCTGTGAGAGTGCAGCTTTCAGATGGCCTAAATGTTCAATGTATTAACCACGTATATACATACGTTATGGTATTACACAATTAAAATTGTTACGATGCGTAATTGCAAGCGTTAGAATCGGAACTCATATTTTAGTTAGGTCTTTTAATTACAAATACCATAACAGTATAACAGGAATGGTGGTACATACCTATGTTGACAAAAACGACTAGTCCTCGAAGTAGAGAGCGCATGTCGGTGGCAATACGTTCACCGGTCTGTAATTGAACGTAATATAATTATACTATAACGCACATATTTGTTAGTAATTGTCATTAGCGATGTGTGCTGGCACCCAACTGAATAATTATAATCACATTCACATGCATTAATATATCTTAAGGCTTGGGATTGCACGAATTGTCCTCAGTTTTGTCAAGCATACTTCTACAAACAAATTCAAACCTTGATATCTTAAGCTCTCCGAATAATTCCAAAAAAATCACACATTGTACACGCCTAACCGCTGACACTATTATTTTGTTTTATTTTAAAAGTTAAGGTGATGACTTAAATTGTTTTCAACAAGCGACACTCAAACCTATATTAGATTGTGAATAAATGTTTGTATCCCAGATAAGCACATCTAAATCAGCATTTCATAAGTGGGATTAGAGCGAAATATCTCCGTATCTATATTTCAGCTTCAGCAGTAGGAGTTAAATTTGTGTTTTATCCAACCCACCTCGAAAAGAATTTTAATAACATTTTCCGCTTTTGAGATCCCAAAAGGTGAAGAAGAAATCTAATGAACGAAAGGGAAAGACACCTTTGGGGTATCTTACGGTGATTTAAGGCCTGACTTCGAAATACAACGGGCTCTTGAAATTTCACTAGGGCTTCTGATTTCAATTAGTTTATCTCCCGCTAAATAAAACATAAACAACCGACCATGAGATCGAGTGGGTTTTATAAAAATATAACAAAAAAGACCATTTATGCAAAGCATCAAAGGCTGCCATGAATTAGTTTGTTAAGTTAACAAATTCGTTAAAAATGAATGACAAACGAATGATAAAAAAATAGTGTTTTTTTCTAAATATTCTTTCGTCGTGACGGCTCTCGTCCAGTCAATGTGTACAGCTAGGGCTGGAACGTTACGCCAAGAAGCGGATCGCGATGTATATTCCGATATCCGTATCACGATATAATGAGATATCTGAATTAAGATTGCGATATCCGTTTTACGATATCCGCATCAAGATATAATGCGTTATCCGTTTCACAATATAATGCGCTATTCGTATCACGATATAATGTGCTATCCGTATAACGATATAATGTGCTATCCGTATAACGATATAATGTGAAATCCGTATCACGAAATAATGTGCTATCCGTATCACGAAATAATGTGCTATCCGTATAACGATATAATGTGCTATCCGTATAACGAAATAATGTGCTATCCGTATAACGATATAATGTGCTATCCGTATAACGGTATAATGCGCTATCCGTATCACGAAATAATGTGCTATCCGTATAACGATATAATGTGAAATCCGTATCACGATATAATGCGCTATCCGTATCACGAAATAATGCGCTATCCGTTTCACGATATATTGCGATATCCGTATCACGATATAGTGTGCTATCCGTATTAAAATATAATGTGCTATCCGTATCACGATTTAGTGTGCTATCCGTTTCACGATATAATGCGCTATCCGTATCAGGATATAATGTGCTATCCGTATCACTGTGCTATCCGTATCACAATATAATGCGCTATCCGTTTCACGATATAATGTGTTATCCGTATCACTATCCGTATCACGATATAATGTGCTATCCGTATCACGATATAATGTGCTATCCGTATCACGATATAATGGGCTAACCGTATCACGCTATAATGCGCTATCCGTTTCACGATATAATGTTTCATCCGTATCACTATCCGTATCACGATATTATGCGCTATCCGTATCACGATATAATGCGCTATCCGTTTTTCGATATAATGTGTTATCCGTTTCACGATATAATGTGTTATCCGTATCACTATCCGTTAATGTGCTATCCGTATCACGATATATTGCGATATCCATATCACGATAATGCAATATTCCATTTCACGATATAATGATCTATCCGTATCACGATAGAATGCGCTATCCGTATCACGATATAATGTGCTATCCATATCACGATTATAATACGCTATCCGTTTCACGATATAATGTGATATCCGTTTCACGATATTTTGCGATATCCATATCACGATATAATGTGATATCCGTATCACGATTATAATACGCTATCCGTTTCACGATATAATGTGATATCCGTTTCACGATATTTTGCGATATCCATATCACGATATAATGCGCTATCCGTGTCACAATATATTGCGATGAGTTTTTTTTAAAAATATTATTTTACATGTTTCATTGCACTACGTATATTTTAGATTACGCAATCTTCAAGTAACTGCAGACAGGGCATTGTGACTCATGACACATGAATAAATACTTCCCATTTACATGATATAACTGTTTACATATTTATATGTCATCATATTTAAGATTTTTTATTTAAGTTGAATGTTTTTTGACAGTAGTATTTATTCATTTGTTGCAAACATGCGATGTTTGATATGGGATCTTAATCGCGTATCCGTGGTGTGCTATTGGGAATACCGAGCATGTAGCTGGTGTCTACTGGGGCAGGACATATGATGCCCGCCGTCTTTGATGATAAGTGGGCGATTAAGGGCCTCAAATGTACCCTTAAAAGAGGCTTAAATAATATTTTATATACGCTGACAGATAAGTCCGAATTAAAATGAATAACCATTGACAAACTAATCAATTTGGAACTGTAATTTTTATGACTTTTGACTTAATCAAAATGTATGTTTGTTATTGTTATTGCATTACACTAGTTTTAATATATGTGCCAGGGCATATACTATATGAGTTTATGTTATTTTCATATACACAGTTAAGGCCCTAAATCTCTTTCCACATCCTCAAACAACTGTACCGTTTCGGCATTATGCAACAACAAGACAAATATGTTCAAGTATGGATTAAGGTATTCATCCATATTAAGTTCAAAGAAGTTATCCCCCAGGTCGTACTGAAGCCAGTCAACGGGGTGGAGTTCAATTTGTTGAAGGATCGAGGGGATTCTGTTATATGAAGAAAGCTGGTGTGTTCACTGACCCATTGAAAAGACTTCATGCAAAATGGTATTTTAAAAGTAGGCTTTGGTGGCAACGTAAATTTTATTTTTGTACGCTATTGCCCAATCTGCTTTCAACGTCCATACATGTCTCCTATTCAACGTCCATACATGTCTCCTATTCAACGTCCATACATGTCTCCTATTCAACGTCCATACATGTCTCCTATTCAACGTCCATACATGTCTCCTATTCAACGTCCATACATGTCTCCTATTCAACGTCCATACATGTCTCCTATTCAACGTCCATACATGTCTCCTATTCAACGTTCATACATGTCTCCTATTCAACGTCCATACATGTCTCCTATTCAACGTCCATGCATGTCTCCTATTCAACGTCCATACATGTCTCCTATTCAACGTCCATACATGTCTCCTATTCAACGTCCATACATGTCTCCTATTCAACGTCCATACATGTCTCCTATTCAACGTCCATACATGTCTCCTATTCAACGTCCATACATGTCTCCTATTCAACGTCCATACATGTCTCCTATTCAACGTCCATACATGTCTCCTATTCAACGTCCATACATGTCTCCTATTTAACGTCCATGCATGTCTCCTATTCAACGTCCATACATGTCTCCTATTCATGTCTCCTATTCAACGTCCATACATGTCTCCTATTCAACGTCCATACATGTCTCCTATTCAACGTCCATACATGTCTCCCATTCAACGTCCATGCATGTCTCCTATTCAACGTCCATGCATGTCTCCTATTCATGTCTCCTATTCAACGTCCATACATGTCTCCTATTAAACGTCCATGCATGTCCTCTATTCAACGTCCATGCAAGTCTCCTATTCAACGTCCATGCATGTCTCCTATTCAACGTCCATACATGTCTCCTATTCATGTCTCCTATTCAACGTCCATACATGTCTCCTATTCAACGTCCATACATGTCTTCTATTCAACGTCCATACATGTCTCCTATTCAACGTCAATACATGTCTCCTATTCAACGTCAATGCATGTCTCCTATTCAACGTTCATACACGTCTCCTATTCAACGTCCATACATGTCTCCTATTCAACGTCCATGCATGTCTCCTATTCATGTCTCTTATTCAACGTTCATGCATGTCTCCTATTCAACGTTCATACATGTCTCCTATTCAACGTCCATACATGTCTCCTATTCATGTCTCTTATTTAACGTCCATACATGTCTCCTATTCATGTCTCCTATTCAACGTCCATATATGTCTCCTATTCATGTCACATATTCAACGTTCATACATGTCTCCTATTCAACGTTCATACATGTCTCCTATTCAACGTCCATACATGTCTCCTATTCAACGTGCATACATGTCTCCTATTCAACGTTCATGCATGTTTCCTATTTATCGTCCATGCATGTCTCCTATTCATGTCTCCTATTCAACGTACATACATGTCTCTTATTCAACGTCCATGCATGTCTCCTATTTAACATCCATACATCTCTCCTTTTCAACGTCCATACATGTCTCCTATTCAACGTTCATACATGTCTCCTGTTCAACGTTCATACATGTCTCCTATTTATGTCTCCTATTCAACGTTCATACATGTCTCCTATTTATGACTCATATTCAACGTTCATACATGTCTCCTATTCATGTCTCCTATTCAACGTACATACATGTCTCTTATTCAACGTCCATACATGTCTCCTATTCAACGTCCATGCATGTCTCCTATTCAACGTCCATGCATGTCTCCTATTTAACGTCCATTCATGTCTCCTATTCATGTCTCCTATTCAACGTACATACATGTCTCTTATTCAACGTCCATACATGTCTCCTATTCAACGTCCATACATGTCTCCTATTCAACGTCCATGCATATCTCCTATTCATGTCTCCTATTCAACGTACATACATGTCTCTTATTCAACGTCCATACATGTCTCCTATTCAACGTCCATACATGTCTCCCATTCAACGTCCATGCATGTCTCCTATTCATGTCTCCTATTCAACGTACATACATGTTTCTTATTCAACGTCCATACATGTCTCCTATTCAACGTCCATACATGTCTCCTATTCAACGTACATACATGTTTCTTATTCAACGTCCATACATGTCTCCTATTCAACGTCCATACATGTCTCCTATTCAACGTCCATACATGTCTCCTATTCAACGTCCATGCATGTCTCCTATTCATCGTCCATACATGTCTCCTATTCAACGTCTATACATGTCTCCTATTCAACGTCCATACATGTCTCCTATTCAACGTCCATACATGTCTCCTATTCAACGTCCATGCATGTCTCCTATTCAACGTTCATACATATCTCCTATTCAACGTTCATACATGTCTCCTATTTATGTCTCCTATTCAACGTTCATACATGTCTCCTATTTATGACTCATATTCAACGTTCATACATGTCTCCTATTCATGTTTCCTATTCAACGTACATACATGTCTCTTATTCAACGTCCATACATGTCTCCTTTTCAACGTCCATGCATGTCTCCTATTCAACGTCCATACATGTCTCCTATTCGACGTCCATGCATGTCTCCTATTCAACGTCCATTCCTGTCTTCTATTCAACGTCCATGTATGTCTCCTATTCAACATCCATACATGTCTCCTATTCAACGTCCATGTATGTCTCCTATTCAACGTTCATACATGTTTCCTATTCAACGTCCATGCATGTCTCCTATTCAACATCCATGCATGTCTCCTATTCAACGTCCATGCATGTCTCCTATTCATATCTCCTATTCATGTCTCCTTTTCATGTCTCATATTCATGTCTCCTATTCAACGTCCATACATGTCTCCTATTCATGTCTCCTATTCAACGTTCATACATGTCTCCTATTCAACGTCCATGCATGTCTCCTATTCAACGTTCATGCATGTCTCCTGTTCAACGTCTATGCATGTCTCCTATTCAACATCCATTCATGTCTCCTATTTATGTCTCCTATTCAACGTTCATGCATGTCTCCTATTCAACGTCCATGCATGTCTCCTATTCAACATTCATGCATGTCTCCTATTCATGTCTCCTATTTAACGTCCATGCATATCTCCTATTCAACGTCCATACATGTCTCTTATTTAAAACTCTGAATGGCATTTACAGCTATATTTAATCTAGATCTTGATTCGATATCGGTTGAACTTTATCTATGTTCCAAAGATAACAATTGCAAGCAGTCTTTAGAAATTAATGTGTATGAAAATGACGTTTATTTTCCTTTTGTTTGCATTGATTATCTTACAGACAGGTAAATTGTGTAACTGAATTTAAGTAGATGGTATTTGATGTGTGTTGTTTATATTACTTATTTCGTATATGCAAATATACTATTATTTCAACTTCGAAAGTAGTTGGTTTTTGATGTGTGCTGTTTTTATTGCTTTTTTCATGTATGACAATTCAATATTATTTCAACAAAGAAGAAGATTGTATTTGATTGGGTGCCGTTTTTTTATACCTTATTTTAAATATTTGTATTACATGACAATACAACATTATTTCAAAATTTCAAGCAGATGGTACTTGATGTGTGCTGTTTTATTACTTATTTTATATATGAAAATACAACATGACTTCAACAAAATAGTAAACAACCATTATTTTACTTTAAGCGGTTACGCATTAACCGATGTTTTTTAAAGGTAAGCGAATGATATTCTTGAAGCCTTGATAAAACGCATGCTCTGTTCTTATCAGTTCCGTTTAATATGTATTAACATGAGCGCACTATAATGCACAAGATCCAAATTGTGGCGTGGAATGTCCATAGGCAATTTGTATATAAGACACAGACTATATATCTGTTAACGTGCCTGCTCTCTGTTGCAGCGTTGGCCGAGTGTCCGGATGGGTTCGAGCACCATGGCACCCAGTGCTACAAGGTCCTGCCGTTGGAGGCCAGCTGGATCGAAGCCAAGGTATAAATCAATTGACTTGTCTGTTTAAAAGAAATGGGGGCGAGGATGTGTCAAAAGGAGTAAAGTCATAGAGAACTGGAAACCCACTTGGAAAGTGAACGATTCACTGCCTATATAGGAACGAATTCTGTTGACATGTCTCTTTTAAAACAATGGGTTAAAGGTTGTCTTAAAGAAGTCGAGTGTCAGATAATTGGAAACCATTTGGTTGGAACGATTCGAACGCAAATTTTTTATCGTTAAGAAAGTCAAACGCAACAGCCCAAGAACTACTATGCAGTTTCTCGAAATGCAGCTTTTTCGGCATTGTTTCAGCACTACTGTCGGCTGTTGGGGACGGAACTGTTGGTGATCGAGACGGCGGCGGAGGAAACAACCATCGAGGGAATTCTTACCAAGTTACATGGTGAACAATATTCGCTTAAACAAAGACATAAACTATAAATATTTACATCCATTCCTTAAATGAACTGCCTTTCGGCAATTGCGTTCATCAATCGATGAACGCAACATCTTCGGATATGTTCGGATCGCAATTCATTGCATAGTAGTAGTAGTAGTAGTTTTATTCGTGCATTATGTCAATAACAGTACATATCACATCAATATAGGATATATCACATGTTGTATTTGCATGATAGTTAGAGTCCTCATAAGTTATATCACAGAAAGTTTAACATGAAATACATAATACTAGATCTACTAAAGCAAGTATTACTTCTGGTGTTAATGATAAAGCTATCTATTTTATTACCAAATAAAGTTTTACCAAATAAAGTTTAAAATAATAAATGACATTGCACAGGATAACCCGTAAAGATTTGCACAAGTACAAAAGCTTATTTCCAACAGGGTCCATGTCTAAGGTATTAAAGTTGTCATTGAATGATTTAGTGAACAGTATTATATAATATTATATCATATACTCAGATGAATTAAATTAATATATGACATTCATCACAAATAAACTACTATCAGTATCATATAATTATATAATATACCACACAATTATACAAATAGTTAAGGAATATTTAAAAATTACCAAAGCAACTATATAAAAATTGTGCGTATTTTTAGAAAGCGCACTTATACTTATCTTATACATAAAAATTATGAATACAAAAAGACAGACTTTTCAAACTTCTCCATCTCATTTAAGAGGTGAGTTTTGACTAATTTCTTAAAAACATACTTTGATTCTGTGTCTCTGATGTTATTTGGAAGCATGTTCCAATCCCGTATACCATTAAAATAAAAAGAAGCTGCTGTAAAACCACCATTATGTGGGACATAAACTTTTAAGTTGGATCTACTGCCATATGAGTGAACTTCGTTACATTTGGCAAAATTATCCTTCATGTAACTTGGACACTTGTCATAAAATAGTTTGTGTACATGATTTAGCCTAAGTTGTCTACATCTTTGTTCGACATTTAAAAAACCAAGATCAGCAAAACTTGCCACTGAAAGCGAGGTTCTACAATGAAAATTACTAATAAAACGAACAATGGTCTTGTTATTGTTTGTATTGTGTCAGCAGGTCCTGTAAAATATAAATCAACATTTTGGAAAGTGTTATTTTTAAAAAGAAATATGTATTGTTGCCATAAGTGTTTACATTTTACGTTTAAAAGTGATTTCAAGTGGTTGATCTTTTCCCGCGTTATTGTGACGTCATTTGAAAAAAAATGCTTCCGGTTACGGTCGGGTCGTTCTAGTTACAGAATGGGTAAGAAAGGGTTACTGAAAGGTTTTTATAAATGAAATGAAGTATTTTTTTTCAATTATTGAATGAAATAATGAACTATTGGTGTAAATATAAGTAATGAATTGCGGGGTTGATGTCATTATCGGACTCCACACACTTTGACCAGCCCAATTGCGTTCATACCCCGATAATGACATCAAACCCGCAATTCATTCCTTAAGAAGCCCAGTTCACTTTTTACAAAACAAATAACATGACACAAGTTTTCACAATACATGTTTTACCAGGATGACATTTTCTATGACAACAGTTTTGTTAATTTATTCCTAGTCATAACATATTTATGCACTTTTAACCTTTGACTTACAACAATGTTTTAACACTAAGTTTTCAACATTTTTATGGGTTAATCGGAATTAAACGTTAAAACGTTAAACATCAAAACGCTTTAAAGACAGAAACACGTTCTTTAAATCGGCTGTTTGAACAGCGACTGCGTTAATGAGGTCATATGCTTTATCATGGAGGTGTCACGTTGCGTTCATCGGAATATGAATGCCATTGAAATGAAAAGAAAGTACTTTCAAGAAAGGAATCACAATATGAGTGGAAATGGGTTATCCGTACTATTGTTTCCCTTTTTGCCAGCACCTCCCCCTGTACTGTTTGTTACATCCATCAGGATCTCACCTTGACGAGGTGTACTGGGTGTCCGGATCGGACATGATCTCGGAAAACAACTGGCTCTGGTTGACGGGGGACGGGCTCTCTGTACCAATGAACTTCTCCGACTGGGGCTTCGGGCAGCCGGACAACGCGGGCCACCACCAGGACTGCCTGCTCATCCAATACCACGGTGTTGCGCGAACCTCGTGGTATGACGAGATGTGCAGCAACCAGCACAGCTTCATCTGTGAGATCAAGTATGTACTGTCTGCAGCTACATCCCTGTATGTGCTAAAGGGCTAAATTCCTATGGTTGTAGGTAAGGTTTCTGACAATCACTTAAAAGGGAAACTTATTGCTAAATATGTATTTATATTTCGAGTCTTTCTGTGTTTATTTTTTCTGCAAAAGTTTAAACGAATTCATTTTTTTGCAGATATGTAGACCATGAGGAGGTTGTTGTCGGTTAGATGTGTAAAAAGAAAGTAACGTCAACAGCAGATCTCAGAAGTTCATTCATTAAAAGATCTTAGTCGTAAGGTTAATACGTTTAAATATCTTTCAACACCATTGACAATGTGTTTATTGTTTTAGTTCCTCAACTGTGTTTTTCTTCATACTCTAGTCCTACATTCTATAACGACAAATATGTTGCTTCATATCGAAATATAACACTAAGATACGACTGAGATCTACTACCTGATTTTTTGAAACGAGCATCAGACCTCAATATGTAAAGATGATTAAACTCTAATAAATTCTAAACACTCCAGTAGTTTTATCATAACTTTCCCATCATTTATCGGTAAAACTCTTTTGAAGCGTGTGTGGTCTGTTTGTGGTGTTTGTTTTTTGTATGTGGTGTTATGTGTCTCTAGTTCATTGTTGTTTGGGTGCCTTTCCTTGTGCCTTTAAACTTGTTAATGTTTGTATTTTCGACTACTTGGCGTGTCCCTGTTGTTTTCATTGTATACTTTTTTATGATTAACGTTGCTCATTTAACGCTGTTCATTTCTTTTATTGAAGAACTTGTACACAAGCATTTCTACCAACCCCTTCTGAAAATAATTCATAAAACACTAATCATGATGATATGTATGCTATTCGATGGGGCGAATGTTAAGAAAATGGCTAATTCGTTGGTAACGTTTGGACGTGGTGTATAATTTGATGTTTCATGTAAACAGGTACAGGTAAAACATTTGTTGTAAGAATGTAAGAAATACAGCAGTTAGCAAGTACTACTTTCAGAGCAGTAACGCTTTGAATGTCAAAGACGATGACGTTAAGAACGTGGTTACCTTTAACAAAAGTCTGAACAGTCGTTCCAATCTACATAACGGCACACTTCTCACGTATTATGGTCATTCAAAGCATGTCGTTAAGTGCTATGAGATAAGATATGGAATTAGAGCAGTGGTTTCCGCTCCCTTCCAACTCCACATTTCAAAATGTATTGAACTTCATGTCCGTTTATAGTCTGTACGCTATGTTTAATTTTCAGAAGTCTACGTTCAAGCACATATTCTGGAGCATTTTGTTTTGTATTGATGGGATCTGTATGTTAATCTTAAAGCGACAAGGTGAACATGGCACCTTGTAACCTATCCCTTAATCTGAAACCAAAGATCAAGTTTAGAAAATTACATTTCATGATTGACATTGGTTTTCCGTTTATTCCGCAATTGTAGTATTTGTAAGAAATATGAAATAAAATGGTTCTTTAACATTTGAAAGATTTGATAAGCAAAACAGATATGAGTTTACTGGTCATGCAACTTGAAGGAACAAAAGAAAGAATGTCCCCACTCAGGACCTTTTCTTGAGGATGATCTTCATAAACTTTTAGCCTACGAACAGGCTATGTATCGTTATTTTGTCGTAAATTGTCATAAACTGTACTAATTTTTGAATGATTTTCACCCGGACGATGTTGAAATATAAATTGTTCGGCATATCCTACCTATTATATTAATGTTTCTGTGACTGTTTCGTTTTTTAACCAGAAGAATATAAATTCTTTTGCTCGGGAATTGAATCCACAGAGTTTCCTAAGATTTAACTGAATAGAGTAGAGAAAAAAACCAATATGCCTATTACAACTATTTATGACCAAAAAATCGATATGAATATTGAATTTATTTATAAGGATAACGCAAGTTCATAAAAAAAGATACTAATGTATATGTTATACAAATTTTACTCGCGTGCTATCTTATCTTTGGCAAACAGTATAAAGCGAGTTTTTGCGTTTATATTTTAAATGACGTTGCGCGGAATAAAAACATATTTATTTCAGCTTTCTTTCAAATATGAGTTCATGTTCCTTTAATCAACTCACATTGAGGCGAGTTTAAATACATTTCTACCCAGTTTACAGTACTAACATGTGAATACAAATAACCGTAACCATTGATGTATTTTACGTGTGCTTTATGTTTGTCATTGCGCTCTGACCTTGTTCGTCGGAACAGTATATTCGTTTATTAATTTACACTGAGCTAGTACCTGTCGTTTTCATTGAAATCGAACGAAAATCGGGATCATGGCTCTCTGCTTCTATGAACTATTTAAATCGTGAGACCTGACCAGATTATCTTGAAGGAAGTCGTTATATTTGAAAGTAAAATTGAGAAGAATGGGATTACTTAACTTCAAACTTTCAACAACTACCTATGCGAATAAAAGGTCGAACGCCGCAAGATAAATCGCTAAAACAGCGACTCACCCAAGGATTCTCACAGCAATGCTTAACAAAGGAACACTCTTGTATAAAACGACTTTAACGATTAGGTTGGATTGTTTTACCTTGTGTGTTTTATATAGATCTACCTTGTCTTTCAGTACTTTTTTTAAAAAGAACGAACAGCTACATTTCCACATTTTTTATGTTCTTTCAAAATTAACATTTTAAGGTAAATTATAATATGCAACAAAAAGTGGTACATATATACATTCGGCATTTATAAACATGTACAAACAAAATTCTAAAAACTTAGTTTATAATTATGATGTTCATGGAATATACTTGCGGTCTCTACTTCTACGGAAACACTACATATGGATTATTCTGATCATTCTAGAATGGTAAACATAACAGTGATCAACGTATAATATAAATAAAAGTATATCAGTCTAGTTCTAAGTATACTCTGACTGAAAGTGGTCATATTGCACTGTAATATATTGCACATGCCTTAATAACAATAATATATCTTACAGCAAACACCAAAGCAGATACAACCGTACACATTGCATTTCTAGTATTATACAGACACAGATATACAAGCATCATGTCAATTGTACACTTTCAATGTGGATTAATAAATTGCATTGAATTTAAAACCATTGCTTTCCTATATGACAACACATAAAACTGTGCAGAAAAAAAGTTTCAGAATGACGTGTTCAACAACCAACTTAAAAACATGAGTGAAATGATCATGATCAAAGCCATGCATGCATTCAATGAATAACATCTACCTCCTTCAATTATACCACAAATGATACCATCTCATTAGTTAGTACTGGGTGCATAGCCATACCCCAGAATGTGACAGGCATACAAACTCAAGCGATTTTGAGAAGGAAACATACCACATAATAAAATTGATAACGAACGCATAACCTCATACACCTTTCATGTCAAACAGCAGTTATAAACACCCAGCAGTTTTAAAAGCAATTTATAAGTATTGGCACACGTTTTTGATAACATAATTATATAAATAGGCAAATGTCTACAATATTTTCATCACTCGTTCAAGCAACATAAATAAGTAAAATATGTGTAACAAAAATATCAGCAGCAGTAACATTGGCAATATTTTGTACATGTATTTATTCACATGTTAAGTTCACAACACCTATAATATAACTATGTTGTTGGACAACAGTATGTACAGTTTAAAGTCTAGTTGACTGATACTGATCATCATCGTCCGCCCCATCCATAGGGGGGACTGTCGGGAAGAAGTCGGCATCATCAACATCCGGGGGAGCAGGTAAGGGCTCCGTAGAGAGTTCCGTCATCTGACCATCAGCCCCTTCCGGTATTTGAGGCACAGGCACTACAATGGACTCTTCCGGTATGGAGTCTATGCGATCATGCGATGCTTCCCGCGATTTCATTAGGTCATAAGATTCCGCAGGTCCCGTGCTTCCATCAGAATCACTTTCTTCGTCAGAGTCTACATCCGAGAGAGACAAAATACGAGATTTAGACGAAGCCCTGGATGATTTATCATCTGGAAGACCTTCAAGTATTTGCAGCAGTGAAATGGAGCCTCTTTTTTCCTTGTAATACTCAGAGTCATCCGAGACGGACAACATGTTGCCTGATTGTTGTCGGTTTGAGAAGCCCTCATCGTTGCTAGATCCGGACTGAGGAATCAGTGGTTCTCTCTCACCTAGTTCGTTATCGTCCGTGCTATGATGGATACCAAATATGAAACGCCTGTGTTTTTCCTGCCATCTCTTCTGTTTAAGCTTTTCCACTTTCCGTTTCTTCTCCATTTCCTGTACACGTTAAAAAGACTTGTGTTATATTGGTTTTACATAACTCACTGTTTCATTGACTAGTTTATAATTATATGTGTTTAAAAAGCGATTCCAATATACCGTGAAATGAATTCATCTAAACTGGTCGCAAATCGACAAAATAGCTTTATTAATGATCTGTTATGTTTCCTCGGTTAACAATGTACTTTAATTAAGAACTAATTAAATGCAAAAATCTGTTGCTGGTGTAACAGACTACAAAAATTGCTATGTGCAACTGTCGGGGTTCGAACCCACGTCCTCTCGCTCTGCAGGCGGACACTCTACAGCGTCGCTATAAAAGCTAGCTCTATAGCGAGACTGTATAAGTGCTGTATATACACATCGCATACCCGGTTACACTGGTTAAACCCAATATCCAAAATCCCAAAGTATTTGATCAAATATTTTTTCGAAAAGCATGAGTCGTTTCTACGATATGCAGACTGACAGAAATGTAGATCATTATTAACAGTCAATATTCTCCGTACAAGAGCATGGCCGAGAACCTTAACTGATGGACTTTAAATTATTAACGTTTACAATCATTTAACAATAGCACTCTTTGATTAAAATACATATATTGCAATTGCCATGAAATACTTACGTCATCCCTCTGTTTCTGCGCGATGGATGTAACCTGGTGGAGGAGGTCATCGATCTTTGATCCGGTTGAGTCGATGTCGATGGAGGACAGACACAGGGCCCGGTTCATCGGGAAGAAATCGTAGCTTTCCTGTTCTAACTGCAACGGTTACGGTTGATATGGTAAAGAAACTCAAAAGAAACAAACACGGTGGCAAAGTTCTTTTAAAATAGCATTGCAAATGCAGTTTATCCATATGGTCAATGTAAACACACACACACACACACACACACACACACACACACACACACACACACACACACACACTAATGCTGATTACTGTCTTTATTTATTGCAGCTGTGAATAGCAGCTTGTGTACATTAAACTTACAAATGAAGAAAACACATTACAAAAGTAGTTATCGTAATTACGTGATGATAATACCAAATTGTATAGAAAACGTTTGATATGGCTTTTAATAAAAATGTTTTACAAGTATTAAAAATTAATAGAGTCTCACCAGTCGACTGACGAACAACTCTATAGCCGTGTAGTCACTGGTTTTCATGTCGTTCAAATGGATAAAGAAGAATATATACGACCACATGTTGTGCTCATTTCGGACGTGGTAGTCAAAGCCCTGCAAATGGAGGGACACAAAGGGAATGAATGAATTTAATTCATTTTTGAATACACTTATTTTTAAGATGTATCATGCTGTAAGAGAAGATATGAAAAACTACGTGTACGTGACTTGTACGGTTAGCTTCACATGGCAAAGGTTGCAGTTGAGTTTAGAAGAGCTTGCGAAATTTATTTTTATTCTTAAACTTGTAGCTTCGGTGTTAGTCATTTTCCTCGTGCTACCGTTCATGTTATCTTAAACTTGTAAAGTATACACATAACTGGATGAAATAGTGCACATAAATATGGCATGACCACAGGTACACGTACACATAAACGTAGTGTTTCTCGATCACTGTAACATACATGAGAATCCTTCCTATAAAGTTATTTTATTACTCCATATTTAAAACATTCTGCTTATCAATATATATTCGATAATGCTGTTGGAAAATTATAAATATGGTTAAATATTTTGGTTGTTTTCAACAAAACCATTATCAAAGTCGAACCTTTCCGTTATGTTCAAAGTCGTAGCTGTTGCGACTGCAAACAAAGCACGTATCTTTCATGTCCGACTCAGCTCTCCACTGTAAAAAGAACAAATATTTTTTTCCACATTAGCTGCTTGGTAAAATAGTCCTCTAACAAACAGGGTTCATAGAAGTAAGTCGATCTAGATCAGTTATAACAAACAGGGTTCATAGACGTAAGTCGATCTAGATCAGTTATAACAAACAGGGTTCATAGATGTAAGTCGATCTAGATCAGTTAAAACAAACAGGGTTCATAGATGTAAGTCGATCTAGATCAGTTATAACAAACAGGGTTCATAGAAGTAAGTCGATCTAGATCAGTTATAACAAACAGGGTTCATAGATGTAAGTCGATCTAGACCAGTTATAACAAACAGGGTTCATAGAAGCAAGTCGATCTAGATCAGTTATAACAAACAGGGTTCATAGAAGCAAGTCGATCTAGATCAGTTTTAACAAACATGGTTCATAGAAGTAAGTCGATCTAGATCAGTTTTAACAAACATGGTTCATAGAAGTAAGTCGATCTAGATCAGTTTTAACAAACATGGTTCATAGAAGTAAGTCGATCTAGATCAGTTATAACAAACATTCAAATTGAGATGGCCAACCGGATACATAGAAGTAAGTCGATCTAGATCTGTTATAACAAACATTCAAATTGAGATGGCCAACCGGATACAATGTCAATAGTTTAATTTGTCTTATTTTTCTCAGGGCTTTTTAAAGTTTTTTTTAAAGTAGTCTCATGTTCCATACATTTGAAAAGCTGATAGGCGCTAATGCATTGTTACACGCAGTTGAAAAGAGTTTTCCGTGTCATACTTATGT
Organism: Mya arenaria; assembly: GCF_026914265.1. NCBI lineage: Eukaryota > Metazoa > Mollusca > Bivalvia > Myida > Myidae > Mya > Mya arenaria. The sequence continues at coordinate 72,978,107 of NC_069129.1, read as the reverse complement.
TGGCTAGATAAGCAATTTTGTTTAAGGTTCCCCGGCTAGCTCTCTCGGTGAGATCTACTTCATTGACTATGTGCGTCCGCTGCAGCGATTTCGGGAAAGAGTCCAAATCGGGGCGTTTCTAATTATATTTAGATAACATATTTGTAGTTTTACCTTGAGATCTCTCAACTCTGAGAAAGTGTCTACGATGATACCAAAGATAATGTTCAGACCGATAGTTGTAATGAATATGAAGAAGGACACGTGGTACAAGACGATTGGCCAAAACGTCTCAAATGTTCGCTCCTTTTCCGACTGTTTAACAACCTGCAGGACAATAATACATGGATTTACTCTGCACATGTACCGTAATACTAAATAAACTAATAGATCCATAATAATACAAATATGAGTATATTTTGCCTAATTGGATACAACGTACTGACTACATTTTAATACCAAAAACTATAACAAATATAAGACAACTATTCTCACCTCAAACATATCCCCTATTAGCCCATACCGAATGACAGTGACTGTGCACTGCCACAGTGTCGAGCAGTACAAGTAGTCCCCAGGTGCAAAGTAGGCCCGCAGCAGTGAAAAGCCAACGAGTGAGTAGATGTAGATGACGATGAAGCCGAGAATAGCTACCCAGAGCAGAGAGACGCCTGAAAGTTAAAAGCAATAGTAGATCTAAGAACCATTCTTTAATGACTGCGTTGTTGTTAATACTTCTGATAAGAAACGCTTTTTGATGACATATGTCGTCACAATATATGTTGGTTTTATGTAAAATAATATTGATACTAATCGGCAACTTAACCTCTTGAGATATCAAAACTCTCTACTACACAGATGAGCTAATATATTTGAAGCTTAGCGTTCTGCTAATGCAACGTCTATAACAAAACGTGAAGACCTACCATTTTGAGTGACAGCCTTGATAACACCACCCAGCAGTTGGTTGTTATTTACAATATTGAGAAGATGGAATGCGAAGAAGTAACCGTGGTACCATGTACCAGTCACAGACATAGCCAGAAACAACTGAAATAATGATATGCATTTGTATTAATATACGTTTATGTCCATTACTGATATAAGCCATCAGTTATAAGACGAAGTACTAGACTTTTAATATAAAAGTAAAATATAATTATTCTTTAATTTTCTAATCGAATGTGATCTTAAACGTTGAAGGAATATAATAACATACTATTCACAAATATTTTTTGTATGTTTGTAAAGTATGATGGAACTGACTTCTACTTACAAGATAAAAGAATGTAGTAAAACTAAAGAATTTGACATCCAACTTGGACGGCTTCTCCTCGGAGTTTCTGCTGCTATCGGTGTCATTGTTCTGCTCTTGGTTGCGACAATTCCTGTACACAGTTATGAATCGTTTATTGCATTGCATATTCGGAAACTACATCTTGGTGGTAAAAAATAGAAACATGAAACGTCAAATTCATAAACGCTATAACATCGTCAAACCATTGTACTAAATAAAGTAAATAACCTTGTAAAAAAGTTATACGAAGATAAAAACATTTTCTTTTTAAATTTAAGAAATGCAAATGCTGATTATAGGCGAATAAGGTATCGCATACCCGTTGTCGCTTCGAACAGACACACGTTTAAACATTATCAAAATTCAATCTTACCTAAATGGTTTGGTGATCTCTGCACATGTTGGGAATCGAGGGTGATTTGAGAGGAAGTAACTGATGAGCACAAATAGCGAGAACAGGTTGTGTAGGCCCATGAGTATATACATGGTGATTGTGTACTCCTGTAACGGTATCCGTTTGATTTCCGGCGAGGGACTGAAATTTCATGAAATAATATAAAACATAATGGTATGGCATGCTATTTCAACACAACAATGTATATCGTTAGTGTGCATTTACAAATGCAAGTACATAAGCTTACAAAGACATTGCCTATAAAATGGTATTCGTATATGTGTGAGTATTGCATAATGAATTTTGTTACACTATAACTTAACGTAACGTACGTAAGTTTCTCCAAATATTAGTAATACATTACTGTCTTACTTGTCTAGCACTATGGAACACGTTTGATTTGTGTTTGTTTTACTTTTTAATATGAAAAAGGGTAGTTTACTCTTTCAGTAAAGCCCAGTCGAACGTTTCATTTGTAGCATTCCCGAGTGCCGAGATTCGTTCGTAGTCCTCCACTGTGGCCTTGGCATTCCAGGTGAACAGCATCAGTATGTTGATTGCAAAACTCAAGATCGTCACCAAGTGATTCCATAATAACCTGCATAAATCATGATACATAGGAACGGTGCAACATATTAAAGGTATGAAATATTGAAATGAAATATATAGTTAAATGTCGCGAGCATTCATCTGTTATGTATTGACGGAAGATAGAATAAGTGCGAGTTTCAATGTAAGATCGTAATATATTTCATCGAGTAAAAAGCACAGAAGACAATATTTTACGAGTGGCGTGGCATCCTGTGAAATATTAAATTATGGATTACACTTTTATTATATGTCAAACAGGGGATATACAATGCCAGTTAATTGTAGTTTTTCTGAAAAGCGCGCTTAATTGAATGTGATCTTGTTTTTTAAATGACGTCGTTGACATTGTATCCAAGCCCTTTGCACACCGACGTTTGAAATTGAAGTTAGAGTGGTGTAACATTTCAAAACAGTAAAAAATATCAAAATATTATTTCACTATTTGAAAAAATGTTTCATCAATATGAAAGCATATTACAAAAGGGTTATTGAGAATGCTTAGACACCTACCATCCTTTTGTAAACATGATTGCGATCGGGTTGAACAGAATCTTTCTCTGATAAGAGATGTCCTGCATAATATCACGCGTCCAGTCCATGAGCTCACGAATCTTGTTGCTTGGAGACGAGCGATCTACGTTCCATTTCAACTTTTCTTTGACCTCATCACGTATCAAAATCTGTATTAAATTAAATTTCCTTCGATGTTTATATTTTGATTATGATAATGATTATTATTTTTTGATTCCATAAATTTCAATATAAACAATTCTATACGATTTGAATGATATCAAACCGGATGAAAATTTGTATAACGAAGTATATATTTTTTTATCCTTATACCATTCGGCAAGATCTTAGTGGTTGTATATGCTTGTCACTATATACTGTACTGCATTTTCAAGATTGTCAGTTTTATACTCTACGTCAAAAGAGACATACCTTGTTCTTAACCCTGAAATTGACTTTCTGCAAGACATCGTCCTTCACGATCTCCACTGAGGTGCTGTTCTTCTTGTAATATTCAAACGCCTTGACTTGGTCCTGGCTCAAATTCAGCCCTGAATCAAACAGGTAACATGAATAAAAGTACACGCCAATCAGTGAATACATCCACTTATAATGATATTACACATTATTTTTTATTTGTCATTTTCTTTCTCTTTTATATGCCTTTTTGAATAATTTAATGTTATATAAGAAAATCAGTTGAGAACGTAAGAAGAAACCAAATTATTACTTTCTGACAATTTTGGTTCAATATCACTCATCCTTGCTAGAATCAGGTAAAAGTTGAAACCGACGGCTGTCAGCGACTCTTTGAGAGCATTCTTGCTTGGACCCTTCTGTAAATACATACAATGGAATTATAATTCGCTGATGCTCCTTCCATTTACATGGGAACTCGAGCAATTAAAACATAGTTTGTTCAATTACAAAAACGTTTTAAGTTTTTGTTACTTAAAACCTTTCGATTAGAAGTTAAAGAAGTGTTAATAAAAAATAAACTTAAATATGCCTGTAATGAAACCTCGCGGGTCGTTGAACGTAAGACATGAATCTACTGTTACTTATTGTGTATTATAATTACCACAACTCCTTGTAACAAACTTCCCCCGAGTGACACCATAGATTTCGCAGACTGCATATAACCGGCTTCAGATTTGACAATATCTTCTAGCTTCGGTTTCTCACTCTGGTGCATTTCGTGGCACTGCGTCATACAACGATAAATCGCCTCATTGTCTAATGTATCGGTCACCTCCTGAAACGAAATTAGTGTTTTTCATTGTTTAAAAACATTTTATTTGTAAAGTTTGTTAATTTGTAGTTCAAAGCCAATTACTTCAGAGGAAATGTTGCAATCTTGCAAACTATCAGACCTGTGCTATATAGTAATCCTCTAAGCGTTGCTATCAACTAGTGTTGATATTGATTAAGAAATGATAGTTTTTAACGTAGCATACAAGGTGAATTTGGTCAAGTTTTACATTTTCAGTGCTATTACACCTGATTATAGAATATGAAGCATTGAATTTAGTCAAGTTTGGACAACTCAATGCCATAGCCCTGGAATAAGACATGCAATCGTTCTACTTATCAAAAGCGGTCGAGATATTATGCCAAATACCATTGTCACACTATTTGGTTAGATTAAGTAAGAAATTTTCAAGAAAGAGAAAGAAAATGGGAATATGAACAAATTTTGATAATTCAAGAAACATTATTTCTGGGCGATCAGTGCAAACTCGTGGCTGATCTTGTTCGAGATGTGTTGTAAATAAACATGGTAGAAAAGTTTGGTTAATATTCGATAAGGAATGCTTGAGTATGAGAGAGGAGAAACCCAATATAGTCAATGTTTGACAATAAAAAGGCATACACTCGAGAGCTCATAGTGTAAACTGGCTGATAAACAGACTTGGTCGAGCTTTCAGGCCTTAAGCATAGTAAACAAGATTGGACAAAAAATGTTGAAAACAGTCGATCAAATGTTGACGAATCAAGGGCCATAGCTACGGAGGGGATAGAAATCTGCTGTGTGGTTGTTAAAATCAAACTATTATGCCAATTAACATTGTTACAAAGTTCTATCCAGATTGGACATGAAATGCTCAATTAAGAGAGCTGAAAACAGGAATTTAGTCGCATTTTGACAAATCAAGGCTCTTAACTCTGAAGTGAATCATGCGAGCTTGCTGTTGATGAACTCAGTTGAAAAAGAATATGCCAAAACACTATTTGGTAAGAATATTATAACAATTGCTCATGTTCGAGAGACATGGAAGACTGATGCCGCGGACAACGACGACGCCAGGCAGCTTGAGCCCTATTTGTATGCCTTGTTACACAGGCGACAGATAATGATCTTTAAAACAACAACATGTTAAAAACTATGAATCATAAAAAATATGTTTCACAATCATAATTATTCGTAACTTACCTGTGCTACCTGTGAAGCAGCAGGGCCATTTTCTTCTATGAGGGACATTATGAGTGATGATATCGACTCCCTCAATTCTAACACCTATATAATATAGATACTTATGTGAAAAAGTACAGACACAAGCTTAGTAGCCAAATGTTTAAACACAAACCCCCTTTAATAGCACTGGGTTAGCGCCAAAGACAACACAAGGACAAAACAAAACAAAACACAAACAAGAAATATGGAACAACAGCACAAAACCCCACAAACAGCACAGTGCTATATACTAAATAAAAAACTACGTATGTTTATCAAGGATTGTTACTGGAAGTCAAATTTGAATTATTCATATTGTCACGTTGGTACCATGGGATATTTAAGTTCGTTGTAACCTGTTCCATTACTATTAAACCATGACTACCATCCTTTGATATGGACAGCTGAACTAAAATAAAATTTATAAAACGATCATTTTTCTACAAGATAAACATATTAGGAAGATATTGATTGAATGTACCTTTTCTGGTGAGCAATCTGCTATTTCACCTGCACGCAGAATGAAGTTGATATAATCAATGACCTTTTTGTTGTATATCACTTCTCGGTTTTCCTGATTGCCCTGTTAACATTAAAATCAAACCATGAAAGCACCGTACGACAGTAAAATATTAAGTAATAAAAATATGAAAAATGGCTGTCTAATTAATGTATCTTTTGCATATCTGTCCAATCCTATATAAAACCATTTTTGTCATATATTAATCGCAAATGTGACGATGGAAAACACAACAATCCATACTGTAAATAATGTAAGCATAATCAATTTAACTTGTTCACGATAGCTCCGGAGACAACACAATATCTATTTGTCAAATAATAACACTTTACCGAGCAGAATTCGTTGAGTGTGTTGAAGAGCTGGATTACTAGGTCAACAGTGCGGCTGTTGATGCTGGAGTAGACAACGTTCAAGAACTGTGCGGTCTCTCCGATGATATTGAACGATTTCACATTGTCCGGTTGCTCACGCAGGTAATTCTTAAATATGTATAATCGTCTTTATATTCCATTTAAAAAATACATGCAATTATAAGACAGCAACACCAATGTGTTCTTACTAAATTTAACCTGTACAGTCGAACCTCGTTCGCTCGAGCTCCCAGGGACCGGCGAAAATACCTCGAGCTCGTAAAAATTTGTCCTTTACATCCAGTTCGAGTAAACGAGGTGTTCGAGCAAAGTGAGTTCGAGCCAACGGGGTTCGACTCTAATTGATTTCTGCTAAAAGGTCAAGTCGAAATTCCTTGGTATATCTTCAAACAACACATATAAGTGAAACAATACCTAAAAAGCATTTTTACTATGTAACAATTATCAATTGCACCACTAAGGGTTCGTTCTGTCTCGTTGACCGACTTACTTGTAAGCCGACATGCTGCCCGTCACAGATCCTTGCAAGAACCTTAAGGACGAGTTCAATACAGCCGTCGTCCTTGTATTCCAACATATCAGCAACACTTTCGTCCATCTCAGCAAACATTTTCTCAGCGCTATCCTCCTCCTCATCCTATGTAAAAGACTTATACTGTTACAGGCCATCTTTAAATCAATTTCTTCTCGTAAACTACACTCACTGTTAATCTTTACTTTCATATCATTATATGAAATGTCATGTGTATTCTTGATCATAGACTTGAAAAAAACCTCGTATTATTGATAATTGACTTGAAAAATATCGTTATGCAAAAATACATGTTTCCAACATACAACAGAGACTATAGTGGCGGGCTTATCAGCTCCAAATTTTCAAAAGGAGCATGCCAATAGGCACGGACATATTTAAACAATTTTGAAACTTTAACAAAAGTTTGACGAGTGCGCCTATATCAGTTATCAATAACAGTTAGATATGATGCATTCGAATGGAGGATTACACGAAGTCCAATCAGCTTCGAGTACTCAGCCTCAAATACACAAACACACACATTCAGAATTAAATGTTATAATAACTTAATTTGCATCATAGAAGACTTACATCGACCGCAATATCAATCATCTCGATTTCTCCTGTGGCAGGCTTATAGTCAACATTGATCTTATCTGGCATCTTGTCAGGGGACCCAGGCTCCAGCAAATTCTCGTTGCTTCTGTCGCTTATGTAGTCCTTAGAAAGGCCGTTTGTCGTTGCGGGTTTTGACTTTTTGTCGGCGTTTTTCTTTTTCTTGGACTTTCGCCTTTGTTTTTCAGTCAATGGCTCCCTTGCCCTGCTCAGCGCTTTCTGTGTTATAAAATCAAATTTCATAGACGTAATGCAATGTAATACGCCAATATGAATCAAGCAGTATCCAATTACGGTTGTCAAACATTATAAATAAGCATATATGTATTAGTTTTGAAATTCTAAAAAATGTCCTAACACGTTTCAGGATTTTTAAATTCATTAAAACAGAGGTAGACATAAGATAATACAATTGAATTTTTCTTTTATAGGCTAACTTGTTGATAATACTACTCATATATGTAATTAAGGTGTACAACATCTTAACAGCTTTATTACATATGATATGATTAAAATAGACGCTTTAATATATTTTTTCCCGAAATTGCATTTGTAGGCAAAAGCAGTAAATTAAAATCGATATGGTTTGAATCAGTTAAAATGAAAATATGAATTTGCAAAATCATACCTCTCGCATGCAAGTGGGAAGTAAAAAAAATATTCTTGGCCAAAATACCAGTAAGAGTAAAGGCATGGACAGGTTTCTCAGTTATGCTATACATGGACATAGATTTAACACTAGTTCAAAGTAAACTGAAAGATTGTTTAAGAGCTTACAGTTCAACAATATATACGATACTGTACCTGTTGATGAAGAATCAATTTCTATAATTTTGGTAAAAATTCAATGTTTTAGTTTTATTCATTTTAAACATACTGAGCAAACATACTCTTTTAAACGTTATGGATGTTTTTGTGATCATTTTTTAACTGAGATCATATGATTACGGATTAGACCGCTAAGAATGAGAAAATGTGATACCACCTCATTTCGTCAACCAAATACTACTATCAAAGCACAGCAAATCAACATACCCAGCCTTGCATTTTCTCCTTTTTCAGCCGAAGTTCGTAGTGTTGAATCTTCTGTAGTGCCTTCCTTCCCAATGTCAAGGACGTTTGGAAACTGCCAAAGTTGTTCATAAACTCCGTCCGGCGTAGATCATGTTGGGCAAGTAGCGCACGCCTAAACAACGAAACAAGACAGCATCATTCACTTGATTGACGTTTATAACAAACAGTCAACGAATACATGTGTGTAGCATTCACCTTATGTTTTAAAACCAGACCCTTTTAGAGCAGGTTAAGAACATCAATGTTAATATTCTACTGATTTAGAAAGAAAGAGGACCAAGTAAAATGGGATAAATTGTACACATCTGTATTCCATGAAACAAATAAGTCAAACATCATTTGAGACAAGTTTCACTTATATAAGTAAAATGGATAATTTGTGGTCAACAAATAGATCATGTCTATTAAAGGTTTCACGCTTATGGTGGTAAATAATAGTAAATAATTTACTGCACTGTGCTCATAAAGAAGATTTACTTATATCTGAGGGTTAATCATCAAGATACATAGAATGATTATATTCATTATTCCAGATATCAACGAGTTTTCATGCTTAACTGCTATAACAACACGTCGCCTAATTGGCGATGCGCCGACCATTTTAAACTACATATTAATGACACAAACACTTAATATAATCTGGTACAAGAGAAGTCGTACCAAACAAAGTCGTCCCACTACTGAGTCAAACTATATTTTGCTAAGTTGTCCCGTGTATTTTCACCTAGTATATGTTAACAGATAAATGTGTACAACTATATGACGGAATCAAAGGCAAACTGTCATATTTTCAGACTTTTACTAAGTGTTCAACACCGAATTTTTTAAAACTTGAAAAAAAAGACAAAATTATACTAAAATTTTAAACTCAACTAAACTAAAAGCCATTTATGAAACATTAAGGTTGCATCAAACTGCAACAACATGTATAACACATTCGTAGAAAGCACTTGTCAATAGTAGGTTATAACACTCGGATGAGAATAACTGAGACGACTTCTTCAAATATGATATGACTTTGTAGCGGTACAGTCTATTTGTTACCCCAATATTGAACTTGAAGCATGCCAAAACCCAACTATCAACACCCTCAGTAATTTTTACGATAACTATTTAGCTATTTTATACACATGCAGTTCAATCCCCCACAACTCGTGATCCGAGTACTCCTTTTTTTCTACCCGAATTCCTGGGACACAACAAAATCAACGTTTAAACAGTTGGGAGATTAAGCGTATTGGAGAATGCCTTCTTTTTTAAGCCACTGAAAAAAGGAAGGGGGGGGGGGAGTGTATTTCAGCCCCACTAAAAGGGATTTCAGGACATACCTGTTGCGATGCAAAAGCAAACCATAAGACTGCACTACTTGTCAACACACTTTGTCATAAAGATTCGCGAAAAGTAGACACAAAAAATTAAAAGAAATGCGCTTAAATCATTAGGAGAGCTAGGAGAGCTGTCCTGATTTGATGTCATAAATTTAATTAACCTCTGAACACGAATTATACATAAATTCTACGAATAATCAAGTGTCATTGTCATTGGTTATTGACTTCTAGAATTGGAAGTAAATTTCTGCAGACGAATACATACATTTTATGTATTTAATGGAGTTGAGAATACCATTGCGGGTAGACAATAAAACATCAACGCTATGCTAATAAAGCAATTACCAAGTTTTATAAAATTGATTAATGACAACATGTTACGATTTACTTCGAAAACAACAGAGGCGCCACTTATGTGGACACACAAAGATATAAACATAATAATACCTATATATGACTTTCAAGAAGACTTGGAAATACAATAAAAAAACTAGACATATCTATCACGTGACACCGTCAAGAATAACGAGAACTAGAAAGCGCCGCAATGCGACGAAACCAGGTTTTTGTTATGGGCAATCAGAAATTATAGCCAATTAATTTGTTGTATGACTTTATCTTTACTTTTATCAAAAAGAGACGTAACTGAAAATTACTCTAATTAAGTTTCTTATGTGTAAAGAGACGTAACTAAAACTCAACAAATCAAGTACCTTGACCTTCTCCCCACCCTCAAAAGCAAGTTCAATCTGCAGCTTCATATAAGCTATATTCACACTAAGATTCATCACTATCCATCAATTCTAACTAAGTTGTTGGGCAGAAAAATATTTTTCTATTTTTAGGAACAGTGACCTTGACCCCACCTCCCAAGCTAGCTCTTCACATAAGCTACCTTCGCTCTAAGTTTCATCAATATCTATCATTGCTAACTTAAGTTATTGGGCAGAAACCATTTTTCTATTTTTAGTAACAGTGACCTTGACCCAGCCCCCTCAAAAGAAATTCCAAGCTTGCTCTTCACATAAGCTATTAGTACCTAAATTTCGTCAATATCTATCAATCCTTACTAAAGTTATTGGGCAGAAACCATTTTTCTATTTTTAGTAACAGGCGACCTTGACCTTAGCTCCAGCCCCCTCAAAAGCAATTCCAAGCTAGCTCTGTACATAAGCTACCTACACACCAAGTTTTATCAATATCTATCAATGCTAACTAAAGTTATTGGGCGGACACCATTTCTCTTTTTTAAGTAACAGTGACCTTGACCATTTTTCTATTTTAAGTAATAGTGACCTTGACCTTAGCCCCTCCCCACTCAAAAGCAATCACAAGCTAGCTCTTCACATAAGCAACTTTCACACCAAGTTTCATCAATATAGGTCAATGCTAACTAAAGTTATTGGGCAGAAACCATTTTTCTATTTTAAGTAACAATGACCTTGACCTTAGCACTCCCCCCTCAATAGCAATCCCAAGCTAGCTCTTCACATAAGCTGCCTACAAACCAACTTTCGTCAATATCTATCAATGCTAACTAAAGTTATTGGGCAGAAACCATTTTTCTATTTTTAGTAACAGGCGACCTTGACCTTAGCCCTACCCCATCAAAAGCAATCCCAAGCTAGCTCTTCACATAAGCTACCTACACACCAAGTTTCATCAATATCTGTCAATGCTAACTAAAGTTATTGGGCAGAAACCATTTTTCTATTTTAAGTTACAGTGACCTTGACCATTTTTCTATTTTAAGTAATAGTGACCTTGACCGTAGCCCCTCCCCACTCAAAAGCAATCCCAAGCTAGCTCTTCACATAAGCAACTTACACACCAAGTTTCGTCAATATCTATCAATGCTAACTAAAGTTATTTAGCAGAAACCATTTTTCTATTTTTAGTAACAGTGACATTGACCTTAGCCCCCCCCCCCCCCTCAAAAGCAATCCCAAGCTAGCTCTTCCCATAAGCTACCTACACACCAAGTTTCATCAATATCTATCAATGCTAACTAAAGTTATTGAACAGAAACCAATGTTTGACGCCCGCCCGCCCGCCCGTCCGCCCGCCCAACGCGCCCAACGACAACCTCATTCTAATAACCCGGTTTTCGTTGAAAACCTGGTTAAAAGCAAGCACACATCTAGTAACATCTACATCCATTCAGGCGATTCTGGACAGTATAGATGGTAACAAATGTTGATTCTTTCTAGAAACAGCACAATCATTCAGATGTTAATATAACTAGAACAAATAGCAAGATTCTTGAAATATATAATACCTATTATTCCTAAGGGACTTTTTGATCATGAAAAGCCTGACAATAGATATTCATCTGATTATTTTATATAACGTTTTAAAATATGATTGTAAAACACATAGAATATAGTATTAAACAGTACATGGAATTAAACATTGCATACTTATGCTAAAATAATACAGTTGAAAGAAGTTGAACTTATTCAGACAAATAATGGGGTTGTCTACCATTCAGAGAAACTATTCGAGAAATGAATTACTTTTCTTTGATGGAGTTTGTTGACACCTGCATCCGGTCCCGTACTGCCATGAAAAACACTTCTTCCCGAGTAGAAAAGAAATACTCCAGAAGTGATTTCTGAAAATGAAAATATTCAGCTTGTATCACTATTTTATCACTATCTGATAACGGTCCATATGCATGAATTAAAGTAACCATCTCAAACACCATTCGAGATCTCCTTTCTTTCACTGCTATGCATGTTACTTTTTTGTGCTTTTAACGGAATTAAACATGGATTTTTCAGTTCTGTTTCCACGACTTTGATTATCGTTCACTAGACCAAATCTCTCGAACAATCCCTTCAAACCGGACCATGCCACGTACACCTTTTCGGTGTCGGAATTATTTTTGTAATGCCCTCAGTTCTGCTGAAACGTTCAAAGGACAATAGCTTTATGATAAGCAAGATAAACTATTTATATTTTGAAAAAACAGATTAAGCAAGAAAATTGGCTAAATAAAATAAAATACTTCAGTTAATTTTGCGAAAACTTTTTTCGAGGAACTTTGGGCAGCTTACCAAATTACTGCTCCAATTATAAGTCTTTATATAATAACTTATAGTTTCCATTTTACATGATCGTAGCTGGTGTGTCATGTACCATTCATTACCTGGACTTCCCTGTTTGCGTTGAAGAGCATGATACTGGCAAAGGCCAGTGTCTCCCTGGCTATAGCGTCGCTTCGCCGAGCGAGGTGGGGCAACACCTTGTTCACAAAGTCATGGTAATTGATGGCTGTCTGGATTTCTTTGATATGTGCCAACTGCCTGTGAGTACAATATTACAATTCCTATTAGATGTATATATAAAAAGAGTATTTATGTATGTTTCGGTGTAAGATCGAAATAGAATTCACCCACTGACCACCAAAAGCTTTATTAAACGAGTGGTGTATAAAGCGATTGTTTACACTGAATCAAACGAAAATAATATAAAATAACATTCAATTGTACTTTTTGAGAAAAGCGCGCAAAATTTCAAAATTGCCGTCAATGAAAATAAATTGGTCTCGGCCCTGTGTGGGCTAACGTTTGAATTGGAAATGGGAGGGAGCGGGCTCAAATTTCAGAGTGGTGAAATTATCAAACTGGTATTTCACTATATAAACAGTGAACTATTGTTTTTTCACTGATAGTTCTCTATAATCCATCACAAAGCATATAATGAAAGTTCGCGTACATGCCTGTAAGTTAATAATACTACTTTGCGTGCATTACGTTGTATATGAAATACAAACAATTTCTTGTTACTTATGAAACTGCATTTATATTTAATGGCCTTAATCACTCAATCAAAAATATTTCTAACGTTGAAAACGCATAACCACTACCTACTGCACATATATCCATTCGATTTGAAATTATTGGATAAGCGACTGAAAATTACAAGTCTGTCTCTTTTAGGGCGTTTTTGTTGATACCAAAAAAGTTTCAGTTTTGGTTTCAATGGTTTCAGCAGTTTCGAAACCGGATTTGATAGGTTTGCTTGAAGGAACAAATGCATGGTTTTGTATACAGTTTCAACAACACGGCGGAGCTTCTGGATGTTACCATTATTTCTAATTATTGATATTACCTTTTTCATTTAGCTCAATTGTAAGGCATTGCTATCAAAAAGATTGAGTTTCAACAAACGTGGTTGGTCACTTTCTGCCATGTTGTGCCATGTTGTTTTCAAAGTAAAGCCTCTGGTTGGGGTTTCGATAGTTTCCAAAACCGCTTTCGGTTTTCGTTAAAAAAACACGATCGAACTGGTTTTGACCTTAAAAGAAACTGTAACAACAAATACACAGTTCGTGAAACCGATATAAAACCGAAACCAGTTTATTACCAACAAAATCGTCCTTATAATATAATTCAATACATTATAAACTTACTTTTTGACCTTTACATCGGATGCACAGCTGTGCCAGTCATCTGGTAGCCTTCGTTCTTCGTTGTGAATGACGGTCCTTAGAATCTGCAAACATTTCACGTCAAGTTCCTCTTGTGATCGGGTAGATGACACTGCAAACCGTATCTTCTTTGCTGATATCCTATAGAAAACGTTAAGAGGTAAATCTGCAGACGAGAGGACTTAAATCTTTAACCCTAAAAGTATAATCAAATGACCTCGGTACGGGAAAATGATCATATCAATAGCAAGTTTAAGCAACCTTGGTAAACGATAACAAAATTACGGTACTTTTATTTACGTCTTTCTTGAATAGAATATTTCAATTACTGTTTCTTTTGGCAACCAGATACATTGTTTGGATTGTAGTTTTGATGGCAATTACACAAGAGAATCTACATATACAAGCTCAGAAGCCAAACATGTAATGAGGACACAGTTTAAAGGCACATGGCGAAGGCATAACATATACTAGGGTAAAAACTAATGCAAGAAGTATTCCCAAGAAATCCAGGTAGATATTTCATTGCAATGAAATACAGTTGAGAGAGAGATGACATCACAGGATCCTTAAATATCTCCCTAAGTGCTCTAGCCTTAGCTGAGCTAAATATTATTTTATGGCACTGTTGATGACTTCCAAATCTGAAAACTAGCATGAGAAAAGACCAGAACATTACTTATATGTAAGCCACCTTAGTTTGGCACAAAATGTATAACGAATTCGTTACAAGGAGATTCACGAATCATAATCAAATTGCGAAATATTGTACAATTCGATATGCGATAGGTTGAGCATTTTATATAGAGTAGCGTATTCGCAGTATTAATATTATGAAAAAAGTTAAATACTGAATTCAAAAAAGTAACATAAGTAAAAGTGAATATGTAGTCATTAGATAAACGACAATGTTCTTATATTACAATATATAATCAGCAAAGCAGGTTAGGATATACACGGGTATGTTACAATTTACAACAAGCGGTTCGATAGTGGAATGATTAATTATATAGTTCATAGTGAATAGATCACCTTAGGAATTCAAGTACAAGAGAAAGAAGGACTACACGGAATGATTACATACAGCATTTTTATCATATTTAAAAGTTCTTTGTAAATTACAGAAGTGAAATTAGTTGTGGAAGACAGAGTGAGTCGCAATCAGTGAGACGGTTACGTACCTACGGCCGCCCAAAACACGGCTTCGATAATAATTGGCCCCTATTCTAAATCACAACAATGATACATGTTCAAATTAACAAGTAACAAATAAATATTGCAAAACATAAAATGTGTATCTATGAAACATTAAGAGAAAAAATGCGTCGCTGTAAAGCAAAAATGATATGAAATGTACGCTTAAAACTTAAAAACTCACAAGCAGCTATCATGCTTGATTATAAACATAAAGAAACAAACATATTTGATTTTGATATTGAAATTAACGTAAGTACCTCATAAATCATTGCCCTAATTTTTGGATGCATGTAGAAAATGGCGTTAACATGATGTGTGTAAAGAAACTTCTTATTAATGAGTTATTGTAAAATATATACAGAAGATCAAAAACAACAACATATAAAAGACAATCAAAAGAACGCTATGGCAAAGAACACGAAACTATTTAAAACTACATGTATATCATCTTATAAACGATGAGCTTTGAACGTTTAGTAAGTAACGCGTTTAAAAAAATAAAGTTAATTGTAACATATCACTTACGCAAGTTGGTCAAGGAGTTTTGCAGTCAATGCGTATTTCTTGTTTGTCTTCTTTTCTTTGGGGTCGATGAAACATTTTACCAAGTTCTGAAACTCTTCTCCTAGAGGAAGCTCCTCGTTGCTCCCCATTTCAGTGTATTCTGTGATGTAACACTCAAAATACAACATATACTTTTTATAAGAATCAACATCACTCAAACCTTACTTAAGCTTGAATTGTGGACCTTGCCACACATATGAGTAATATCTATACAGCGCTAAAACGGTTTTTGACTGATGACCTAGATTGAAGTGTTCGCAAGACGACGTCGACGACGTCACCAATGCAATGCCAGTATATCAAGTTTTTTTCTACGCAAACGTGCTAACCAAACATGTGGATTTATGCCATCGGTGACCATGTGACATTGATCAAGTAGTAAGTTGTCATTACCTAAGTACCCAATAGCAACTGGCTTTATAAGTAAGAAGAAAAAATAGTTTCGAACCGTACACATATTTCTTTTAAAGAGTTACTCAAACCGTACACAATGTAACATTTAAAATGAAAATAAGAACCCCACCTCGCTTCGAGTTTTTCGACCTCTGTTTTAGTTGTTGCTGCACCGTGTTGTGTCCGACATGAACGCGCCTACAGTTTTGGGCAAACGTATTGAACTTGGCGTTCAGCTCCAGTTCGGCGGCATAATACTCCATGTTGCCCTGCAATGCATTGATATGTTTACGCGTCGATACCCTTAGCATTTTGGTCACAACGTGAGAAAAGCCAGATTTTATATTCAGTTGTTTATATATATATATATATCAACATATAAATAATTTATGCTCTGCATTTTGTTTAACATAACGTACCTTTCTAACAGCACTTTTCGTATCGCCAACCTTCATTTCAGTAGTAAAACGCTCCATTACTCCAACAAGAATCTGCAACACATGCATAGTTTCAAAAACATTCATTATGAGTAAAATTGAGTTGTAGGCATACGCGCTGTCGTGAATTAACGACCACACGTTTGTGAAAACATGCTTTATACTTAATAAAAACATGTATTATATCACTAATACATATCCAGCATTTATTACTAAGAAATGAATCGAGCTGTTCTAGTCACAGAAACTATATATTACAGAATGTATACCGATTTTGGCGTAAATGATGCTGTTACGACTGCTGTAATGGAGGCCACAAGGTTCTTCATATGAAGAGGCCCAGTAAGAAGACATCCGACCATATCGCTGAAGGCCTAGAAAATAAATGAAAAATATTCTACAGCCTAATTGAAGCTTTTCATCATTTACACTTAGAATATTTATTTGATGTTGGTAAACACATCACTTTCATTTATGCTTTAAGGCGCGCACTATAAGTTGATGCATTTTCATTTTGTTTTAATGCATTTTCATGTTTAACTCATTACATTTAGATAAATGAAAATAAAAAAACAACAACAAATATTAACTTCTTTTTTTTTATCTGTACCTTAATCATATGCCTTTTTTCATTCGATCATTTAGTCGAAAGAGTTAAACATGATACTGCAATAAAATCAAAGGAATATTGCATTAACTTATATTGTGTGCCCTTATGTTCGTCTACATGTTAATACACCTAGTACACTGAGGACACAAAACGTAACCAATGCTTGAAAGTGCAAATAAATTAGTGAAGGGATAATACAAAGGGTGAACATCTATGGACGCAAGCGATTTACGTTTATGATCCAGTACGAAGCAAGATGACACCAACACATTCAACTTCTATGGAATGAATACACGCGATGCTACCAGAGGTATGTATTGTCGCTATTATAAAAGGACTGAGCAATAAACGCTTACTTATTGAAAACAGTTTTCTATTCCAAATACTTCGTAGACCAATTTGATTCGATGAATTCCGCGACGTTGTCTTTTCAAACAGTGTAAAGTCATAAATATCACCGATATGTTTTTTTTTATATTCATACTTACATCAACACCGCTAATTGAATGCAAAAGTGCATATTTTGGAATTAACTCTTAAACTATCCAATCATATAAACGACCGTTAAATGTTATTTTATATCAAATGTATTGTGTTTACTTTACATAATACGTTTATAAACACTGTAAAATAGACACTGTAACAGCTATTCGTACACAGTCGGATTCGAACCAATCCGTGAATTGTTGAAATAGTAGCTGAAAGACAATTAATTCAATGTAGGCGAGTGTTTGTGGATTTATTTTCTACTCCTTTATCAATGCGTTGAATTGCCGAAACATTCTTGGCAGTAAGATTATAATTCTCCCTTGCAAACTTATCAAAGTAATAATTTAAATTAGGGGCCGAGATATTAAACACCTAATTGGTCTGACCGGTCTAAAACGGCACGAGAATTGCAGTTTATGCACGTTGTTGCAGACCGGTTATATATTTGCAAAAGGTTTGAATATCTTGAACATGTGTGAAACAGAGATTTTGTGAAATAATCTTGTTTTTAGCAAGATTCCAGTCATTACCAGTAATGCAGTGGAAAGACTGTCCGTTTGAAATATTTCATCAGGATAGAGATCTTTATCGGCTGCGAAGAATGACGAGTAGAATACCTGCAATAGAATCGAAAATTACCAAAGTCCACAAAACAATACAATTGAGGACAGGATATTCTGGAGTCAAAAGTGTTTACTGTTCATGCTCAGAAGAGTATCATAAGAAGTAGAAGTTAAATAAATAAATGGACAGTTCTGTTGCATTAGTATGTTTACCTCAAGGAAAGGCATCACTCCCTCAAGTATGTAGAATAGGCCGCTATGAACAAGCGTGTTGGTATCACTAGTGTCGGCCACCGCGCTGAAACAGATGAAGATAATATATCTAGTTTGGTTAAGATTTAAAATCATACAGATCTTAAATGCTCTAATACATTTCATTGTGCCTGATTTGCAGTTAATTTTAGAACAATTTTCTTTTGAACGCAATATCTAGATGAAAAAAGAATAAGCGCGATTTGTTAATAAGATAGTCAACGACGAATATCATTGTAATAAGTAAAAACAAAAATGAATCGCCACCTTTTGGACGGCGACATCTTCAGCAGGTCAAAGGATTTTTCTCTAGAGTTCTTGACACAATCTGTGAGTTGGTTTATTTCTCCGATCACAGTGCTGATGAAGTCCCAAAGTTGCCTGTGGAAATATTGGTATACGTAAGCAATGGTCTCATAAAATGTTGAAATGATATCGAATGATATAAGGTAATCGACCACCTGCTTCGTACCATAATACTTTAAACTATAATTATTTTATCATCAAAATGTCTTAATTACAATTAAATACAATCGAACAGTGTGAAATCGTTTCGGTATATTAAAAAAAACTGAATTAACTTTTTCCCAAAAGAAATGGTGAATGTGTCAGGAAATTATCTGTTATGTATAATACAATGTGTATTAATTGAATTCTTCAGAAGCACAATACTCATCCATTATTCTGATGTTTGACTTAGTAACGTTACATTAGCACCAACTCGGCCACCTTGCACATGCCTTAGCAGTATTCTGTAACATTTACGCAGTAATCATATTCAATGATTCGAAGGACAAGAAAAATAAAGGATTGTTGTGGATATATTCTAGACCCACTAACTTGTGGTGTTGTAGGTCAGCTGCCCCGCTCTCTATAAGGTTCTCTGCAGGTTTCATGTAGACCCACATCATGAACTTGATGAATGGCCTCTTGATGTTACAGTCAATGTCGCGGTGGTTGATCACCCACAGGATCTCGTCCACGGGCAGAATGGTTTGGCAAAGGGATTCGATGAACTTGTTTTCGCCCTATGGAGAGCCATTTGTGTTTATGTTTATTCATTGAGTGGATATTAGTTCCATGATTGACTACAATTGTGTCTAGGTAAGTTGAAACTAAACCATTGGATACTATTCAAATAGTTATATGCATATGTTCAGCAAAAGGTTATCCCTTATGAAATCTAAACAATTCCTTAGTGCCCTTTCAACTCGATTCAATAAATGGACTAATCTGTAGTGATGTTTCATATATTCAAAGAGTTGATAGTAGAACATACCTCTGCACAGGTTGCTAGCAAATCGACAAGGTGGGCAAAGTAAGCAAGATGTCCTTCGTCAGCATTGTTGGTCAGGATATTCTCTCTGTTTAAAAAAAGTAATTGGGAATTTACAAACAACAAAATTGGCATTAAGATCTGAAATGTATTCAGCGTCATACCTTTTATTGAGTCCAATACAAATACACATCGAAAACGAAACCTTTGATTTCAATGAGATTTATATTAACACGAAAAACAATTTATGTGCAACAAACCTAGCCTCTCGAGGTTGATCAAGCACGTATGCAGCCTTCTTGAAGTTCTGCATGATGTACTTCATAACAAGTGCCTGGTTCCTTTTGATGGTCAAGTCCAGTCCTTCAACCTTTACAAGGACATTAAGCAAGTCCAGAAATTCCGAGGCGTTGTTCTGATGCTCCGCGGCCAGGCGCACTATCTTCTTGATTTGTTGCGGGTGTACTTTGAGACACGTCGCTTGGTTGGCAATGAAGACCTGCAACATAACTTCATCTTGGATATACGACCTTTGACTATGTAATGCTGAGAAAAATCATAATTAGTATTCATTTATGAATGATGTGTGTTATATTTCTATTGGATCTCGAACATCCACAGCTTGTTTTAATTTCTTTCACGGCTACAACTATTGGTTACGTATTTGAAGGTCATTTTTCGGTAAGAGTCTGTGGTAATTATTGTAAGGTAACAATTAACATAACTGGTTACCTCTTTCAGTGCGAGTGCTAGGTCGGAAGGTACCACTTGAACATCCAGCAGTACGTCAAGGCTGTTAAAGATACGGTACTGGACGTTGTCGTTCTCTCTGATCAGTAGCTGGAGCAGGTATAAGGTCTTCTTGAAGATCACTTTCATACCACTGTACTGATCTTCCTGGATAAAGGAGTCGACACTTGGGGTAAGTGAAATATTGGTGTGAATTGGTGTGACAAAGCCTCAATGGAAATATCAGTATTCAAGAAAGACATCATACCAACTTACATGATTTAACAGAGCACATGAGTCATCTAATTCACGTGGAACTAAATGCACAAAATAAATTACGTACCTAATTACAATCTCACTTGAAACTTACCAGTAATTTGGGTTCAATTTCCTGTGATAGGATATCAAGCACAATGTCAAGAACACCTGAAAAAGTACATTTTTTAAATAAATACTTGTTTTGGTAATGCAAGAATAATCAAGTAATGCAAATATAAATTATTTTATATAACATTTACACCTCAACTTCCATTCCTTAAATGAACTGCCTTTCGGCAATTGCGTTCATCAATCGATGAACGAATCGATGAACGCAACATCTTCGGATATGTTCGGATCGCAATTTATTGCATAACAATAAACATGAAAAATATTGATATTGTTATTGTTTGTACTGTGTCAGCAGGTCCCGTAAAATATAAATCAACATTTTAGAAAGTATTATTTTTTAAATTTCAAATGAATGTTGCGTTAAGTGTTACAAGAAGACTAGAGTCTTTTGTACGAACTGCAATATGGATAATCATGCAACAGAAGCATGCCGACGGCGTTTCTATTAGGGATTTACTGACAGTCACACAATCAATTTTGCAAGCAAGAACAGGTTTGAAAATTTGCTTAATATTTGTTCAGAGTGTAATTTTTATAATTGTGCATGTGTTAGACATAATATTTCTGCTAAAAGCAACAACCTAAAATGCAACCACAAGTATAGCACTAATGAAACAATATCAAGACAAGTATTTATAAATGAACACGATGACACCTTTCCTTTTCGTTGCAAATGTTTACACGTTGCGTGCTTGAATATCCAACATTTCTTGCCAAAGTTTGATGAAATCAAATACTATTTGATGTCATCGCGCAAAACTTTTGATATTTTTGGGTTCAGTGAAACATTTTTGACTGACAGAATATCAGACAAAATGATAAACGTTCCTGGTTATATTTTTGAACGTAAAGATAGAAAAACTAAAAAGGGCGGTGGAATATTGGTGTACATTAGAGAAAATATACCATTTATTCGCAGAAAAGAACTTGAGTCTGAACACATTGAAGCAATGTGGATTGAAGTATCTTTTTGCAAAACCAAACCATTTCTAATTAGTCAGAATGGATTAATATGTTCAATAATCAGTTAAAGAATGTTGAGGACTTAAATTTAGAGTATCATATCGTCGGAGACATTAATATAAATTATAATGCCGAATGTAAGACATTTAAAATTACTGCATGGCAGGATTGTATTATGAAATACGGATTAAATCAGCTTATAGATGTTCCTACAAGAGTATCAGAGAAAACATCTTCTATTATAGATCATGTATAAACGAACTCAGTGGATCGAATATGTGAAGCATTCGTATCAAATTTAAGTATAAGTGACCACTTTCCAGTTTGTTTGACTAGAGCTGCCCGTTTACAAAAGATTTCAGAAAACACGCATCGACATCATACATTAAAATATAGGTCGTTCAGAAACTTTAATGAAATTTCCTTCTGCATTGATCTTAACAAGGTAAATATAAATGAGGTTGAACAAATTCAAGACCCTAATGAAGCCATGGAAGTTTTATATAAGCGACTGAATGAGGTGTTGTCGCACCATGCGCCACCGAAAGAAAAACGAATAAAATTTGAAACACAACCAGCCTGGTTTACTGACGAAATTAGGTTGGCTATAAAAAAAAGAAATCGATTCAAAAAGCGTCAACATTGGTCGGAATATAGACTTTCAAGAAATAACGTTATTCGATTAGTACGGCAAACCAAGAAAGGTTATTACAATAAAGCTGTTAAAAACTGTAAAAATTCTAGGGTGTTATGGAAGAACCTCAGAGAGTTGAATGATAATAATAATGACACTACAAACAATAATAGTATAATATTACCACAGTACCTTCATTCAAACGGAATAAATGTTGTTAGCGATGCACAAATATTAGACGTGTTCAATAAGCATTTTACTGACATATCCGATTGTATCAGTAAATCAGTGTTCGATGAAACCCTTTTTTCAAAACTTGGTACTAAATTAAATAGTTTGCTAAAGGGTCAGTACTTCGATATATCTTACATCACCCCATTAGAGGTAAACATGTATATTGATAAGCTTAATACGGCGAAAGCTACAGGATTAGATGGAATAGGGCCTAATATCCTAAAACAATGTGGTGATTGTATTGTTATACCTCTAACGTCCATTATAAATAATAGCATACGGCTAGGAATATTCCCAGACTCATTTAAAGAGGCTAAGGTTTTGCCTATATATAAATCTTCTGGTCGCAATGATACAAATTAATATAGAGCAATTTCCATCCTTCCAACACTGTCAAGGGTGTTTGAACGGCACATGGCAGATCAAATCAAAACATTTTTTAAAAATACGCATATCATACATGAATTTCAATCTGGGTTTCGAGAAAATCATTCACACAGCGTTGATAAGAATAATTGATGATTGGATTGATGGAATTGACAATGGAAACTTTGTAGGTGCTCTCTTCCTTGATTTACGAAAGGCTTTTGATTTAGTAGATCACCAAATACTTTTACATAAATTGAAATTATACAATTTCAGTGATAATACCGTTTAACTGATAACTTCGTATTTGAAAGATAGACACCAAATTGTAAAGTTTGGGGGTTACCAATCTTCACGAAGATGTATAAGGTCTGGAGTTCCTCAAGGATCCATTCTTGGACCTATTTTTTTTCTTATATATATTAATGACATTACCTTTGAAATAGAAAATTCCTTGATTGACTTATATGCTAATGATACTACACTATATGCAAAAGGTTCAAATACGCAGGAAATTGAACGTACGTTGCAAATAAATTTAGATATAATATAAGAGTGGTGCAAAATAAACAATATGGCAATACATCCATTGAAAACGAATTGCATGTTGCTGGGTTCAAATGCAAAGTTAAGAAATGCATGTGCCCTCAAATTATTCATAGACAAAGTACTTATTGAAAATGTAACTTCGAAGAAATTGCTTGGAATTGTTATTGATTCATCATTGTCATGGAACCTGCAAGTTGACTTTGTCTGCAAGAAAGTAACTGCAAAGATAGCTCTTTTAAAAAGACTTAATTACTTTTTAACGGATCAAATGAGACATTTCTTTTATAAATCGTATATACTTCATATCTTTGACTATTGTTGTAGTGTTTGGGGGAAAAGCAAGCAAACGCATACGAAACGAATAACCATGCTTCAAAAAAGAGCTGCTAAAATTATTTTCTTTAAGCCTATTTGAACGCCATCGCATGAATTATTTGAACAATTAGAATGGCTTCAATTTGAATACCGTTGCAAATATCAAACGGCTGTTATGGTATATAAATCCATTAACAATCTTACACCGAGTTATATAAGAGACATTATAAAGTTATCAAACAATACAAGATATGGATTGCGATCTTCTACGCGACAAGACATTGCCCACATTCGACATAAAACTCAATACAAGAAACACTCGTTTGCATGCTACAGTGGGACAGTTTGGAACTCTTTACCAGAACGAATACGTAAATCGAACACGGAAAAGTCATTTAAAGCCTGCTGCAAGAAGTTCTTTTTACATTATCAATTGCAAAAACCGTTGTAAGAATTGTACGCATAATTCCATGACTATTGTTTTTACATTATATATATCTCGAGTAAGGTGTTAAATACATGTGTGACTGTCCTACTTACTCAGTTAATAAATTTTAATGATACGATTTGTTAACCTTTAGGTACAAATTGATGTATTGTTCGGCATTGATGTTATAATTAATGTATTATATTCATGTTTCTTTATGTTTTCGTATAACATTTTAATACATACCCTTTTGAAATAACATAGATTTATTGCTTGCGTTTTCATTCTAAGCATTTATGCGTGTGTGCGTGTGTATGTTTATTTCAGAAGGCCACATTGTAAATAAGTCGTGTGTTATGTTTGTTTATAATATGATGCCTATGTCCTAATGTGTTACCTTCTTTAAATAAAGTTATTATTATTATTATTATTATTATTATTATTATTATTATTATTATTATTATTATTATTATTATTTCAAGTGGCTGATCTTTTCCCGCATTATTGTAACGTCATTTGAAAAAATGCTTCCGGTTACAGTCGGGTCGTTCTATTTACAGAATGGGTAGGAAAGAGTAATGTTTTCTTAAATGAAATGAAGTATTTTTTTAAACAATTATTGAATAAAATAATGAACTATTGGTGTAAATATAAGTAATGAATTGCGGGCTTGATGTCATTATCGGGGATATGAACGCAATTGGGCTGCTCAAAGTACGCGTGGAGTCATTCGGACTCCACACACTTTGACCAGCCCAATTGCGTTCATACCCCGTTAATGACATCAAGCCCGCAATTCATTCCTTAAATAATTGTTAACATAGTTATCTTTTAGTAACGTTGTAATGCCGATACGAGAATAGCTCATAATTTGACCTGAGGGATGACACTAAAATGCTTAAACTGGTTCGCGTGGATCTTGTGAGTTGCTTTTTCACCTACCATGACTAATCATAATGTTCTGATTCATGAAGTGTGGTTCGTGGGGATTCTTTGGCAAATGGCAAAACCTGAAAAATACGATTTAAAAATGAGTGTTTATCAATAATATGTGATGCTGTTAAGCATTTTTTTGCATAAACGTCCAAATAATTCAATATGGTACTTACTCCGCAAGCTCGTCCAGTATTTCCGACATAAGCAGCACCTGTTGATCATTCAGTTTCTGTTTTGACAGTCTCCGTAACACCGGCAAACTTCGTTGAACCTCTCGGTGTACGCGCGCTGAGTCTTGTGACAGCAGAATCTAATGATACAAAACCTGTTTCAAACACTTCGATCAAACATATGTAAGATATACAAAGAGAGGGCCATATCTGGTTAAAAATCCAATAAATTCTTGTAAGTGTCAGTCAAACTAATTAAGGGTTTTCAGGCAAGCGTCCAATACGGATGTATTTTGAATCTTAGCGATACTCATGCTATGAGTAAACATTAATAAAACTTTCAAGAGACTACAGGCTTGAGCCGAGAAGCAAACCATAACTATTTTTTTTGCCAAATAACACGCGTGCATTGATAAACTACACCCATATAAGAAATACCCAGAATCATGTTTAGTTTCAATAATACATCGGAAACTATAGAAACAAACCTAGCCAGTATCCCAAACGCGTTTGACAACTAATTTATTGATATCGACGTGTGAGATTTGACATCATCTTTGCACCACTGAATAATAATTGAGTACTAGGCTTGTCCCTAAAGCTTAGAATGCATGATTGCACAGTTCTATCACCTGTGCTTCGACAGCTAGTCTAAACATGTCGCTCTGAGAGGAGTACAGTTTGTTAAGAATGTCAAGGGACTTGGTCACCATTATGTCGTACTTGTAGTTGGACAGGTCCTGCAAAGATACGACGAGTACACGTATCAATGATATGCACATGTGAAAGGTGGTAAAAAACTCATGATGACTGCATTTATCATAACATAATTATCCATTTTACATATAATAACATTGCAATAATTTATATTGATATTGTTACCATATTCAACTTTAATAATAATAATAATAATAATAATAATAATAATAATAATAATAATAATAATAAAAATACTACTACTACTACTACTACTACTACTACTACTACTACTACTACTACTAATAATAATAATAATAATAATAAATATTATACTAATTATAATAATAATAATAAAAAACAAAAACAAAAATAAATAAAAAAAATTGCGGCTGATAATGAAAACATACTTGCATAAGTAATATCGTTATGTTTATCACTACAATGCTTTATTCGTTTTTAACGACGTATTTGTTTGAAACAATATCAAATATTTTCGTTACTTCGGATGTTTCCCATAGAGCTTAAGAACTCCTATATCTGTTATCGTTAGAAAAACAATATAAACATGCATGTCACAGTTCGTAGACATCTTGTTATACCATGAGTACAGTGGTTGTGCTGTCGATCTCAAAGATGGCGGAGGCGTGGAACATCTCCTTCAATTCTCGTAAAACCTCCCTCTGCTTCTTCATAGCTTTCCTGGTCGAAAAAATAGTAACTAGAACGTATACGGTCAGTGACTGATTAATGAATATGTATACATATACTAGTTACCATATTAGTGATTTCAATTCCCGGCCTGGGCGCATGTGAGTTTGATTAGTGGTCACCAAGCCGGACAAGTGGGTTTTCTCCGGGTACTCCGGTTTCCCCCACAACACAAGACCACACTCTCGCGCAACATCGTGCCAACGAGAGTGAGTTATGTCAGTTGCAATACCTTGTTTCACAATCGTTGTAAAATTAAATAAGTTTAAACGAGTGATTGCTTACTTAGTTTATACGAATATAGTTCAGCTCGATTGTGAAAACTACTGACAGCTGATATGAATCTTTCTGGGTGACAACCAGGGTGATATTCAGTATGTAATTTAGGTCTATCTGATTGTCTTACATCATTGACTTCATTCACTGTTTTTAAATCCAATTAAGACCAATATTGAATACCACATCAGATATACTTTTGGAGAGGCCATAAGAACATCTTCCTGGTGAGAATCGAACCCACAACTGCTTACTTGGTAGGTGACTGCGGATTAAAGGTATCATGCAAAAAGGTTGCTTACTTGGTAGTTGTCTGTGGATTGAAGGTTTCATACAGCAACGGTTCCATGGTCGTCTGATTGCGTTTTTTATTCGCGTTCTGCTCAGACACTTTGAACTTTTCAACAAAAGTCTAAAATCAAAAGTCATCGTTTAGTTACCTACTCATCTGTTATGATAACATTTGATTTACACGCAGAAAAATGACACGCCTTGTTCATTCAATTAGAGCTGTACTCTCACAGATTGAACGTTTTGACAACTTTTTTTATTTTTTGTCTTGAATTGAGCCAATTTATGCGAAAATGCTTGTTAACCAGTCATGTAAGACTGCTGACAAAAATAAGAGTGTAGATTTTTATATTTAAGTCAAAAAAAATCATGTTTTATGCATTTTTCTTAAACCGTTAGTAACGTTTTAGCCATAAAACATTACTTTTCGAACGGAAATATGAAAATCTGCGATCTGATCTTTTGTCAGCAGTCTTTTATCACTGGTTTGCAGATTTTAATGGCAAAAATTTGCTCATTCCAAGACAAGAAAAGAAAAAAAAGTTGTAAAAACGGTAAATCTGCGAGAGTGCAGCTTTAATACAAATACGTTATCTGTGTTACAGAGCTTATCATCTAAATAAATAGCTTGTCTTTTATGTATTTTAAACGTAACTTGAGAATACACAGTATCTTGAGAAGTAACGATTTCGATAATCACCTTCAGTCGTATATTCCTCTGAAATGTCAAAAGCAGATCGAGAACTTCCATCGCTCTGAAATAAGTGTTGTAAGATGTTAACATGTTTCATATTTACTTCGATATGCATATTTTTATTTTTATTGTATTTCTTTATGTGGAGGCATCCATGATTCATTAGCGTTCTAGGAATAATGTAAGGAAGCCACAACTATAAATTCTTAACGACGTTAAATCAATTAATTCTTAAACATTCGGAATATTTCTACCAGGTATGTATTCTAATTAAAAAACTATTGACGTGCAAGCATGATGAAACATGAAAACGTGCACGAGTTCATACAATGCATAACATGCAAATCCAACAGTATAAACCTTGAACTCCAGCTCAGAAAACAAACATCTACGTATAGTTACAGTCAACACTTACTGGAATTTCGCCCGCACTACGGCTTCAGTTTCGTTGCTGGTTTCAAATCTTCCCGATTCTCGATACTTGTTTACCGACTTCTGGCCGTCCTTGGAGTAGCCTATATGGGAAGTCGGAAGAATACAGATACATAGATAACGTATTTCGGTGATCACATGTGCGAATCAAAGAGGTATACGTCGATCAATGATAAATTAATGGTGATGTGATAGTGAGTATGATGTCATCAACACCGACAACGTTGATGATGGATATGAAGTTGATATTTATGGGAAAATAATATGGACGATGTTGGTGATGAATATGAAGAAGCTTCTGATGATGATGATGATGATGATGATGATGATGATGATGATGATGATGATGATGATGATAAAAAGGCATACTTTTGACTTCTAACTTTAATAGCGTAATTCTTACAAAAAAATGCCTGGCAAACTTTGATGAAGCAGACGTTGAATAGAACAGTAAGAAAGTTATTGAACAGTTTATAACTACATCAACATAATAGGGTATAACAACCAAGAATAATTTCAGTAGTTTAATATTTGTTTGGTGGTTTTTATACATTACATGAGCAGTAATTTACAAGAGACACTTATAGTATAAACATACTATATACAGTATACGACGGACACTCCAGATATGATATTGAAAATAATTATTTAACTGTTCCGAAAAGGACATATACATTTAACAAATTTCTTCTATACAGTAAATATCATATAATGACATATCCGTACAAACCTTTGCCTTTATCTTTCGGAAAGGGAACATCATGGCGTCCGTCAAGAAGACTCAAAAGTGGCGTCAGTAATGTTCTTACGTCATCAATGTCGCTGTAGTAACCAAACTTTACTAGGTGCTGCAGAAGTCTAAGAACCTTTAAAAACATTTTAGATAATTCAATGTTAGCTAAATATATACAGTTTTTAATTCCAAACACTGATGTGCATGAAAAACTACTGTTGTGAATTAATCATGCAAAGCGAGATCCTTACTCCATGTAAAATTGACGCGAGTATCGTTGTCAGTTCCTAAATGAACAAAAGTGAAGACTTTGATTGTTACAATGAAAGTCACAGGGAGAAACCCAGTGGTTTAACAATCACAAATAAACCCTGTATAGAGAAACAATGCATGGGCCCAAGACGCCAATGAACTAGAGGCACACGCCTTTATATCGATACCACACACACATCAAAATAGCTTTACCGATAAATGATGGGATTGAAGCCTTCGAACGTTTAGTTTATTTATGCAATTGATATTTTGTTGGAATAGCGACTTATGCACCAGTCAATTGTAACCAAGGCCCCTCCAGGTCCGGGGAATAGCGGGGACTTTGACTTTCGGTCCAGCCAAGCCCGAGTAAAACCCCCGCCCTGTGGGGACGAACTAATGGTAAAATCCTCGCCAAAAGCCCCCGCACCCCAGGGACCCTAAGTAAGGCACATTCCTCGCTATATTTGGCGCGAATACAAAACCACCGCATTCACCCGGCACTGCGAGGCCACCGGGAAGGTAAAAACATGGCCCATTTCCCCGGCCATCCCCGCTATATCCCCGGACGATGGGGGGCCGTGGTTGCAATTGACTGGTGCATTAAATAACATTCATATAAAAAATGAACTTCATAATTGACATACCTGTTCGATGAGGAGGTTGTGTCCAATGTCGGAGGCGGTCATAATGCAGTTGTTGTTGAGGAACTCTGACAGCCAATCTCGCAATACCGGGAATATCGTCACCAGATCCTTCACAACCTGGCACAAGGAAGACGGGTTGGGACATTAAACTAAGGGTATTAATGGAATAATGATGATATACTGGCAGTTGTTAGAATGACACACGACTCTTAAATTATTCTATATTGGCGAAAGAACAGAGGTCACGTGATGAATTATTAGAAAACCAGTATCTTTAAAGACTTAAGCCTAGCGCAATACTTCATGTTCGTCGAAGGCAATGGCAGTGTTTTAGGTTGACGTTTTTAACTAGTAGATATATTGACTGTTTAATATTTAAATATTTGATGAATGATGGCAAACCGTCGTAGAACAGAAAACATAGTATAATCAGTATTCATTTTTTCAGATACCAGAGGACATATTTACGATTACTGTCCTACTGCATAAGCAAGACATCACATAAAACAGAGAGAGAGAGAGAGAGAGAGAGAGAGAGAGAGAGAGAGAGAGAGAGAGAGAGAGGGAGGGAGAGAGAGAGGGAGAGAGAGAGAGAGAGAGAATGGCATATCAAAATAGAAGGTTCAAACCCACAATACAAATACGAAGACAAAGCAAATGTGTGCAATATGGTACCTGTGATTCTCCGGAAGATCCGGATGCGGATTGCTGTGTGTTAGTAAAACATGCAGTGGTTACAGTGATTAAGCAAGTGTCAATTAGTAAGATGAATTACTCTGGGCAATATCTGTGCAGGCATTACCCTGTATGCTGTTTCAATGCATATAGGTATGGTATTTAACCATGTTTCAAACATAAAAATTATTCCTAAATTATGTACAAAAATATAATTGACTTTGTAGATGAACACTTGAAACTAATATAAGTCTTATTTTTGTGGAGTTAAAAAGATTTGCCATGTGTACAATACCGATAGAACGAATGCTTACGTATCTTAGCAATACAAATATATAGAGATAGTATACGTTATAATCTAGAAAAACTAATGTGTGTTCATCATATGATCATGTTTATATAGAATTTATGATTTAAGAAACAATATGATTACGTACAAACTGGCTTTGTTCCCGCTCCGAGTCCTTGGAGCCGACATACTCGTAGATGAAGCAGATGTTCGGGTTGTCCAACACCGAGTAGTTGTTACCGACGTCCACAAACAGGCCTGTATGGCGGACATAAAGGAAACATATCACTGAAGTACAGTGCTCGAAATAAGCACACGCCTGCACTGGTAACTCAACATACTAAAATTCTATATTCTAAATAAGAGGATTTTTATACCAGGCACTATTGTTAGAATTAAGTCTTGTTCATTTAAAGATTTAGGCGACTTATAGTACTAAATTGAAAATATGACAATAAAATACAAAAAAATGAAGGAAAGCATAGCGATTTCTCTACCCGTCTTGCTGTATCTTGACCCTAGTAAAACAAGCTTTCAACGATGTTGAGGATGGCCGGCTAGAGGCAAACGATATAACGGTAACTATCGGGTCTATGCCGGCAATTCCTTTTGTAAGTGACCGATATAACCTAGGCATATGGCCTTTGTGTGCCGGCGCACATCAACGCTGTTTCATAGCAAATTAGAATGAGCGCCAAATACACAGAGGTAAAGGAATATAAGTTTGAAATGATAAGAAAATATTTATAAACAATGCTTTGGGTAAGCAATTTTAGCAAATTTTCTTACCAATTATAAGTTCGCAGTATTTTGCACGGATGGAGTCCGGGAGGAGATCTGAGGTGATACACAGGAAGGCGTCTTCCCAAGTCAGGTATCCGAACTCTCGCGTGATCACGTGTATACCGAAGTCGTTCCGGCCCTGGGGGTAATTAAAACGTCAAGCAATAACGTTCAAATAGTTTTTCGTTCTTTTACCGTTGTTTGCAATAAAAAAGAACTACAACGTATTGTTAGCTTTAATAAATATATGTATTTCTGGACAACATACAAAATTTAATTGTTGTTTAAAAAATTGAGTAAAAGATAAAATTATGTATAAAACACTAAACCTTCCTTGCAAAGTTTATGTAAAATTGTAAAAGGAAATACAAATATATGGAATTAAATAAAAAGGCATAAAAACAGTAACCTCTTAAAGAAAATTCCACATGCATTGAGAATGGTGCAGTATGTTTGAACTTACACCAATATTCGGAGTCGGCTATAAAAAGTCACAGTTGAAAAAGTCAGTTGAAACGAAATATTTATAGCAATTAAATGTGTTCAGTTTTAACGCATTTGAAACAATAAAGCGCATTCTTTACGGCTGGTATTTTACTAAAAGAATGTCAAACCATAGAGTACTTACATATGTGAGAGCCTTGAACAGCTCTAGTTGGTGAATCAGGAAATCGTATTGCTCATGGTTGAATTCGGCACTGTCGGGCTATGAAATATAACAGAACGGTTACTTTGCAACAAGCAAAACTAACGATTTTGAATTTAGTGTCATTCTCAAATAAACGAGTGTAATTGATTTAATTTTTTACTTACATAATTTTATCACATACCTTTCGACAGTTTCTTGAAAATAACAGTATAGAAAACTATTATTTCACCGTTTACTTGTATGAGCAATTTTTCACATAAATCGAACAATTGCTTGTTTATTGTACGATTACAATATATTTTACCTCATAAATACAAAAACATATTCCATTAGTAATGTTTGTTTCGTGCC
This sequence comes from Mya arenaria, assembly GCF_026914265.1. Lineage (NCBI taxonomy): Eukaryota > Metazoa > Mollusca > Bivalvia > Myida > Myidae > Mya > Mya arenaria. The sequence continues at coordinate 72,945,048 of NC_069129.1, read as the reverse complement.
CATAAACAACTAGTTGCCCTCTTTATAGATGTAGAAGCAAAGCCACTGATGATATGCTAACTTTTGAATGATCACTCGGTGAAATATTACTTATCTTACACTGAAACGAAAAATTACCCTCTATAAAAATGAAAAAGACTTAACTGTATCTGATATCACATTAGCTATATTTGATCTCTTTTACATACAATCAATGAATAAACTCGTTTACATTTATTTTATATACACATACTTGTATACAATTGAAAACAAGGCTACGGCACTTACATTGACGAATTCGTGCAGTGTAACCCAGGACTGCGTGTTGTTTGTGGACACGTATACGATGTTGGGCCTCTTGTTGATGTTCTGGCCACGGTCTGTGAGGAACACGCTATCCTAAGCACAATATGAAAACATTGTATCAGGAGTATAGCTAATCACAATATGAAAACATCGTATCAGGAGTATAGCTAATCACAATATGAAAACATCGTATCAGGAGTATAGCTAATCACAAAATGAAAACATCGTATCAGGAGTATAGCTAATCACAATATGAAAACATTGTATCAGGAGTATAGCTAATCACAATATGAAAACATCGTATCAGGAGTATAGCTAATCACAATATGAAAACATCGTATCAGGAGTATAGCTAATCACAAAATGAAAACATCGTATCAGGAGTATAGCTAATCACAATATGAAAACATCGTATCAGGAGTATAGCAAATCACAATATGAAAACATCGTATCAGGAGTATAGCTAATCACGAGTATTTTGCCGCGGTCGTGTACGTTCCATTCAGAGTAAAGGAACATGTTCCGACACTATGTTCAGGTCCGGAACAAGTACACTGCCGAGATTCAGAAACACACACGTGAACGAATGAGTACTTTTTTGACACATCACCATTTCATAGTTGAAGAATTTCTAATCAGGGGTTGATAATGTAGAATACAATGAAACAATACAAGAATCCGCTTTGTTCTTAATTGAATTTAGAAGGTTTACTGCATTAACATTTACAATAATGAGTAGCTCCATGTTTGATATTTATAAGAATATACTATTTGGAGCGTAAACTAATACATTTTTCCCATGTTTATGTAGTTTCAACCACATTCCGACGGACACAGCTTTGGGGGCATACTGTTAATATGTACACAGCTACAGTACTTGGTCCTCGTACCTTGTATGATCTAAGCCATTTCTCTGTGATATACGTCTGATTGTTCGGGATGGCCACACCGTCACACACACACAGCACTTGTAAGAGGTCCAGAAACCGGTAATTCTACAGTACAAATAAATCAGACCTTATTTAATGTTACCCATTGTAAGGCATTGCCAAATTTGTGTAAGAGGGTCTTTATTTTTCAACTGAATCATAATGTCGTTTTCAATGCAATGATACAATGGACCGTGTATATAAATATTAAGGATGGTCAAGTATTAAAAATTCGTCTTAATTTCTTATTGTAACTGAACATATTTTCACCGAAGTTAGAATAAAGACATCCGTAATAGAAATTCGGTTTTCTATGCCTGAGTCAGAAAAAAAGACTTAAGACGCAAGTGGATTCGGGCTCTGTTACTTTGGTCGATTACCTGGTGTCTCCTCAGAAGGTCTATATATATGTCCAAGTGGTTCCTCGTGATTCTGTCCACGATTCTCCGCTTGTCCCGGATCAACTCTACAATCATCTGGGCCACGTTCAACCCGATACCACCCTGAATGAAATACAATTTATGTCAGAAGTGTTTTTACAACGATTGTGAAACAAGCTATTGCAACTTATATTAATCACTCTTGTTGGCACGATGTTGCGCGAGAGTGTGGTCTTGTGTTGTAAGGGAAACCGGAGTAACCGGAGGACACCCAATTGTCCGATTTGGTGACCACAAACTAAACTTACGTGTGCCCAGGCCGGGAATCGAGCCCGGGTGCGAGTAGCGAGTGCACTAATCACTGCGCTAGCCGGACAACCATGACGAAACATATTTAGTTTATATTGACCTTGGATCCATTAGTATATTCAATTAAGTAGCTTCTACATGTTTTCAAGACTCCTAACCTGCATTCTTGTCATCTATTTACTACTGGATGTTTGCTAATACATCCAGGCCACCACCTGTTCTAAACTAAATGATTTCTTAACGCTTTAACATAAACTGTTTCATTTGATCACCTTCTGTGTAAACTGCGTCTGGAAGAAGTCTATGTACTTGGCGAAGTAGAGGGCATTCTTGCGGCTTTTGCCGATCATGTAGGCGTGCAGGACGTCGTATGCCTCCTTGAAGATACGGATCATGTGCGTCTCCTCGTCGCCCTCCTTCAGTTGACACTGCAGCAGCTTCACCAGTAAGTCAATCACCTACAAGTGCGAGATGTTGATTTAATTTAACATTATTAGCCTGTCTTAGCGGATCACTAGCGTCTCGTTCATATCCACCTGTGGCGCTGCACGAGCGTTAAAAGGAGGTAGAAGACTTCTATGTGTGAGGTATGAGGTGTTATTGATTAATGGGATAAGTTTTACTTGGTCACTCCTCATATAATTTCAATCGTAATTATTACAAATTACCATGAAAACGAAGCCCGTCTTTGTAATTCAGATTTTACAATATAATACTCTCACTTTTTTAAGACAGTAGACATAATGTCAATTTTGACGATATAAAAGAATATTAATGTAAAAACTGTACTAGCCAAAACTGTACTGGCCAATTTGCTATGTTATTAAGAGAAGTGTTTTCCTATTTCAAACAAGCGCTTCAGTCTAAATGTTCATTTAGCATTACTATTAATTTTATTACTTCTGGTTCAACACATGTGATTCATCTGGACTTGATTTACGACAATAACGTATTTATTAACAAGTGCACTGATAAGTGGATTGGTTAAACCCTCATACAGGTAAGATACGTGGTGTATACGATCCGTCCCTTAAGCCTTTTATAATGCCAAACAACTACCAGTCTAGACTGTTTAGATATCTCACCCTGAGGTTCCTCATCAACTTTTGTCTGTCTTTATCGGGCTGGTTTTCCACAGTCATGAAGAATTTCAGTTCTCGAAGGGCCTTAAATGAACAAATATTATGGATTTAATGTGGTGATTGTCAAACTAAATAATTAAAGCTGCTTTTCCATTAAACAAAATTAAAATTGTAATGCCATTTTAAATTCATGATAGTCAACACTTCCCTTACCGCAATTATTCCATGGGTCTTTTTCGCCGTAAGTGGGATATTGTTCTGAAACTGAAATGTTTCGCAATGGTATAATTAACACACAAAGGCACGATAAAATATCACAATTATCTGGCAAAGCTTTTTATTAAATGTCTGATGGTTTTATTTCACGATCAAAAACTTTTAACGGTAACTGAAAGTGAATTTCAATGCGGAATTTTTTCCCTGATAAATGGGTTACTGGCACAATCGTACTGAAAACAGTTGAATATCTCATCATTTTACAGACAAAATATCCCCCTGACATACGTCCTGTATGAGGTTGAAGAGGAAGGGCACCATCCCGGCCACAAAGTTCAGATTCATCACGTCCATCCTTTCCACCATCTGTAGTGTGTACGCGTCATCATACATGCTCTCCCCGCTAGCCGATACCTGAAAGTATGGACATAAAGGTTTACGTTTTACCGTCAGTAATTGTAAAGTGTTTCTGTATCACTGTAAATGTTTCGTTATCTGTCTAGTTCACCGTGAATTGGTACGTAGTTCGTCTTTCCCATCGTAAATTATTTCATAGTGTCTATAACGCACCCTTTATTGTTTCATAGTGCATCTATCTCACTGTTATTTGTTTCGTAGTGCATCTATCCCACTGTTATTTGTTTCGTAGTGCATCTATCTCACTGTTATTTGTTTCGTAGTGCATCTATCCCACTGTTATTTGTTTCGTAGTGCATCTATCTCACTGTTATTTGTTTCGTAGTGCATCTATCTCACTGTTATTTGTTTCGAAGTGCATCTATCTCACCGTAAATTGTTTCGTAGTGCATTTATCTCACCGTTACCTATTTCGAAGTGCAACTATCTCACCGTTACCTGTTTCGAAGTGCATCTATCTCACCGTAAATTGTTTCGTAGTGCATTTATCTCACCGTTACCTATTTCGAAGTGCAACTATCTCACCGTTACCAGTTTCGAAATGCATCTATCTCACTGTAATTGTTTCGTAGCGCATCTGTTTAACCGTAAATTGTTTCGTAGTGCATCTATCTTAGTGTTCATTGTTTCGTAGTGCATCTATCTCACCGTAAATTGTTTCGTAGTGCATGTATCTCACCGTTAACTGTTTCGAAGTGCATCTAACTCGCCGTTAACTGTTTAGAAGTGCATCTATCTCGCCGTTAATTGTTTAGAAGTGCATATATCTCACCGTTAATTGTTTAGAAGTGCATCTATCTCGCCGTTAATTGTTTAGAGGTGCACCTATCTCACCGTTAATTGCATCTATTTCACCGTTAATTGCTTAGAAGTGCATCTATCTCACCGTTAAAGTTTTAGAAATGCACCTATCTCGCTGTTAATTGTTTAGAAGTGCATCTATATAACCGTTAACTGTTTCGAAGTGCATCTATCTCGCCGTTAACTGTTTAGAAGTGTATCTATCTCGCCGTTAATTGTTTAGAAGTGCATCTATCTCGCCGTCAATTGTTTAGAAGTACATCTATCTCGCCGTGTATTGTTTAGAAATGCATCTATCTCACCGTTAATTGCATCTATCTCACCGTTAATTGCTTAGAAGTGTATCTATCTCACCGTTTGTTGTTTAGAAATGCACCTATCTCGCTGTTAATTGTTTAGAAGTGCATCTATCTAACCGTTAATTGTTTAGAAGTGCACCTATCTCGCCGTTAATTGTTTAGAAGTGCATCTATTTCGCTGTAAATTGTTTAGAAGTGCATATATCTCACCATTAATTTTTTAGAAGTGCATCTATCTCACCGTTAATTGTTTAGAAGTGCATATATCTCGTCGTTAATTGTTTAGAAGTGTACCTCGCCGTTAATTGTTTTGAAGTGCATCTATCTCGCCGTTAATTGTTTAGAAGTGCATCTATCTCACCGTTAATTGTTTAGAAGTGCATCTATCTCACCGATAATTGTTAAGAAATGCACCTATTTCGCCGTTAATTGTTTAGAAGTGCGCCTGTCCCGCCGTTAAATGTTAAGAAGTGTACCTATCTCACCGTTAATTATTTAGAAGTGCGCCTGTCCCGCCGTTAATTGTTTAGAAGTGTACCTATCTCGTCGTAAATTGTTTCGTAGTGCGCCTATATCACTGTTAATTGTTTAGAAGTGCACCTATCTCACCTTAAATGGTTTCGCAGTGCGCCTATCACACCGTTAATTGTTTTGAAGTGGAATATTTTTCAGAATAGAAAAAATAAATCGATGATAAATGAAGCCATTTAGATATTTTTGACTTGGTTCTTTTAATTGAGATCTTGTTGTTCTGTGTTTCACTTGTTAACAGTTCGTCAAAAAAAATCCGAAAGGAATCGGCATAGACAATTTACCTGATTAAGTAATGAAAAGAATTCGTTGTGCGTTGTTAAATTCGACCAAAATTGCATTTCCTGTAGGATTTTCATTTTAAAAGATAATGATTGTTATTTGCATGAGCTTAGTACATGATATTTCCATATGATTCCAAGCGAACGTTTTAGATCTGGAAGAGGAGCAAAAAGCGTCCGCGTCAACGTCGCGACGCGAGCTAGGAAGTCTCATCTACCATGCCACCTCAAACACGGTCAACAATTACATTACAGAGAGCGCATTTTTATGTGTGTAACAAGCAGAATGGATGACAAATTAGTGTTTAAAAATTGTATTTGTTTTTCTATTTTTAAGAATTTATTGTCTTTATCCTATGTAATATAAAGTAAGGCAGTTCTTTTTTGTATACGCGCCATTTGGCAAAATACGGGAGATGAAGCGATATTGTATTGAAGTGCGTCTGTGTCTTATCAACTGTACCGTAGTGCATCTGTCAATATTTTAATTGTTTCGAAGTGCGTCTGTGAATCTTTAAATTGTCTCTAACATATGTATGACTAACCGATAACAAAATTAAAGTGCACCTGTCACATCGTGTTTTGTTTTACGAAGTGAGTCTGTGTTACAGTAAATTATTATGTAATTCATCGCATCAAATTTTACTGTTTCGAAGTATGAAAGTCTCCTGGTTAGCTGTTTACATAATGCGTCAGTCTCACCGTAAGTTGTTTTCGTAGTTAGTCTCAACATAAGTGGGTTACATAACAAGTCGTTCTCTACATACATTGCTTACATAGTGTATCAATCTCGACGCAAATGTTTCACTAAGTTCGTCGATCTCAACACGAATAAATATTTCACAATGCGTGTCAGCCTCCATACAAATACTTCACATAGTGTGGCAGTATCCACACAAATATTTCACAATGCGTGCCAGTCTCCGTACAACTACTTCACAAAGTGTGACAGTCTCCATTCAGCTACTTCACAAAGTGTGCAGTCTCCACACAAATATTTCACAAAGTGTGACAGTGTCCAGACAAATATTTCACAAAGTGTGCAGTCTGCATACAACTACTTCACAAAGTGTGTCAGTCTGCATACAAATATTTCACAAAGTGCGTCGGCCTCAACATATTTTTTTTAGTGCGTCAGTCTTAACATAGTTAGTTGAGTGCGTTAAACTCATTATAGACTGTTGAGTGCGTCAGTCTCAACATAGATTGTTGAGTGCGTCTGTTTCAAAAAAGATTGTTGAGTGCGTCAGTCTCAACATAGTCTCCACATAGATTATTGAGTGCGTCAGTCTCAACATATATTGCTGAGTGCGTCAAACTCATCATGGATTGTCGGGTGCGTCAGTCTCATCATAGATTGTTGATTGTGTCTATTTCAATATAGGTTGTTGAGTGCGTCAGTCTCAACATAGTCTCAACAAAGATTTTTGAGTGCGTCAGTCTCGACATAAATCATTGAGTGCGTCAGTTTCGACATAGATTATTGAGTGCGTCAGTCTCAACATAGTCTCAACAAAGATTTTTGAGTGCGTCAGTCTCGACATAAATCATTGAGTGCGTCAGTTTCGACATATATTATTGAGTGCGTCAGTCTCGACATATATTGTTGAGTGCGTCAGTCTCGACATAGATTATTGAGTGCGTCAGTCTCAACATAGTCTCGACATAGATTGTTGAGAGCGTCAGTCTCGACATAGATCATAGAGTGCGTCAGTCTCGACATAGATTATTGAGTGCGTCAGTTTCGACATATATTATTGAGTGCGTCAGTCTCGACATAGTTTCGACATGGATTGTTGAGTGCGAAAGTCTCGACATAGATCATTGAGTGCGTCAGTTTCGACAAAGATTATCGAGTGCGTCAGTCTCGACATAGATTGTTGAGTGCGTCAGTCTCGACATTGATTATTGAGTGCGTCAGTCTCAACATAGTCTCGACATCGATTGTGGAGTGCGTTAGTCTCGACATAGATTATTGAGTGCTTCAGTCTCGACATAGATTGTTGAGTGCGTCAGTCTCTCGTAGATTGCTGAGTGCGTCAGTCTCATCGTACATTGTTGAGTGCGTTAGTCTCGACATAGATTATTGAGTCTCGACATAGATTGTTGAGTGCGTCAGTCTCGACATAGATTATTGAGTGCGTCAGTTTCAACATAGTCTCGACATCGATTGTTGAGTGCGTTAGTCTCGACATAAATTATTGAGTGCGTCAGTCTCGACATAGATTATTGAGTGCGTCTGTCTCGACATAGATTATTGAGTGCGTCAGTTTCGACATTGTCTCGACATCGATTGTTGAGTGCGTTAGTCTCGAAATAGATTATTGAGTGCGTCAGCCTCGACATAGATTGTTGAGTGCGTCAGTCTCAACGTAGATTATTGAGTGCGTCAGTCTCATCGTAGATTGTTGATTGCGTCTAGTCATCATGGTTTGTTGAGTGCGTCAGTCTCAACATAGTCTCTACATAGATTATTGTGTGCGTCAGTCTCGCCATAGATTATTGAGTGCGTCAGCCTCATCGTAGATTGTTGAGTGCGTCAGTTTCAACATAGATTATTGAGTGCGTCAGCCTCATCGTAGATTGTTGAGTGCGTCCGTCTCAACATAGATTGTTTACATAGTATATCAGTATGCGTATATGAATAAATATTCGACCGGCTGGTATGTGGAATGATATCTAGAGTCTCCCCTTGTTCACTAGATAATCACTATAACTACCTTTCTAGTAGATGCACCGTCCCAGCGCAGCCCATACATTGACATCTCCTCGTTGTCCGAAGCCCTGAACTCTCGCTTCTCGTAGTCTTCATCTGCAATAGTAATAAGTTCATGACATCAAAGATGAAGCACACAAAACCCAAACAGAGCCATTTGACATTTTTATGGTCACGTACGATTTTGTAGTTATGTTTATTTATCTTAGAAGGTGTTAACATCCTTTATCGAGGGCATTTAATACCAACTCTTCTTGAAATCCATGAAGTGTAATTAACGGTATGATTTAAACACGGCCATTGGCTTCTCAGTTTCAAACGTACTCGCTCACATCCCATTTTAAATACGTCCAGAAGACAATGATATGGTTACGGTTCTCATTTAATAATGCGTAGCAGGTTTATCATGCATACATCTTAGTTATGTTGAACGATAGTTTTTGCAAACATTTGAAATAAAAAAGCATGCCTTTGAGCGCGTGAAGCCAACATCCGGTGAGGACGTGTTCAATCCTGGCGTAGCTCTCATACTGGATCTCATCCTGCTCCTGTAACACACACATGTACGGAAGGTTCGAATAGTGATATATGTACGGAAGGTTCAAATAGTGATACATGTACGGAAGGTTCGAATAGTGATACATGTACGGAAGGTTCGAATAGTGATACATGTACGGAAGGTTCGAATAGTGATACATGTACGGAAGGTTCAAATAGTGATACATGTACGGAAGGTTCGAATAGTGATACATGTACGGAAGGTTCAAATAGTGATACATGTACGGAAGGTTCAAATAGTGATACATGTACGGAAGGTTCAAATAGTGATACATGTACAGAAGGTTCAAATAGTGATACATGTACGGAAGGTTCCAATAGTGATACATGTACGGAAGGTTCAAATAGTGATACATGTACGGAAGGTTCCAATAGTGATACATGTACGGAAGGTTCAAACAGTGATACATGTACGGAAGGTTCAAATAGTGATACATGTACGGAAGGTTCAAATAGTGATACATGTACGGAAGGTTCAAATAGGGATACATTTACGGAAGGTTCAAACAGTGATACATGTACGGAAGGTTCAAATAGTGATACATGTACGGAAGGTTCAAATAGTGATACATGTCCGGAAGGTTCAAATAGTGATGCATGTACGGAAGGTTCAAATAGGGATACATTTACGGAAGGTTCAAATAGGGATACATGTACGGAAGGTTCAAATAGGGATACATTTACGGAAGGTTCAAATAGGGATACATGTACGGAAGGTTCAAATAGGGATACATTTACGGAAGGTTCAAATAGGGATACATGTACGGAAGGTTCAAATAGGGATACATGTACGGAAGGTTCAAATAGTGATACATGTACGGAAGGTTCAAATAGTGATACATGTACGGAAGGTTCAAATAGTGATACATGTACGGAAGGTTCAAATAGTGATACATGTACGGAAGGTTCAAATAGTGATACATGTACGGAAGGTTCGAATAGTGATACATGTACGGAAGGTTCAAATAGAGATACATGTTCGGAAGGTTCAAATAGTGATACATGTACGGAAGGTTCAAACAGTGATACATGTACGGAAGGTTCAAATAGTGATACATGTACGGAAGGTTCAAATAGTGATACATGTACGGAAGGTTCAAATAGTGATACATGTACGGAAGGTTCAAACAGTGATACATGGACGGAAGGTTCAAATAGTGATACATGTACGGAAGGTTCAAATAGGGATACATTTACGGATGTATGGAAGGTTCAAATAGGGATACATATACGGAAGGTTCAAATAGGGATACATGTACCGATATACGGAAGGTTCAAATAGGGATACATTTACGGAAGGTTCAAATAGTGATACATGTACGGAAGGTTCAAATAGTGATACATGTACGGAAGGTTCAAATAGTGATACATGTACGGAAGGTTCAAATAGGGATACATGTACGGAAGGTTCAAATAGTGATACATGTACGGAAGGTTCAAACAGTGATACATGTACGGAAGGTTCAAATAGTGATACATGTACGGAAGGTTCAAATAGTGATACATTTACGGAAGGTTCAAATAGGGATACATTTACGGAAGGTTCAAATAGTGATACATTTACGGAAGGTTCAAATAGGGATACATGTACGGAAGGTTCAAATAGGGATACATTTACGGAAGGTTCAAATAGGGATACATGTACGGAAGGTTCAAATAGGGATACATGTACGGAAGGTTCAAATAGTGATACATGTACGGAAGGTTCGAATAGTGATACATGTACGGAAGGTTCAAACAGTGATACATGTACGGAAGGTTCAAATAGTGATACATGTACGGAAGGTTCAAATAGTGATACATGTACGGAAGGTTCAAATAGTGATACATGTATGGAAGGTTCAAACAGTGATACATGTACGGAAGGTTCAAATAGGGATACATGTACGGAAGGTTCAAACAGTGATACATGTACGGAAGGTTCAAACAGTGATACATGTTCGGAAGGTTCAAATAGTGATACATGTACGGAAGGTTCAAACAGTGATACATGCACGGAAGGTTCAAATAATGATACATGTTCGGAAGGTTCAAACAGTGATACATGTACGGAAGGTTCCAATAGTGATACATGTACGGAAGGTTCCAATAGTGATACATGTACGGAAGGTTCAAATAGTGATACATGTACGGAAAGTTCAAATAGTGATACATGTACGGAAGGTTCAAATAGTGATACATGTACGGAAGGTTCAAACAGTGATACATGTACGGAAGGTTCAAATAGTGATACATGTACGGAAGGTTCAAATAGTGATACATGTACGGAAGGTTCCAATAGTGATACATGTACGGAAGGTTCAAATAGTGATACATGTACGGAAGGTTCAAATAGTGATACATGTACGGAAGGTTCCAATAGTGATACATGTACGGAAGGTTCAAATAGTGATACATGTACGGAAAGTTCAAATAGTGATACATGTACGGAAGGTTCAAATAGTGATACATGTACGGAAGGTTCAAACAGTGATACATGTACGGAAGGTTCAAATAGTGATACATGTACGGAAGGTTCAAACAGTGATACATGTACGGAAGGTTCAAATAGTGATACATGTACGGAAGGTTCAAATAGTGATACATGTCCGGAAGGTTCAAATAGTGATACATGTACGGAAGGTTCAAATAGGGATACATTTACGGAAGGTTCAAATAGGGATACATGTACGGAAGGTTCAAATAGTGATACATGTACGGAAGGTTCAAATAGTGATACATGAACGGAAGGTTCAAATAGGGATACATGTACGGAAGGTTCAAATAGGGATACATTTACGGAAGGTTCAAATAGGGATACATGTACGGAAGGTTCAAATAGGGATACATTTACGGAAGGTTCAAATAGGGATACATGTACGGAAGGTTCAAATAGGGATACATTTACGGAAGGTTCAAATAGGGATACATGTACGGAAGGTTCAAATAGGGATACATGTACGGAAGGTTCAAATAGTGATACATGTACGGAAGGTTCGAATAGTGATACATGTACGGAAGGTTCAAATAGTGATACATGTACGGAAGGTTCAAATAGTGATACATGTACGGAAGGTTCAAATAGTGATACATGTACGGAAGGTTCGAATAGTGATACATGTACGGAAGGTTCAAATAGAGATACATGTTCGGAAGGTTCAAATAGTGATACATGTACGGAAGGTTCAAACAGTGATACATGTACGGAAGGTTCAAATAGTGATACATGTACGGAAGGTTCAAATAGTGATACATGTACGGAAGGTTCAAATAGTGATACATGTACGGAAGGTTCAAACAGTGATACATGTACGGAAGGTTCAAATAGTGATACATGTACGGAAGGTTCAAATAGGGATACATTTACGGATGTATGGAAGGTTCAAATAGGGATACATATACGGAAGGTTCAAATAGGGATACATGTACCGATGTACGGAAGGTTCAAATAGGGATACATTTACGGAAGGTTCAAATAGTGATACATGTACGGAAGGTTCAAATAGTGATACATGTACGGAAGGTTCAAATAGTGATACATGTACGGAAGGTTCAAATAGTGATACATGTACGAAAAGTTCAAAAAGTGATACATGTATGGAAGGTTCAAATAGGGATACATGTACGGATGTACGGAAGGTTCAAATAGGGATACATGTACGGAAGGTTCAAATAGGGATACATGTACGGAAGGTTCAAATAGGGATACATGTACGGATGTACGGAAGGTTCAAATAGGGATACATGTACGGATGTACGGAAGGTTCAAATAGGGATACATGTACGGATGTACGGAAGGTTCAAATAGGGATACATGTACGGAAGGTTCAAATAGGGATACATGTACGGATGGTTCAAATAGGGATACATGTACGGATGTACGGAAGGTTCAAATAGGGATACATGTACGGATGTACGGAAGGTTCAAATAGTGATACATGTATGGAAGGTTCGAATAGTGATACATGAACGGAAGGTTCAAATAGTGATACATGTACGGAAGTTTCCAATAGTGATACATGTACGGAAGGTTCCAATAGTGATACATGTACGGAAGGTTCAAATAGTGATACATGTACGGAAGGTTCAAATAGTGATACAAGTACGGAAGGTTCCAATAGTGATACATGTACGGAAGGTTCAAATAGTGATACATGTACGGAAGGTTCCAATAGTGATACATGTACGGAAGGTTCAAATAGTGATACATGTATGGAAGGTTCGAATAGGGATACATGTACGGAAAGTTCAAATAGTGATACATGTATGGAAGGTTCGAATAGGGATACATGTACGGAAGGTTCAAATAGTGATACATGTACGGAAGGTTCGAATAGGGATACATGTACGGAAAGTTCAAATAGTGATTAATGTACAGAAGGTTCGAATAGTGATACATGTACGGAAGGTTCAAATAATGATACATGTACGGAAGGTTCAAATAGAGATACATATACGGAAGGTTCAAATAGTGATACATGTACGGAAGGTTCAAATAGTGATACATGTACGGAAGGTTCAAATAGTGATACATGTACGGAAGGTTCAAATAGTGATACATGTACGGAAGGTTCAAATAGAGATACATGTACGGAAGGTTCAAATAGAGATACATGTACGGAAGGTTCAAATAGTGATACATGTACGGAAGGTTCAAATAGTGATACATGTACGGAAGGTTCAAATAGAGATACATGTACGGAAGGTTCAAATAGAGATACATGTACGGAAGGTTCAAATAGTGATACATATACGGAAGGTTCAAATAGAGATACATGTACGGAAGGTTCAAATAGAGATACATGTACGGAAGGTTCAAATAGTGATACATATACGGAAGGTTCAAATAGTGATACATATACGGAAGGTTCAAATAGAGATACATGTACGGAAGGTTCAAATAGTGATACATGTACGGAAGGTTCAAATAGAGATACATGTACGGAAGGTTCAAATAGAGATACATGTACGGAAGGTTCAAATAGTGATACATATACGGAAGGTTCAAATAGAGATACATGTACGGAAGGTTCAAATAGTGATACATGTATGGAAGGTTCAAATAGTGATACATGTACGGAAGGTTCAAATAGTGATACATGTACGGAAGGTTCAAATAGAGATACATATACGGATGGTTCAAATAGGGATACATTTACGGAAGGTTCAAATAGTGATACATGTACGGAAGGTTCTAATAGAGATACATATACGGAAGGTTCAAATAGAGATACATGTACGGAAGGTTCAAATAGTGATACATGAACGGAAGGTTCAAATAGAGATAAATGTATGTATGTACGGAAGGTTCAAATAGAGATACATGTACGGAAGGTTCAAATAGTGATACATGTACGGAAGGTTCAAATAGAGATACATGTACGGAAGGTTCAAACAGTGATACATGTACGGAAGGTTCAAATAGTGATACATGTACGGAAGGTTCAAATAGTGATACATGTACGGAAGGTTCAAATAGTGATACATGTACGGAAGGTTCAAATAGTGATACATGTACGGAAGGTTCAAATAGTGATACATGTACGGAAGGTTCAAATAGAGATACATATACGGAAGGTTCAAATAGGGATACATTTATGGAAGGTTCAAATAGTGATACATGTACGGAAGGTTCAAATAGAGATACATATACGGAAGGTTCAAATAGAGATACATGTACGGAAGGTTCAAATAGTGATACATGTACGGAATGTTCAAATAGAGATAAATGTATGTATGTACGGAAGGTTCAAATAGAGATACATGTACGGAAGGTTCAAATAGTGATACATGTACGGAAAGTTCAAATAGTGATACATGTACGGAAGGTTCAAACAGTGATACATGTATGGAAGGTTCAAATAGTGATACATGTACGGAAGGTTCAAATAGTGATACATGTACGGAAGGTTCAAATAGTGATACATGTACGGAAGGTTCAAATAGTGATACATGTACGGAAGGATGTAAGAAAGGTTCAAATGGTGATACATGTTCGAAAGGTTCAAATAGGGATACATGTACGGAAAGTTCAAATAGTGATACATGTACGGAAGGTTCAAATAGTGATACATGTACGGAAGGTTCAAACAGTGATACATGTACGGAAGGTTCAAATAGTGATACATGTACGGAAGGTTCAAATAGTGATACATGTACGGAAGGTTCAAATAGTGATACATGTACGGAAGGTTCCAATAGTGATACATGTACGGAAGGTTCAAACAGTGATACATGTACGGAAGGTTCAAACAGTGATACATGTACGGAAGGTTCAAATAGTGATACATGTACGGAAGGTTCAAATAGTGATACATGTACGGAAGGTTCAAATAGTGATACATGTACGGAAGGTTCAAATAGTGATACATGTATGGAAGGTTCAAATAGGGATACATGTATGGAAGGTTCAAATAGTGATACATGTACGGAAGGTTCAAATAGTGATACATGTACGGAAGGTTCAAATAGGGATACATGTACGGAAGGTTCAAATAGAGATACATGTACGGAAGGTTCAAATAGTGATACATGTACGGAAGTTTCAAATAGTAATATATGTACGGATGTACGGAAAGTTCAAATAGTGATACATGTACGGAAGGTTCAAATAGTGATACATGTACGGAAGTTTCATATAGTAATATATGTACGGATGTACGAAAAGTTCAAATAGTGATACATGTACGGAAGGTTCAAATTGTGACAGAGTGTCAGTGGTGCAGTTCTGCAAAAATACTCTTAGTTTGACGGAGCTCAGAACACATTCCGAACAATAAACACTGTGGTGACTTACTTGCTGGCGAAGTTAAAATGATTATTTTGGCTCAACATATTTGTTGCATTACAGTTGTTGTTATAATCACTGGCAAGAAGCCAAACAGTTTCTCATTTTAATAAATAGCATGTTATGTAATATGTTTGTATTTCTTATTTCATGTTTTGATGTAAAACACTGAGATATGGACCCAGGTTACCCAGTCAACAAGTCCTGCAGCTAGCTGCCATTATTGCAACCAATAACCAGAGACAGTTAATTACGTGGAGGACAAATTGCTCCGGGGAAACAATCATGTTAAATCATGAGTTGATCAATGTATAATTCATTATAGAACTACATTGCTCATTGTACGAGCAACATAAGTGATTCCGTCATTCAAGCTACAAAGTTGGGAAACAAATTTTCATTTATGCATGATTGCAATATTTTAAAGGCCCATTATGTCAAATCGATTACTGCGTTTTCATTTAACGTATGAGATGGTTAAAATCTGAGAACGTCCGTCGAAAAATGTTTTAACATTGGACTGTTTTAACTGGTCTTTTTTTGCGTTTGAAACGTGAATGCAAAGTGATTTATTGATCATAGAACACGCCCTTTAAAATCCGTTAGGATGTTATTTGTATCAGATGACCGATGTTTGGGCAGAACGTACAGTGTACGTTCGAAACCTTTAATCCATATGTATATGGGTACACAAATAGAAAAAAACAACAATATATTACTTTAGAAAATAATAAATATGTCTATACACCTGCCGTTAATGAATAGGAAGCTTGCTTTTAAATAAGAAAACGATAAAAAGTGCAATAGAAGGCAGATGCAGTATGACATTTATTAAGGGCCAAAATAACTCCATCAAAGTTTACTTTTTGTTGATTTACTCGTTTTCCGATTGAAAAAAATGCCAGGCACAATATTAATAAATTGCAATTACTGTGTGTTCTACCTTTTGCACGTGCATTCACAACAGCAGAACGCAAATCTGACATTAATTGATGTTTAAGTGCAATTAAGCACACACTCCCCGTGTCTGGACATGGAACTCAGGAAGTGCTAGAGAGAGGCATGCGATATGCAAATTAATTATTGAAAAACATTTTGTGAGAAAGTTGGCGTTTACCAGATTTACAACAAACGTAAACAATTAAATAATGGTTTTATTCTAAAAAGGTACTTCATATGCCAAAAACAAGTATCTGCAAACCGAAGTTCGTTTTTCTCAACGGTGTGTGAAAAATAGTTCCTTGATGTAAGGATATTATTGAAGTGGTATAACAACTTGCTGTTGCTGATTTTTTGTGCACTTCCTAAATGTAAAAACAAGTCAAGACATCTCATTTCTATATAACGGATGATGATGATATGATGATGATGATGATGATGATGATGATGATGATGATGATGATGATGATGATGATGATGATGGAAGTGGTGGTGGATGATGATGATGATGATGATGATGATGATGATGATGATGATGATGATGATGATGATGATGATGATGATGATGATAATGGTGGTGGTGGTGGTGGTGGTGGATGATGATGATGATTATGATGATGATTGCGAAAACAACCACGACGACGAACTTTACTTTTTCCGCGGAAAATTATTATTTTGTCTTTTTCGATTTTGACCAAAAATTTCGTACATTTTTCTTACTGGGGCTGCGATACAAAGCCAGTACAATGGAAAAACGTAAAAAAATACTTTGCAAATAACAGCGCCACACCTTGAGTACGGAATGCAGCCTGAAGACGGTCCTTGGATCAGCGGGGTCGGTGACAAGGGACACGGCACTGTGCGAGTCTATACACAGGTACTGGCGAGTGAGCATGTGACGGAGCCGGATCTGTTGTTCCCATCGCAATACGTCCCCTGAAAATAAACATCATCATACAGAACGTCCCTATAAACACCATCATACAGGACGTCCCTATATACACCATCATACAGAACGTTCCCATATACACCATCATACAGGACGTCCCTATATACACCATCATACAGGACGTCCCTGCATACACCATCATACAGGACGTCCCTATATACACCATCATACAGAACGTCCCTATATACACCATCATACAGAACGTCCCTGTATACACCATCATACCTGTATACACCATCATACAGGACGTCCCTGTATACACCATCATACAGGACGTCCCTATATACACCATCATACATGACGTCCCTGTATACACCATCATACATGACGTCCCTATATACACCATCATACAAGACGTTCCTATATACACCATCATACAGGACGTCCCTATATACACCATCATACAGGACGTCCCTGTATACACCATCATACAGGACGTCCCTATATACACCATCATACAGGACGTTCCTGTATACAGCATCATACAGGACGTCCCTATATACACCATCATACAGAACGTCCCTGTATACACCATCATACAGGACGGGACGTCACTATATACACCATCATACAGGACGTCCCTATATACACCATCATACAGAACGTCCCTGTATACACATTCAGTGGCGTGTGAGCATGTATCATAATCAGGCGTTACAGGTCCCCTAAGTATTACAAGCCACGATGACAAATAGTTTACACTAATTAAATAAAGCTCTATATTGCAGCTCGATGTGAATTGATATCACAGAGTCTGTTCCTGAGTTCCTTGGTGGATAAAACACAAGAGGTGTCCATTTAAGGAGAGAACTTACCTCGTGGAATGGATAGGATAGTTAAACAAATATGCCAGACTAAGTTGCGGAAGCACTAAGACTGCTTTGCAAAAAAGTTGTGTATCTTGACTGCGTCACGCCAGTTTTGAACAGTTCTTAACGTATATGACCGTTCCCGATCTATACATACTACCCATGATTCGTCGAATGACTCTTAAGTATCATGTTGATGCTGTCGACTTTGTGGCGGCTACGTTTATCAACAGTTTGTCAATCGG
The DNA here is from genome assembly GCF_026914265.1 of Mya arenaria. NCBI lineage: Eukaryota > Metazoa > Mollusca > Bivalvia > Myida > Myidae > Mya > Mya arenaria. The sequence continues at coordinate 72,926,536 of NC_069129.1, read as the reverse complement.
TCCGATCGTGGCTGAGGTCAAGGCTCGAAAGTTTCTACCCGGATTATTTGGCTGGGTCAAATAATGTGTACTTAATACTCATAATGTTAAACACTGCTAAGAAAACAGGCAACATCATCGATGAGGAAATGTTACGTATCCGAAAAAGACAGTCTCTTATCACTTATCACAGCGCTAGTTCACAGCGTTGACTTGTTACGTTTGATGGAACACGTTCAAAACATGTTATGTACAAGTATAATTATACGTAAACAGACGAACAAGTAGTTTCTGTTATTTTATAGCCTTTTTCATCGTTTCATAAGTTATGTCAGCCAACTAATGCGAAATCATAAGCATATGATTAATGATGTAGTAATTTACCACATAATAAATGATAGAGGAAGACCACTTTACGATAATTGTAATCATAGGGTACATCTGGAGATTGGAGTCTTACCACGCGCACCAGGCTCTCTCTGAGGGGTATAGAGACAGACCAAGAGTCGTGGATATAGCCGATATAAGATATCAAAGTCGCCAAAAGACACTGTCAGATGATTGATGAATGGTACAGCCCCATCAATCAACATTTATGATCTCTTCACATCTATCATAATATCAAACATGGCTTTAATGTTTTTATTTGATCTATGCACTGGCACCGGATTTTCAAACTCAAACATTTTTTTAAAAAAATCAAAATAAATCTTATAATTCCTCACTAAAAATTATAATACCGAATATGTGAAAAAATATTGAAAAATATTTTTTTTTAAATATGCACTTTGTACTGTATATTATACTAACTATCAATATTCGGTATTATAATTTTTAGTGAGGAATTATAAGATTTGTTTTTATATTTTAAAAAAAAAATTGAGTTTGAAATTCCGGTGCCAGTGGATCTATGCATGCCGGAGGATAACTCGTTTTCATCATCTATGAATAGCAAAGCCTACTATTACACTATTTGTGTGTTGTTGTTTTTTTAATAATTACTGCAGACAATACTTGGACGTCATTGCTCATTCAAGTAGTAACCTTCTGAAGTTTCGATAAAAACCCGGAATAAGTTGAGTACTATTTGAAATTTAAAAAGGGTATAGGTATGTTCAATCGTGAATAAAACAACAGTTATTTTGTTAGTATACGCTCGTATTATTTTGAAATAAACAAATGATGATTTCCTGTGCAATAAAAAAATACGTTAATGTTCTCATTTGATTTCATTTATTTTATTCATTTATGTTTACCTGTCAGATTGATCTTGTGAATTGTTTAATAGCTGTCAGTGGCAGACAGAGAATTCATTCCTCAACTGTTTGGCAGGAGGAACAACTGTAGGGTAAAATCTGCAGAACTATTTTTCTGCTGTTAAATTTATTTCACAAAACGCCGATACATTATATAACTACGCAGGAAGAGTGATTATTTTTCTGTACTAATTAAGTGCGCATATGACAAAGTAAATATTACAGCGACCACCGTGACATAGTTGATGTAGCTTTATTATGAGCAGCCGTGTTTGATACTGTATATATGAATGGGTATCCAGGGCGTGTTTCAACGTTGTGATAATACAGAATAGGAGAGCGTCTCAGTCTATGTTCCATATAAAATTGAACTTTGGAGGATAAAATGCTAACCAAAACACAAGCGGATGCAAGCCTATCGTCCCTTTTTTACAATGTATTTAGTTACGAGCAAGCACACTCGTCAATGGGCTACTAAAGCCAAAAAAAAACGATTTCGAACAGTACGTTTTCGGCTCGTAAGAAAGTACAAATGCAGTTTTAAACTACAATTAATTTGGCAGGTTGATGTAAAACAAACCAAGCTCACTGAACATGTATGAATCATTGATCGGGGTTGGTAGTAGATTCCTTACTCATCGGACACGTAAAAGAAGAAATTGAATGGCTGACGGTGGACGTACGCATGCTTTGTTGTGTGAAGTCCAATGAAAGGTTGTATATTTTCCACTTCGGGATTCACTTGGTGTATTAGGGCGGGCCAAAGCCACGACCAGTCAATGCTTAAACACCTTCGACTGCTAAAGTTCATTTTCAGACAGTAGTAGATAATTAATAATTAACTCAGAAAGAGTGATATGACTTGATAATCACGTATACTGCCATTGTGGACATGGACATGGGTTATGCAATTACATATTGAGCTGATTTAATAATGGCTAACATAGGAATTACAGTGTTTGTTTGACAGCCTCAACAACGCCGACGACGAAAACATCAATGCTTTGAACATATTTCAACGTTTAAGTTACAAATTTATCAGTTTGTCAAGCTGCATTCTTATTTTCATTCCACCTACCATCGAGTATGCTGTGCTCCGCCTCGATCTGCCAATACGTTATACCGGAAGTGGAGGGGGAGAGCGATTTTGGTCGATGCTGGTCGATCACACGGATACGGAAGTGTACTAGTGGACAGAGAAAAAGATGCAATGTCTTTAACGATTTTTTTAATATAATTTAACATGAGTTATGGACGGTATTATAACGTTTACTGATTGAAAACAAAATGTACAAGAGATACAATAATCTTTATTTAAAGTCGGATAAATGTTAGCAAGAAACATTAGCTTAATGAGCCATTTTCGGACATGAAATTAATTATGTATGAACATATATTTATAAACCAATTTTTTATTTTATGGTGTATAGTATTTGTAAGTTCCATTCAAAACAAAACAGATTTGTTGAAAGTGCATGCAAACATTGATAAATACTGCAGTTCTTCATTGCGAATGTATTGTGTGGCCATTTTACATGTATATCAAACCACCTTACCATCCTCTGTTACACCTTCGTCAAACAGCCCCTCAGCCACCAGGTACGCTTCGAGTTCCTTATGGAACAGTCGGATCACTGAGCCACCCTGTAAATAAAGGCATTAAGGTATCCTCTGTGCAGTAATGTAAGTTCTGGATGCCTTGTGACCTCACATATTTTGGTATCACTTTAGTTTTTGATGTGTAGAGATAAATAAACTTTATAATAAATAAAAAACAAATACCGAAATATAACAAACAAGCTGTTGAAATTGCAAAGTAGGTAAATAACGTCTGATTGGAGTTGAAATGAAAAATATATAGAACAACAAATAACTGAAATAACCTTTCCTGTGGTATATTTTTGGCGATTAAGGTTACATACGAGCAATCCTGGTGATTCCAGATTAATGTGGGATGGCCAGTCATCCAGCTTAAATGACACGCTTAATAGTAAAACGGATACCCGCTTTTCTCACTGTGGCCCCCTCCCGCCCCTTGGCCACTAGTATTACCATTGTAAACCATGGTCCTGACTGTATGTATATAATAAGGATTACTGCTCTCAGTAACCTGTTTTATCGCTGCATCATTTACCAACCACACGTCAACTGTCAGTTGTGTGTGACCTACGCATAATGTACCGAAAGAAATTATGACGTAACTTCCTTTTCCTTTCTGAAATTCTCTCAAACGGTAACGCATTTTAATCCACCTCCAGAAATCGTATGTATATCATCAAGAAATCATACTTGCGTTACCGGGATACGCGTGTATGGCAAGACTTATACAACTATACTTAACAAGAGCGCCGTGGAACGAACGTTAATGCTCGTCTGTTTTTTAAGTCGAAAACAGTTATAAGAGCGATTGTTTTAGGTCTTGATATTCATGTACACATTGCCTCTGACACCATGTGTACTAAATTTCATTTGAATCCCTTTTTGATTAACGGACTTGAGTTATGGTCAAGATGATGTTTATGCACGTTGACCTCGCCTAAAAACAACGGCGTCAAGGCTATAACCATACATTCATGTGCTTTTTATCCTTCGCAAAAAGGCAAACTTAAAGTAAGTATTTTTCTTTAATACAGACGATACTTTAATACAAATATATTCCATGGTATTCAAATTAACGTCAACGGTAAATAATCAAGCGTTTTAGGAAACCGTTTATTTCGTTCTCGAAGAAACTTTCTTTTCTTAAAAGATTTCTTAATCCTAAGATATGTGTTTTCGCAAGAAAATCATTCTTGCGGTAAATAATCGAGTGTTTAAGAAAACCGTTTATTTCGTTCTCGCAAAATTTTTCATTTCTTAAAAGATTTCTTAATCTTAAGGTATGTGTTTTCGCAAGAAAACCATTCTTGCTAAGTGGTAATTCCTAACAAAATTGGGAAGTAATCATTTGATTTTGTAATGGTTGTACTTTACATAATTTACAAACATGCAGTTTATATAACGGAAAAATAACTCAGGGAACAGAAATTACCACGCGGTATCTCGGTTTCTCAGGATTTCACCATTTTCCCGAATATATATTTCATCATATTTTTTCTCAATTTATAACAGCGGTTATGAATGGAACAGCGTGACACAGCGTGAAGCACAGACTTAATATTAATACAAATGCATAATTAATTATGCAGACCCAGTTTTCTTAAAACAGGTCAATATAGGTAAGTGGTTCATTCCCGAGAGGACAATTTTAAAGTTACATCACCGAACGAGTAATGAAAAGCAGTGCTTTTAACTGTGAACTTGATATATCACACGGCTCAGAATGTTGCCAAATATTATTCAAGCGAACTCTAGGCAACGATCAGATATAAGGTTCATCTTCATTTCTATATGTGGGATTATAAGTATCTTTCATGTCCGAGAGTGTAAGATAGGTTCATTCCGACCCGAGGTTTACCGAGTTTCCACAAAACACCCTGCGCGAGGGTCGGGATGAACCTATCTTACACGAACGGCTATGATAGATGCTTTTTCTTCCACCTCAGTTAAACAGAATTAAGTAAAAATGTATTTTTTGCTGGAACTCTTTTGTGCTTAGTGAAAAAATTTGCGTATGGATATGCGATAATACGTGGTTGTCATGGATATGCGCGTAGTGATTCAGATTTTGTTAATACTCAGATCGCTCTTTAAATAGTTCTAAGGAAAGTGAAGCATTATTTCCTAAAAGGTGCGTGGAAACTGTTTTATGGTGACATATGAAGCGAGAAATAATTATTTATCGTTCTAAATATTGCCACAAGACAAGGTTTCCACGATGCTCCAGACGACAGTCTTCAACAAGGGAGATAATTACAATGTGATGACCATTTAAAAGAGTTCCATACGGGCATTTTATCTGAGCCCGTGGGCAAGATTATAAGTATCTTCCATGGCCGAGAGTGTAAGATTATGTTAATAGTCAAATCGGTATTTAAATAGTTCTAAGGAAAGTGAACCATTATTTTTGATAGGTGCGTGAAAACTATTTTATGGTGACATTTGAAGCGAGAAATAATTTATTAGCGTTCTAAATATTGCCACAAAACAAAGTTCCATGATGCTTCAGACGACAGTCTTTAACAAGGGAGGTAATTACAATGTGACGACCATTAAAAAGGAGTTCCATACGGGAATGTTATCTTCGCCCGTGGGCAAGATAAGAATTTCTAGCATGGTTAAATTGTTGGATCTACTTATCTGAGGTTGGAGAAAAGAATTTCTATCATGGTTAAATTATTGGATCTACTTATCTGGGGTGGGAGAATTGTACATCTGGTCCGACATCATACTTGTTTACAACCGGCTTTACTACAGGCGCGTAGCTGACTGTACGCACGTTTTGTTTTTGTCATATTTACAAACCAGAATTTGAAATAAAACCGAACGGGGGAAAGGGGGTGAGGTGGTTAACCCCTCCCTGAACTACCCCAGGCATGGTCCTAGCTACGCGCCTGTACTATACTCCGAGAGCGGAAGTAATCGGTACATCGTTGGGCATAGAACAAAATGCATGTCGAGTGTATACTTTGTTGAAGAGACTGATGAAAACTACAGTGACAAGTATAGCAGTGAAACCCTTCTGTGAACTTCTTGAATAGCATTGTAAAAAGCGAAACACAAACAAGAGCGATGCAAACACCTGATAAATGGATTCACTCATATTACATAAGCAAATAGCTGTTCTTGCAATTTAGGGAATATCATTGGAACTGAGAGTAAAGTGGCGGGAATAAAACAACATACCCTGACAAAGCGTTCCTGTTCCAGTGTCTCCCGGAAACTGCCGATCAGCGTAAAACTGGACCGCTCAACGCCAAGGTTCAACTCAGACCTGTATAAAGAATAGTAGCAATTAAGCTCAGGTTATACAATAGAGCTTCCTTATTCATAATTTATTTGTGGATAGTTCTTTAAATTTATTAAAGAAAGTATTTTAGTTTTTACTCTGTCCTCTTGCGCTGTCTGTCAGTCGTCTTTTGAACTTTTCGATAATACAATTTGCGACTCAAATGTGAGTGAGTTGCAATCTATGTATCGTGATACATGTATTTTAAAAGGTGAATAATGGTTTAAGTGTCCCTACCCGTACGACTTGTAGTCTATCTGGTGCGACTCGCTGGCGTGAAAGTAATGACCGGGCGACTTGACACTCTCAAATACGATTTGATCGTATAGTTGAACCTAGAGTAATATAATGTAAGAGGATTTAAATGGCGAGTGTTTAGGAATGGATTAAGTGATGGACCAGAACCAGGGAGCTGTCCTCGGCCCTGTTCCCAAAACAAGGGAGCTGTCCTCTCCCTGTGTCAGAATATCTCGAAGACAGGATTTTACACAACGTAAGAACTTCCTGGCATACACACATACAATAATTATTCAGGCTCCAAAGTCTTGAACAATCTTGAAGTGACACTCTTATTCAAAATCAATGCATACACATGTAAAACAAATATGAATTTTGAGTGATAAACCATTAACGGCTGTCAGACTTTTCAACCCCAAGACTTTTCAACCCCTTTGTCATTTGTGAAATCAAAGACTTTTCAACCCCTTTGTCATTTGTGAAATCAAAGACTTTTCAACCCCTTTGTCATTTCAACCCCTAAAAGTCCTAAGACTTTTCAACCCCACCTAAAATGAAGACTTTTCAACCCCTAATAAATAAAGACTTTTCAACCGCTTAATTTCTCACCTTTTTAAGAAAAAAACTACAAACAGAAAATAATTTATTTTGAATTTTCTTTTAAAAATCAAGAAAATATTAAGACTAAAATTATAACAGACAGAAAATAAGTAATACATACGAAGTATGCACACTTGAAACATATGATAATACAATAATTCATTAAATATTTACATAGAAATACATATAAAAAAATGCTTGACTGTCCATTTAGCTATTTAGTCGCTTAGTTATTAATATTCCCTATCTCCCTGAGGAAATCCTCACACAATATATCATGTTCATCATTCAGGTACTGCTCCCTAAATTATTTAAAACAACATTTGTTTTTCGTTTAGTGTTTTTTTACATAAGTTTAACATACGATTTTATTTATGTTTTTTATTTGTCAGATTAAAAAAAATCAGGACATTCTATTATAAAGTTGTATATATGTAAAAAAAACGCTATAAGCATTGTATTGTCTTTTAATAATGCAATTAAAGAATGGGATGAAGGTCGCACATCCATTAATAGGCAACATGTGTGACATGGTCATAAATTCCTAAGGGATTAAGGGGCTTCATAACACCTTTAATTGAGATTATAGTAACTTGAAAGTGATAGTTAATTAAGGTTGTAATACCCTGATGGCCATCATTCCAAACCAATGAGCAGCTTGATAAATTTTGTGTAGGATTTTCCGCATATAAAACCAAAAAAAATATATATTTAATTTATTTATACCCCCAAATCCTAGAATTTTTAGATAATACATATTATCAAGAACTAAAATCAAACTATACTGAAAAAGCAATATGGTACTACAAAAACAATGTTTCGACTGTTGACCTTTTTTAAAAGCAATTTGAAAGTTTTATAAATGTTCAAGTTGATGTTTTTATTGGCATTGTACAGGCAAAATCGGAGAATGTTCCGTAAATCCTTCTTTGCATTCATTTTCTTTTGCAAGTATTCAAATTTGTTACTTAAAAAACAAAAGTATGTTCACAACTTTGTACATAATATATGTGAATTGGCTAATACATGTATGTAATATCCTTTAGAACAATACAACAATTTAGCAGACAAAGTATACATTGAGTTCAAAGTTGTAAGAAATGTATTATAGATTGAGTTTCAAATGCTTTCAAATTACAAATAGAATAACATAAAATCATAATTTAATGTGTCAACCCAAAATGAAACATTTTAACACAGAGAATAAACAACATTATGCCAGTTATCAAAAATATTGGGAAGAGAAAAAACGTTTTTTATCACTAAGTGCTGAATGCTTTTAAAAGGTGTTGATAAAATGTTACATAAGGGTAACTTAAGATTTTATTTATGTAAATTCGCTATTAGGCCTAAAAAAATTGTGTGGTTAGGGTTACATCCTTTTCAAAAATAGGTAGGGTAGGTAGGCTTTTTTTAATTAGGTTTATATAAGAATGTCATTTTCGAAAAACAGTAACCATCAAGTGCTTAGTCAATCAAGGCAAAGAATTTGTAAATTTCATCCAATACTTTGGAGAAAAGTGTAACAAATTGGACAAACAAATCTTTAATTGTATTTCTATAACAATTTGCTAAGTTTCTTGCCAAAAAACAATGAAAAAGACAACACCTGGCTGACAAAAATAATAAGGGTTGAAAAGTCTTTGATATGAGGGTTGAAAAGTGTTCAATATGGCTATTAAAATATTTCAACTAGAGGTTGAAAAGTCTTTGATTTAGGGGTTGAAAGGTCCAAACAGGTATGGGTTGAAAAGTCTTTAAAATAGGGGTTGAAAAGTCTAAGGGTTGAAAAGTCTTCGTTTTGAGAAGGGGTTGAAAAGTCTTGGGGTTGAAAAGGTCTTGCTCCCCCATTAACTACTTACTTAATAATGCATTTAAGGAAAATATTAATTACACCTAACAAGATGGTAACCGTGTATTAAATAGTTGAAAACGCAAAACTATTAAATGATTGGTGAGTGCTAAAAGTTTAAATGCGATCAATATTATCGTCTCAAAAGGTAGAAATACAGTGTTTTCTGCACCTTTCTTTCAAATTAAACTCGGTATCCTTCATAGGAACCATTGTTTTCGTGTGTGTTTTCATCCTTTTTTGGTATATTAAAACAATTGTATTAATTGTGGTAATACTTGGGAGTAAGACTGCATAATTAAGTTCTTCATACCAGGATCAAGCTAACTTCGCTATTACTATTTTGTAAGCAAAGCAAGCAAAAAACCCAAGTTTATTTCGTATAGCTCATGTCACAAAACATGACAAAAAGAGTATTTAAATATATATATATACAACTATGTAAAGAACGAGAATAGTCTCAACATTTTAAGACATAATCAACTGTATAAGAATAAATAAATTCAATCAGTGTCATCCAATATTAACATTATACCTTTATAATGGAGGAGGCATTTAAAGGAAAACAAAATGCATCAATATATGTATCATTATGTGAATCGAACCATTATCTCCTTAATAAGCTTACAGAGTTTTTCAAAATGTATACCTGAATCAGGTCTTATTTGCATTACTTGTTTAAATTTAATAATATTTGGATGTCTAATATATTTATTATCAAGACAACTTTTTCTTTTTTTTTTTAGCTATACATTGTATAATATTCTTGTTTGAAAGAGTTCTTAGACTTTAAGGGAATATGATGATCAGAATACTCTTTTTTATTTTGTGAAATAACGTTAATACCATGGTTAAGTAAGTAATTTGGCTGAATGAAATAAGATACTTAAGCTTGAAAAGCTAAAGGTATTTCGAGAAATTGGGGCCAGGTGATTGCTGCTAACAGACATTCCAGGATATCTGTTATCAATCATAAACTACACTCATTATTTGAAGAAAATCCAAAGAGTTATAAATGCAGCAACATTGCAGACGGGTCGATTGCACATATGTCGATGAACATCTACCATCGTAAAACTGCAGATATAACTAAATAAGTCACAAAACATCCAGGTTTACGACTATTTTTCTACAATTATTTATTTTATGAAATACTTGGCAACAATGTTTATACCTAGGACTTAGTGTCACGAATGCAAATAAAATTAACAGGTTCAGTTTATAATGATTACACTTAATGAACATAATTCAGAACACATGTTTTAAAACAAACTGTCTGAAACTAGAACCAACATACTTATACGTGAACGTTCTTGTGATAATGACCCTAGGCGTTTCTGATCCCGAATAAGTTCTGAATCAATCATATCTGTATATTTATAAGGGAGTTCCCTTATAATATATTTCTCTGTGTTAAAATGTTTCATCTTGGGTTGACATATTAAATTATAATTTTATGTTATTCTATTTGTAATTTGAAAGCATTTGAAACTCACAACAGATTTCGCAGGCTAGCTGCAGTGAGCCGGTTGTGGGGTTGGACGGTTTGATACCAACCATCCGAGTTAAGATTGTTCGGTGCATTTAAGACATGTAAAACGCATTTAATCTTTATCTATAAGTATCTACTGCCACAAATTAACTGTGGGCGTATGTACTGGTTGCTATCAATAATGTTTCACCAATGTTATAAACGCACTTCATTTTTGACTCCGAATCTTTATAAGTCCCAAAACGACGAGGTCGTTGAAACTCGGAGGCGTAAATGGTTTACTAGTAAATACTTGTGGCTTAAACCAAGTTTTACAGTTAATTTGCATCAGTTCTACAGCACAATGCGTAAATAAACTGCTTACCACTTCACCCTCCGACTTGACTTTATAGCGCGGTAGAATACGGAATTGCGCATTTTTGGCATTGAAGTCGTGCAGCGATACCTGAAAACAAATTATTTTTAATAGTTTGTGCAACGCACAAAAAGCTTTCATCACGTCAATAATAAATGTAAGTAATTGATTGCATCTTTTAATCGTATGTATACTTAACAATAGCGTTTATTGAAGTAATTCCTATTAAATAAATCGTTCGTAAAAGTATACTGACAAAAGTGGATCATATACGATCTGGATGAAATTGGAGAAATCTTTTGGTATGCATACACAGAAAAATAAAGTTTTATCCTGTTAGATGTGTCGATAATTGAACTACAGTAATGGTAATGGTGATGTCAAACTATGTTGCGTAATGGCTGCCTTTTTGTATTTGCAAAAAATGGTAGAATAGCTAAGTATATATTAACAGAACTAACAACTACATAACAATTTGCTCTCGTAACTGCTTAGAGCTGTAGGTAAACATTATGAAGGCTGGATTATCGTGAACGTTTAGGCTAATGTGCTTCTTCAAGCAATAATAAACTAGTGGAATAAACCCATCAACACAGGTTTCTGACTGACAGACACAAGGAGAGAAGGTGCCTGGCATTACATAATTATTAGAAACATTTCACCCTTTAATTGGCTGCTACAAGTCTGCTAGTGAACTTCAAGCTGTTGTTCGAAAAGTTTTTTTCCGCATAGTAATATGCCGATCAAAGATTAGCCAAGTCATTGCTTATATATATTTTTTCATCTTCCCGAATGATTTTCTCAATCAATAATAATAATAATAATAATAATAATAATAATAATAATAATAATAATAATAATAATTATATAATAATAATAATAATAATAATAATAATAATAATAATAATAATAATATTTTATTATGATTATAATTGTGAAGTACTCGAGCATACCAAGGACAGAGTTAATTATCTGTACCCCTCCATGTCACCCTAATCCCTGTAGCGCACTTTAACCGTCATCTTCTTACTTATACGTTCGCGAATTGCACCTTCTCAATTAATTGCATTATTCTTGCAGATCAGAGAACCACTAATATCAACGCAAGAATGCCGTCTGTAGACATTGATACCCCTAGCCATACACACATCGCATTGTCGCTATAACCCCCATCTAACTCTTGTTATCGCTTTATTGAACATATCACCATGTCGTTTCTTTCAGCGCCTTATTGTATATACTTACATGTAGTTAGGTGTATTTACAAAACCTTGTCGGACATACCTCATATGGTTTTTGTTGCACAAATTCTCATATAGATTTTGTCAACACCTTGCTGCACATACCATGCATCTAGTTCTTACTAACGCTTTATTGCACAAACCCTCATGCAGATATTGTCAACGCATTGTCGCGCATACCTTCATGAAATTTCTGTCAACGTAATGTCACACAAACCCCGATGTTGATCTTGTCAACGTCTTGTTGGAAATACCTTCATTAAGTTCTTGCAGACGCCTTGTTCAACATACCTCCATGTAGCTTTTGTCAACGCCTTGTGGCACATGGCTTTATTTAATGCTTATCAACATGTTGTTGCACATACCTTCATGTAGTTCTTGTCAATCTGGCTGGTCTGGGTTGTGCTCATGTGCACAAACTTCCCCGTGAACACGTGCTTCAACTAAAAAGATGTTAACAAAGGAAATGAAACTGTTTCCAGTACTTTACACGATGCTCACGTAATATACAACCGGGAATATAACCAGAACCTTTATTAAAAACTTTTCTCATTCAACTTAATAAATCATTCGTACCAATATATATACCATGATTTTTAAAATATGTTCAATTAGACTAATTTATGTCAAACGTTTTTGATAAATGGAACAATTTTCTCAGAAACTGTTAAGAAAGACAACACATGTATGTTACTGCTACTGAGGAGTATTTATAGAAAAGGGAATAATCTGAAATACATATGCACCAAATCATTTAAACTATCTTGACCGGAAACTGTAAACCAGAGTGAGATCAAAAGCCATTATAGATGTGCAGATATAGACAACATTTCAAACTGTTTTGTTAATGGTCTTTACATGTCCAACATTGGCATCAAGTGCCCAGTTATTGATATACATCTGAAAAAGGTCCTCGTTTATAGGAAAAGTAGTTCAGGTGGTTCCGTATAAACGTTGTCAGAACTGCAACCAGACAACACTTTTATGTTGTTTTCGCTGTCTTTCTGGCAGTAATTTCACTGATTTTAATGAAACATAAAACATATACCCATACAATATGTTTTCCAAGCAATTTATTGATGCCTTTGTCTCTTGTTATGGTAGATGAAGATTGTTTGTACTGCTCAAGATGGCAAACCAGTCCTACCCACCGTGGTTTAAGAATTGGCAAGCGATTTTGGGCCTGAATTGAATACTCTAAAATACCCAAATCATATCATATATACCCTGTCGGATCAGTCTGAACTAGAAATGCACAACCATTGTCCCAATCTTGAACCGCTTCAGGAAATTTGGGACTTAATGAGATTGTATATTGTGGAAGTGTTTTTGCATTTCTTGTTTTGCTTTAAGCGTCAGGGAATATAAGATATGAGTTTCTGTTTTGCCAAGCCATATTTACACAGCGCGATCTGATACTAAGGGCTATTTTTACTATTTACAACGAATGGAATCTAACAGGGGCACATTGTTACAAAAACACAAAGGAATCTACAGGGGAAAGTTTTTACTATTAAACAATGGCGAGTTTTTAATGTTAAACAATGGAGACTACAGGGCAAGCTTTTACTGTTAAACCAATGGAAACAACAGGGGCAAGTTTTTACTGTTAAACATTGAAAACTACAGGGGCAAGTTTTTACTGTTAAACATTGGAAACAACAGGGGCAAGTTTTTACTGTTAAACATTGGAAACTACAGGGGCAAGTTTTTACTGTTAAACATTGGAAACTACATTTTACTGCTAAACATTGGAAACTACAGGGGCAAGTTTTTACTGTTAAACATTGGAAACTACAGGGGCAAGTTTTTACTGTTAAACATTGGAAACTACAGGGGCAAGTTTTTACTGTAAAACATTGGAAACTACAGGGGCAAGTTTTTACTGTTAAACATTGGAAACTACAGGGGCAAGTTTTTACTGTTAAACATTGGAAACTACAGGGGCAAGTTTTTACTGTTAAACATTGGAAACTACAAGGGCAAGTTTTTACTGTTAAACATTGGAAACTACAGGGGCAAGTTTTTACCGTTAAACATTGGAAACTACAGGGGCAAGTTTTTACTGTTAAACATTGGAAACAACAGGGGCAAGTTTTTACTGTTAAACCAATGGAAACAACAGGGGCAAGTTTTCACTGTTAAACCAATGGAAACAACAGGGGCAAGTTTTCACTGTTAAACATTGGAAACAACAGGGGCAAGTTTTTACTGTTAAACATTGGAAACTACAGGGGCAAGTTTTTACTATAACACTCTGGAATCTACAGGGGCAAGTTTTTACTGTTAAACAACGGAGACTACAGGGGCATGCTAATACTGTAAAACAACGGAATCTACTGGCGAAAATTGTTACTTTTAAACTATGCAATCTACAGGGGCAATTTTTTACTGTTAATCAATGGAAACTACAGGGGCAATATTTGACTGTTGAACATTGGAAACTACAGGGGCAAGCTTTTACTGTTAAACAATGAAAACTATAGGGACAAGCTTTTACTGTTAACCAATGGAGACTACAGGGGCAAGTATTTACTGTTAAACAATGACAACTATAGGGGCAAGTTTTTACTGTAAAACATTGGAAACTACAGGGGCAAGTTTTTACTGTTAAACAATGACAACTACAAGGGCAAGTTTTTACTGTTAAACATTGGAAACTACAGGGGCAAGCTTTTACTGTTAACCAATGGAAACAACAGGGGCAAGGTTTTACTATTATACAATGGAAACTACAGGGGCAAGTTTTTACTATTAAACAATGGAGACTACAGGGGCAAGGTTTTACTATTATACAATGAAAACTACAGGGGAAAGTTTTTACTATTAAACAATGGAGACTACAGGGGCAAGGTTTTACTATTATACATTTTAAACTACAGGAGCAAGCTATTTCTGATAAACAATGGAGACAACAGGGGCATGCTACTACTATAAAACAACGGAATCTACAGGTGAAAATTGTTACTATTAACCAATGGAAACAACAAGGGCAAGTTGTTACTATTTACCAATGGAAACTACAGGGGCAAGTTTTTACTATTAACCAATGGCAACTACATGGGCAAGTTTTTACTATTAAACAATGGAAACTACAGGGGGAAGTTTTTACTATTAAACAATGGAGACTACGGGGGCATTTTTTACCGTTAAAGAATGGAAACTGCAGGGTCAAGATTCTACTATTTAACAATGGAAACTACAGGGGAAAATTGTTACTAATAGCCAAAGGAATCTACAGGGGCAAGTTTTTACTATTAAACAATGGAGACTACAGGGGCATTTTTTACCGTTAAAGAATGGAAACTACAGGGACAATTCTTTACTGTTGAACAATGGAAACCACAGGGGCAAGTCTTTACTGTTAAACAATGGATACTACTGGGGGCATATTATTACTGTTAAACAATGTGATCTACAGGGGCAAGGTATAACTGTCACACAATTGAATTTACAAAGGCGATCTTTAGCTGTAAAGCAATGGAACCCACTGGGACGAGTTATAGCTGCAAAACAATGGACACTACAGGGGCAATTATTTACAGTAAAACAATTGAATCTACTGGGACAAGCTTTTCTTTAAAAATGGCAAGCTATTACTGTAACCAATGGAAACTACATGGGCAAGCTCTTTCTGATTAACAATGTGAACTTCATGGGCAAGATATTACTGTAAACAATGGAAACTACAGGTGGGACTGCTGGGGGAAGCTTTTTCTGATAAATAATATGAACCACAGGGGCAAGCTATTTCTGATAAACAATGGGAAGTACAAGGGCAAACTGTTTCTATTAAACAGTGGGGACTACAGTGGTAAGCTTTTGCTGTAAACAATGGGAACTACAGGGGCAAGCTTTTACTGTAAACAATAGGAAATGCAGAGGCAAGCTGTTTCTGTTAAACAGTGTGAATTACAGGGGCAAGCTGTTTCTGTTAAACAATGGGGACAACAGTGAAGAACAAGTACTTCCCATACTATAAATGTGTCCTTGTCCTACATTCACACTAACACGTTTTTATGTCGATAGAGGGTTAATTAGATGAGTTATATTGCATACGTCTTTAAAACAGTAAGTATTTAGAGATCCTTTGACATCCAGTTAACATCACAATAAATATTCATTTTCCTCATAATAACAAGAGACCACATAATTAGAAAGAGTACAGCGGTAATTTTGTCGTAACAACAAAACAAACATAATTACCTTGTAGCAATGTTGCACAAATAATATTTGTCAGATATTGCCAATAGACCTGTTAAAGTTGGCAGGTTACACTAGAAAAGAATCTCTGATTGTTTCCATTCAGCCAGGTACGGTCCAAGTATTTAAATTGTTTTAACCATGACTCCTAGTCATAATTCTGTTAAGATCATTACTTCTGTAACACCGTAAAACAACTTATTTTAATCCGTACCTGCACAATCTCGCCATATCGGACACGTTTGCCGTGCTGCCTCTTCTGTTCTAGCTCGTTGTCGTTATATTCCGCGTTGGCCGCTGCCTGTTAACACATTTATACATATTGATATACCGAAATCATAGTGTTGTACACTTAAAATTGTGTTTTTAAACTCAAAACAACAACAACTCAACACGGTATGCTTTAAGGTATGTTTGGAGTAAACCAGTCTCTTTCAGTATAAGGATATGTTCAACTGTGTAATATTTATACAAGTATGTGCACTTAGCTTAAAAATGCTCTAACTTTATTTCTATAGCATGATCTGTTCATTTAAGATCGCATATATCGTTTGTGAAGGTTTTTCCAAGCGGTATATCATGACTTGTAACTAGGTAAATTTAACCTTGGACTGAGCCAGCAAGGACTTGATGTTGGGCTCCGTTCCGTCATTTGCCAGCGTCTGCAGCCACTTCCGGTACTTTTTGTTGAGCTTGTAGCGGTTCTGGATGCACACTTGGAACACAACAACTGAAACAAAACAGTGCGGGCATCAGCTACCACGTACATATGGGGCCTATAAAACCCATTGTCTTTCACAGGCAAAACTGACGTCTTGTTGTATGAACTGTAAGTTTAGTTATCTACTTTGAACGTGTCATGTACCGAGTAACGTTTGGTTTTAATGTTGGAAACAGCCTAAAGTGGGAATTTAATTTCGTTAGAATTCGTATACTAGTATATTATATTGATGTTTTGCTTCAAAGCTGCGCAAACCAGTCTTATTGCATAAGAACATGTAGACAAAAGAAAGTTTCTCCAATGTCATTTTAAATGTTAATCTTCCCATTAATTCATATTATGTATTGTTTTCCTTATAAATCGCTTATTTGCGGAAGGACTACTTATGCAATGTTGGGACTCATAGGCCAATTACATCCATTAAACTACCAAAACCCCGCCAGAAAACCACTTCACTGCAGCTGTGTTATAAAAATGGCATTTCATAACTTTATGACAGCAAAAATAAACAAAATGATCGTTCTGTAAAAATAGTGTACTTCTAATCTTAAAAATGACCTTCATACCGAAGGGTGAATGCGAAAAGGTTCTAAGTGACATTAAATAAAGAAGAAGATAGAACCTTTTCGCTTACATCCCACGATACGTAGAATATTATATAAGGACTACATTTGCAGACGAGAGACAGTGTGTTGTTTTCAATGTTGTATTTTGAAATCTTGTTTAAACTGTACAGTTTTAATCATTGTTTACATATATTGTTTGAAAGTGTTTTTACTACAAGATAGACGTGTGGTACATGTTGATATAAGCATGACAACAGATCATGGGCGTGTGAAAACATTATTCCTTGAAACCACCATGGAGCACTTCGCTCCCATTTACCTAACCGCCTGCAAAAACAATCAATCTTAATCTATGATAATGGATCTTGTTTTTCGACTTCTGTTTTGAATATTGACAACTATGTTTTCTTTTGTTTCTAAACAAGTGTCGTCATTTGAATGGCAATACAATAGATTGAAAGATGCTGTTTTTAAGGAAACGCAAAACAATGGCATCCATATTTCTTCTTCAAATAGTACATAAGTCAATAAGATAAGCGCCAACGTAAGTTTCTGTACGCTAAAATAACTTTAAGTCTTCGTACATCATGTGATACAGAAAATAGAAAAAATAGTACGTACCGTGTTGATTAGGAATGTTGGTTGGTCGGTTTCTGTCCTGGTTTGAATAGATGCATAGGCCATTGTCAGTCGCACTGAAATAACATGAAATAAAAGTATATACTAGTAACTACAACTACTGGCTCACATTACAGAGGCAAAATCGGGTCTGGGAAGGGCTTAAATCGGTTGTGGGAACGGTTTATATCGGCTATGGGAATGATTTATATCGGGTATGGGAACGGTTTATATCGGTTGTGGGAACGGTTTTTATCGGGTGTTGGAACGGTTTATATCGGGTATGGGAACGGTTTACATCGGTTGTGGGAACGGTTTTTATCGGGTGTTGGAACGGTTTATATCGGGTATAGAAACGGTTTATATCGGGTATGGAAACGGTTTATATCGGGTATGGGAACGGTTCATATCGAGTCTGGGAAGGGCTTAAATCGGTTGTTGGAACGGTTTATATCGGCTATGGGAATGGCTTAAATCGGTTGCTGGAACGGTTTATATCGGCTATGGGAATTATTTATATCGGGTATGGGGACGGTTTTAATCGGTTGTGGAGACAGTTTAATTCGGTTGTTGGCACTGTTTTTATCTGGTGAGGGAATAGTCTATATCGGCATTGGGAACGGTTAAAATCGGGTGTAGGGATGGTTTATATCGGCTACGGGAACGATTTATATCGGGAATGGGGACGGTTAATATCGGGTGTGGGAACAGTTGTTATCGGGTGTGGGAACGGTTTTTATCGGGTAAGGAAATAGTTTTATATCGGATATGAGAACGGTTTATATGGGTATGGGAAAGGTTAATATAGGGAATTGGAACAGTTTATATCGGGTATGGGAACAGTTTATATCGGTTATGGGAACGGTTTATATCGGGTGTGGGAACGGTTTATATCGGGTGTGGGAACGGTTTATATCGGTTTAGGGAACGGTTTATATCGGTTGTGGGAACGGTTTATATCGGGTGTGGGAACGGTTTATATAGGGTATGGGAACGGTTTATATCGGTTGTGGGAACGGTTTATATAGGGTATGGGAACGGTTTATATCGGTTGTGGGAACGGTTTATATCGGGTGTGGGAACGGTTTATATAGGGTATGGGAACGGTTTATATCGGGTGTGGGAACGGTTTATATAGGGTATGGGAACGGTTTACATCGGTTGTGGGAACGGTTTTTATCGGGTGTTGGAACGGTTTATATCGGGTATAGAAACGGTTTATATCGGGTATGGAAACGGTTTATATCGGGTATGGGAACGGTTCATATCGAGTCTGGGAAGGGCTTAAATCGGTTGTTGGAACGGTTTATATCGGCTATGGGAATGGCTTAAATCGGTTGCTGGAACGGTTTATATCGGCTATGGGAATTATTTATATCGGGTATGGGGACGGTTTTAATCGGTTGTGGAGACAGTTTAATTCGGTTGTTGGCACTGTTTTTATCTGGTGAGGGAATAGTCTATATCGGCATTGGGAACGGTTAAAATCGGGTGTAGGGATGGTTTATATCGGCTACGGGAACGATTTATATCGGGAATGGGGACGGTTAATATCGGGTGTGGGAACAGTTGTTATCGGGTGTGGGAACGGTTTTTATCGGGTAAGGAAATAGTTTTATATCGGATATGAGAACGGTTTATATGGGTATGGGAAAGGTTAATATAGGGAATTGGAACAGTTTATATCGGGTATGGGAACAGTTTATATCGGTTATGGGAACGGTTTATATCGGGTGTGGGAACGGTTTATATCGGGTGTGGGAACGGTTTATATCGGTTTAGGGAACGGTTTATATCGGTTGTGGGAACGGTTTATATCGGGTGTGGGAACGGTTTATATAGGGTATGGGAACGGTTTATATCGGTTGTGGGAACGGTTTATATAGGGTATGGGAACGGTTTATATCGGTTGTGGGAACGGTTTATATCGGGTGTGGGAACGGTTTATATAGGGTATGGGAACGGTTTATATCGGGTGTGGGAACGGTTTATATAGGGTATGGGAACGGTTTATATCGGTTGTGGGAACGGTATATATCTTCTAGATATACTCGCGAAATGCCGTCGTTTTATTGATGCATGCGAAGTTACATCAAGTCGGCTGCCACTCATTACACATTCCTATTACATTACATATTCGAGTTTTTTTTATCAAAATGTCCATGTTATTCCTACAAAATAGATTCAAAGGGAGATACAAATGCCATGTTACTGTTAAACTGTATGCAAGGAAAATGTTTTTGAATTTATACGAATACTTGTGCACGCGCTCTTACACGTAAAAATCATGAATTCGTGCATAAACTAGTAATATGTTCATCTAAATTCAAAACCATTTTTTGCTCAGATTAAAGCTAGTTCTAGGTTCTTTAACCACATTTTAAGGTGTCTACAACTTCTTGCTATGGAATTTGGTATGGCTAAAGTACATGTGCTCGGGTAGGTACAACAGATCAACCGAATTGGCCCGCGATGCCCCTGTGTAGCCCTTTCAATGAAACATAACATTCGTGTAAATATTGAATTTATCTATGTAAATACAATCTTAAGAACACGACAGGGCATACCCCACCGATCTAATGTTAGGATACAGTGTCATGATATTAAGCAAGAAAATAATAAATCCCCTCCATTTTATGTTAGGGTACTGTGTAATGCCATTATGTAAGTACATGGCATACCCCGTTCCTCTAATGTTAGATTCAGTGTACTGCTACCCCCTCCAACTAATGTAAGGATACAGTGTTGTGCCATTATGTAAGGACATGACATACCCCCTCAAACTAATGTAAGGATACAGTGTTGTGCCATTATGTAAGGACATGACATACCCCCTCAAACAATGTAAGGATACAGTGTTGTGCCATTTTGTAAGGACATGACATACCCCCTCCAACTAATGTAAGGATACAGTGTTGTGCCATTATGTAAGGACATGACATACGCCCTCAAACTAATGTAAGGATACAGTGTTGTGCCATTATGTAAGGACATGACATACGCCCTCCATCTAATGTTAGGATACGGTGCTATCCCATTTTGTAAGGACATGACATACGCCCATCATCTAATGTAAGAATACAGTGTTATACCATTGTGTAAGGGCATGACATACCCCCACCATCTAATGTAAGAATACAGTGTTATACCATTGTGTAAGGACATGACATACCCCCTTATCTAATGATAGGATACAGTGTTATACCATTGTGTAAGGACATGACATACGCCCTCCATCTAATGTTAGGATACAGTGCTATCCCATTTTGTAAGGACATGACATACGCCCACCATCTAATGTAAGAAAACAGTGTTATACCAAGAATATAAGGACATGACATACGCCCTCCATCTAATGTAAGAATACAGTGTTATACCATTGTGTAAGGACATGACATACCCCCTTAGCTAATGATAGGATACAGTGTTATACCATTGTGTAAGGACATGACATACGCCCTCCATCTAATGCAAGAATACAGTGTTATACCATTGTGTAAGGACATGACATACGCCCTACATCTAATGTAAGGATACAGTGTTATACCATTATGTAAGGACATAACATACGCCCACAATCTAATGTAAGGATAGAGTGTTATACCAAGAATGTAAGGACTTGGCATACGCCCACCATCTAATGTAAGGATACAATGTTATACCATTGTGTAAGGACATGACATACGCCCGCCAACTAATGTAAGGATTCAGTGTTGTGCCATTATGTATGGACATGACATACCCCCTCCGACTAATGTAAGGATACAGTGTTGTTCCATTATGTAAGGACATGACAAACGCCCTACATCTAATGTAAGAATACAGTATTATACCAAGAACGTAAGGACATGACATACGCCCTCCATCTAATGTAAGGATATAGTGTTATACCAAGAATGTAAGGACATGACATACGCCCACCATCTAATGTAAGAATACAGTGTTATACAATTGTGTAAGGACATGACATACGCCCACCATCTAATGTAAGAATACAGTGTTATACCAAGAATGTAAGGACATGACATACGCCCTCCAACTAATGTAAGAATACAGTTTTATACCATTGTGTAAGGACATGACATACGCCACCATCTAATGTAAGAATACAGTTTTATACCATTGTGTAAGGACATGACATACGCCCACCATCTAATGTAAGGATACAGTGTTATACCAAGAATGTAAGGACATGACATACGCCCTACATCTAATGTAAGAATACAGTGTTATACCATTATGTAAGGACATGACATACCCCCACCATCTAATGTAAGAATACAGTGTTATACCATTGTGTAAGGACATGACATACCCCCTCCATCTAATGTTAGGATACAGTGCTATCCCATTTTGTAAGGACATGACATACGACCATAATCTAATGTAAGAATACAGTGTTATACCAAGAATATAAGGACATGACATACCCCGTTCCTCTAATGTTAGATTCAGTGTACTGCTACCCCCTCCAACTAATGTAAGGATACAGTGTTGTGCCATTATGTAAGGACATGACATACCTCCTCAAACTAATGTAAGGATACAGTGTTGTGCCATTATGTAAGGACATGACATACCCCCTCAAACAATGTAAGGATACAGTGTTGTGCCATTTTGTAAGGACATGACATACCCCCTCCAACTAATGTATGGATACAGTGTTGTGCCATTATGTAAGGACATGACATACGCCCTCAAACTAATGTAAGGATACAGTGTTGTGCCATTATGTAAGGACATGACATACCCCCTTCATCGAATGTAAGGATTCAGTGTTGTGCCATTATGTATGGACATGACATACCCCCTCCGACTAATGTAAGGATACAGTGTTGTTCCATTATGTAAGGACATGACAAACGCCCTACATCTAATGTAAGAATACAGTATTATACCAAGAACGTAAGGACATGACATACGCCCTCCATCTAATGTAAGGATATAGTGTTATACCAAGAATGTAAGGACATGACATACGCCCACCATCTAATGTAAGAATACAGTGTTATACCATTGTGTAAGGACATGACATACGCCCACCATCTTATGTAAGAATACAGTGTTATACCAAGAATGTAAGGACATGACATAAGCCCTCCAACTAATGTAAGAATACAGTGTTATACCATTGTGTAAGGACATTACATACGCCCATCATCTAATGTAAGAATACAGTTTTATACCATTGTGTAAGGACATGACATACGCCCACCATCTAATGTAAGGATACAGTGTTATACCAAGAATGTAAGGACATGACATACGCCCTACATCTAATGTAAGAATACAGTGTTATACCATTATGTAAGGGCATGACATTAGCCCTCCATCTAATGTAAGAATACAGTTTTATACCATTGTGTAAGGACATGACATACGCCCTACATCTAATGTAAGAATACAGTGTTATACCAAGAATGTAAGGACATGACAAACGCCCACCATCTAATGTAAGAATACAGTTTTATACCAAGAATGTAAGGACATATCATACGCCCTCCATCTAATGTCAGGATACAGTGTACAGCCATTATGTAAGGACATGACATACGCCCATCATCTAAAGTAAGGATTAAGTGTTATACCATTATGTAAGGACATGACATACGCCCACCATCTAATGTAAGAATACAGTGTTATACCATTATATAAGGACATGACATACGCCCACCATCTAATGTAAGAATACAGTGTTATACCATTATGTAAGGACATGACATACACCCACCATCTAATGTAAGAATACAGTATTATACCATTATGTAAGGGCATGACATTAGCCCTCCATCTAATGTAAGAATACAGTGTTATACCATTATGTAAGGACATGACATACCCCCTCCATATAATGTAAGAATACAGTGTTATACCATTATGTAAGGACATAACATACGCCCATCATCTAATGTAAAAATACAGTGTTATACCATTGTGTAAAGACATGACATACCCCTCCATCTAATGTTAGGATACAGTGTACAGCCATTATGAAAGGACATGACATACGCCCACCATCTAATGTAAGAATACAGTGTTATACCAAGGATGTAAGGACATGACATACGCCCTCCATCTAATGTAAGAATACAGTGTTATACGATTGTGTAAGGACATGACATACGCCCTACATCTAATGTGAGGATACAGTGTTATACCAAGGATGTAAGGACATGACATACGCCCTCCATCTAATGTAAGAATACAGTGTTATACCATTATGTAAGGACAAGACATACGTACTGAATTTAATGTAAGGATACAGTGTTATACCAAGAATATAAGGACATGACATACGCCCTCCATCTAATGTAAGAATACAGTGTTATACCATTGTGTAAGGACATGACATACCCCCTTATCTAATGTAAGGATACAGTGTTATACCATTGTGTAAGGACATGACATACGCCCTACATCTAATGTGAGGATACAGTGTTATACCAAGAATATAAGGACATGACATATGCCCTACATCTGATGTAAGGATACAGTGTTATACCAAGAATATAAGGACATGACAAACGCCCTCAATCTAATGTAAGGATACAGTGCTATACCATTATGTAAGGACATGACATACGCCCTCCATTTAATGTAAGGATACAGTGTTATACCAAGAATATAAGGACATGACATACGCCCTCCATCTAATGTAAGAATACAGTGTTATACCATTGTGTAAGGACATGACATACCCCCTCCATCTAATGTAAGGATTCAGTGTTATACCAAGAATGTAAGGACATGACATACCCCTTATCTAATGTAAGGATACAGTGTTATACCATTGTGTAAGGACATGACATACGCCCTACATCGAATGTGAGGATACAGTGTTATACCAAGAATGTAAGGACATGACATACGCCCTACATCTAATGTAAGAATACAGTGTTATACCATTATGTAAGGACATAACATACGCCCACCATCTAATGTAAGGATAGAGTGTTATACCAAGAATGTAAGGACATGGCATACGCCATCCAACTAATGTCAGGATACAGTGTAGAGCCATTATGTAAGGACATGACATACGCCCATCATCTAATGTAAGGATACAGTGTTATACCATTATGTAAGGACATGACATACGCCCTCCATCTAATGTAAGAATACAGTGCTATACCATTATATAAGGACATGACATACACCCACCATCTAATGTAAGGATACAGTGTTATACCATTATGTAAGGACATGACATACTTCCAACATATAATGTAAGAATACAGTATTATACAATTATGTAAGGGCATGACATACCCCCTCCATCTTATGTAAGAATACAGTGTTATACCATTATGTAAGGACATGACATACGCCCACCATTTAATGTAAGAATACAGTGTTATACCATTGTGTAAGGACATGACATACACCCACCATCTAATGTAAGAATACAGTGTTATACCATTATGTAAGGACATGACATACCCCTCCATCTAATGTTAGGATACAGTGTACAGCCATTATGAAAGGACATGACATACGCCCACCATCTAATGTAAGAATACAGTGTTATACCAAGGATGTAAGGACATGACATACGCCCTCCATCTAATGTAAGAATACAGTGTTATACCATTATGTAAGGACATGACATACGCCCTCCATCTAATGTAAGAATACAGTGTTATACCATTATGTAAGGACATGACATACCCCCTCCATCTAATGTAAGAATACAGTGTTATACCATTATGTAAGGACATGACATACGCCCTCCATCTAATGTAAGAATACAGTGTTATACCATTATGTAAGGACATGACATACGCCCTCCATCTATTGTAAGAATACAGTGTTATACCATTATGTAAGGACATGACATAAGCCCACCATCTAATGGAAGAATACAGTGTTGTGCCATTATGTAAGGACATGACATACGCTCTCCATCTAATGTAAGGATACAGTGTTATACCATTATGTAAGGACATGACATACCCCCTCCATCTAATGTAAGAATACAGTGTTATACCATTATGTAAGGACATGACATACCCCCTCCATCTAATGTCAGGATACAGCGCTATGTTATGCCATGTTATGACATAATATCAAAGAAACAACAACCGATTAATACGTCTTTTTATAATCTAGACAATAACCCCAAATGTTTTTGAAAAAAACAGTTGTGAAGAAAAAAAGACATTCTCCGCGGTACATTCCGTTATATGTTTTGTATACGTTGTCTGTAATGTTTAGAAGACTGTCGATGATGAATGAGCTTGCTATAATGCGTTTGTCTACGGTGCATAATAACAAAAAAAGTTTTTTATTGTGCTGTTAAATGAGAGCAATGGAGGGGGCGTTTTACGACAGGAATGATATCCCTGTCAAAGACGTAGGGTTCGACTTTCTATCATAAAAATGCTGTTGAAGGGAAAAGTGGTTCATTGATGTTCCGCAGGAATCACATGTTTATTTCTTTGTTTACAAGAATACTGGCGGTCAGTTCAAGCTTTCTTTAATGATTGGCATATGCCTCACGGAATCTGAATTTCACTGACAACTTAATAAATTAAGGATAAAAGCAGTTCGGAATCAATCGTTAGAACACCGCATAATTATGCGTATCTGTACGAAACTGTAGACGGAAGAGACATACATTATGAACGAATTTCGTTTCAGTAAGATCTGGATCGCTGACAATTAAAATCAAAATAGATGATATAAAAAACTCAAAATCGATTATGAAACCGCCCTGTAATTTTACGGAAAAGGATTGTTTGCAGTCGACTTAGCCAAGAAGAGACAGATTAAGTTGTCACTTATACAAATATTGTCATTCAAAGTCTGCATCTGCATTGAATTGACAACAAGGTGTAAACCAGAAATAATATGACATGATATGTCTTGGGGCCATGGTTACGAACAGTCTAAGTCTGAGTTCAGACCCAAGTGGCAAAACAGCAAATCTTTCTTCCATTGTAACTTTCCTTCTAGTTGAGTATCAAGAAATTTTCTGAATTTAATTTCAATTACATTTTGAAATTGTACATGTTTATACATTAAAAAAGGAATGGAATAAATATGATTCTTTGTTAATTTAAAAAGTGCTTCTCTGAGTCTAGACTCAGACTTGAGACTGTTCGTAATCATCGCTCCAGAGAAGTCCGTAAATGGGCGTACCTCGACTGTTCACTGTAAACGTAGCCCTCGGTTTCCTCACAGTACAGGCAGATGTAGTCACCTATACACAGGTACTCGCCCATCACCGGGTCCTGGCTGTACTCGTTCAACTAAAATATACAAACACATACATTTAGGAGTGTAAAATAGATGTCTCTACTTTTTCGGGATATCATATGGCCTTCGACCTTTATCCAAAATGGTTTGTGAACGGATAACAGGGTTTTCTTCTATACCGTTGGAATAACTGCGATTTAAAAGTCGATCGATCTTGTATCTAACACACATAACATATGTTCAATTTAGATTGCCCTTTTGTCGATGTCTAACCAAAACATGGAATGCGCAAATACGAAGTCAAATAAGCTGCAATTTATGCTTCAAAATCTTAATTATAAGGGAGTTAACTCTAGAACCTTTAATCCCTTTTCGGTAATTCTACGCTAGATTTCTTTTATTTGGCGCTCCCATTCATTGCTAGAATATAAGTCCCGGGAGCGATCGTCTAATATTTTACCCTCCCTCCCGCCCTGTATTAATATTGTATTGTGTTTTATTCATATTTCCCCGATTTAAGGGTGATCTGGCTGCTATTGTTCTGTATCATATGTGTGTAATAAATATGCAGCCTTTTTTTGGCCAAAATAAAATATATTTTCAAATCATGCGTTTTAAATATTCCTGACATAATTGTACATTCATCGATGGTCGAACAAAGGATAACAAAAGGTAAATATCTGTTTTAACTAGACCTTTGACTCGCCGTTCCCAGTGGATGACCGCTTCCCGCATGGATACTGAAGCTTATGATGATAGAAATGGAACGGATTTTAATATCCGTTTGAGGGGGTCGATATTCTGACAATTGGTATGCACTTAAAAACGAACATTTCTGACAACTGTTAACAAGTTTTGAACAAATAGCTGCAGGTAAATGAAAATTCAGTTAGAGTGGTGATGAAGATAACATATTTATGGTCTTGTCAGTAATTAAATACATATTTTGATGTCCTTAAAATACTGTAGATCAGAGCTCTTTGGTGAAAAAGGTGGAGGTATTAAATTCAAAGCTGACTACAGTATGTAAAACTTCATACATTTGTTTAAAACTTGTATAAGTTTTCTGAATTCTCCATTTTATTTAGTATGCATATGTAGCGTGGGTGTACTAAGACAAAACCACTCAACTTCGGAGTTCGAATATTTATTTATACGTAGTCGAACGAAACCTAAAACATATAATAAAACATATAAAAGTATATGCTAACATAATCATATTATTAATAACACCAAATACAAAGACAATGGACAGTGATCGGTAAATATATCAAGGGAGACTTCGCGGTTAAATACATAAAACATTCTAAGAACTATGAGCAATAAACTTACCAGGCACGTCTAAATAATAATTAAATATGAATGAATATTTCAGCTCAATGATAAGAGCGAATATTAAATAAATAGTAACAACTGTTACAATTGAAATCTTGACTTGCGTCGATGATGATTCAGAACAGAATGATATATGTGTATATATAAATAAGGGCGTGTGCAATGAAGCGGGAAAAAGGGGAAAAGGCATTATGAACCAATCAATCACTCTATAAATTTAGACAAACTCGCATAACCAGTATTCACGCTCTGACGCACTCGGACATAGACGGACATTGACGGACATAGACGGACAGTAACGCACAGAGGACAATAACTACGTAGCACAACACTAAACACGACGATACACAAACAATACAAAACGATATACGATATAGAACCATACCAAACACACAAACTAATAAAATACTGAAATATGCACCTTGCTACACATATTTAAATGAATTGATTGTTTTATGATATTTACTTGATTAATGATATTGACCAAGCAATACACATTTTGGCTGACCTAATCTAAACCGAACATTAAAACCAATTTTGGCTACTGAGGGTAAATTACTCGATTTTTTTACGTATACTTAAAAGAATTGAGCAGAAAACAAACACACTTGTCTTCAGTAAATTTCAAAGAACAGAATTGAGTTCGTTGCGATAATCATGTAACAAGTGTTGACGCTCTTCAATAAGGAGAAGATCATATCCGGTCCACATGACGGGTGGGGGTGACTTTTAATCCTTGTTGTAAGTAAGATTATCAGATTATCCGTATTGTCAACTTTGTGGCGTAGGTGCAAAGGCTTTATAAATGGCGTTAAAGAGATAATTGCAATTGACCTGGCGTTGAGCCACCCGGATATGGACATGCATACAGGCGATAAGTGGAAGTCACAGGTTGACCCTGGGGCCGTATAAGCAACTTAGAATGAACTAAAGTTTAAGATCAGATACTAAGTGTTTGGACTGTATATTTAGCTGACCAATAGGCTGAAAGGAATCACTGAATCATGCCTAAGAATTGGGAGAAGATTAATATTGAATACTGGCCAAGCAAAACATGAGTTCGTTCAACAAGGTAGGCTATTATCGAGGGCGGTCTTCATCCGACTATCGAATCGGTTAAATACCCTTCAATTTGTTGATATGAAAATATTCAGGTACTGCTATATTATATTTCGTCAGATATGTTACTGTCCATGTGCTTATATGCCCGATACCTACATCTATCACGCAATTCATTACTTATTTTTACACCAACAGTTCATTATTTCTTTCCAGAATTGTTAAAAAAAACTAAATTTTATTTTAGAAAACCTTCCAGTTATTCTTTCTCAACTCTTCTTTAAATAGAACGTAACCGGAAGCAGTACATTATATGACGTCACAATAACGCTGGGAAGTTTAATCACTACAAAACCTGTTTGAACGTTAATTGAAACCCTAATGACAACAAAACATCTAATAAATAATAGATTTACACTTGTCTTTATAGTCTGCTGACACAAACAAAAACAAGATTAGCAAATTATAATAGATATAAAAATGCGACGATTTGCGATTCGAACATATCCGAAAATGTCAGTGCGTTCATCGGAAAATATTCGCAGTTGCCGAAATGCCTTTCATTTAAGGAATGGAAGTTCGGTGTCAATATTGACTAATAAACACGTGCAAACAAAGTATGAATGTGGTATATTGAAAAAACCCTTCGGTCTGTTGATGGGCGCTCGAGTTTTTATTGCAAAAACAAAACACGGAGCAAACTCCTTTCACGGTTTGAGACGGATTGGTATTAACACTGGTACACTTGGCCACCATGTTCCAGTGTCCAACATAGTTTCGTCGACCAGGCCCAATTCGGTCACGAGTTATGTTCCCTTAAATGTATCTTTACTTTAAAGCTATATGGGGGAATACCGAGCGTGCCTGATCGGAATTCCTTATGAAACTAAGTGCACGCTATAACATCAATACACACATTTATATACTGTGTCAAGCCGGTATGCGGGAGTAATTAAGTTAAACATTGAACCAAAAATACTCTATCGAAAACTTAACAAAAGTCATTGGCGAGTTTCAACAATATGCATAAACCTTCCATAATAGCATCGAATGCATTCAATAGTAAACAAGAATAGCTATTGGAATGTACAAAACTAAGCTAGTTACCAACCTCCTCACTGCAGTCCGATATATTCCAAGATTTCATTTGCATGATTATAGACTTCCGAATAAAATACAATTGTTTCTTAGAATGTTTTCATTTCATCTGTTCACTGTGTGACTACCCTATATATATGTAAATGAATGAAAGAACTACAAAAGCCTGTTAGCAGGACATCAGTAATGAGCACCAGTCTTTAGCACTGATCGAAATTAAGAGCTTAACAGTTAACAGAGAAAATGGCCGAATGAAGCTGCTCTTTGGCTTGAAGCAAATTAACAGACAAATATTTTACTTGTTAAGAAGATAATTGTATTGTCTTAAGAAACCTCTGTAATCAGTTCGATGGTGTGATGTACTTATATTCAATTATACGTGTGTATTGATGTGACCTTATCAGTCATTATCGGTGGTGATGGCCGAGTATCAGACTCTTCATCAGATGGGGTCACCGCCCCGCCACCCTCCCCCTAACACTCGTCCATATTCACCATTACCCGGCGCTTTAAAACTCTTTAAAATATATCTTACTTGTTCATCAGCACGACCTAAAATATGTTTTAACGTTAATATACCACCTACAAAGAATAAGCGTTACTTAGGGTGGAGGAACGGTCAAGTTAAAACAAACACTACTTGTATATAAAACATGTGTCTAGATAGCCCTGTTGCCTTCTTCATTTATCAATGAAGGAAAACAGCATAAACACTCAATGATTTGACCTCTGAACATGCTAAGAATGCCGACAAAGAATGCACTTGTACATATGTATGATCACAAGATACAGATCACCACATCGACGATACAGATCAGCTACATTGTTCAATCGGGCTGGCCTGTAACAGGCTTAATACACCCACCATATGTTGCTATTGTTAGAACAGAGCTGACTATTACACGGACTCTGTTAAATAGACTTAATGCACCAGTCAATTGTAACGCCACCCCCCCCCCCCCCCCCCATGTCCGGGTTTTTTATCGGGGACAGCCGATCGGGGACAGCCGGGGAAAAGGGCCGTCCAGGTGGCCCCGCAGTGCCGGGTGAATGCGGTGGTTCTGTCTTCGCGCCAGATATAGCGGGGAATGAGTCTTATCAGGGTCCCTGCGTTGCGGGGGCATTTGGCGGGGATTTAACAGCAGTTCACCCCGCAGGACGGGGATTTTACCCGGGCTTGGCTGACCGAAAGTCAAAGCCCCCGCTATTCCCCGGACCTGGGGGGGGGGGGATTTGTTACAATTGACTGGTGCATTATTACAAGATCTTAGGTAAACAATTTTGTTACGTCACCTTCATTTTAATAATTGCATGAAAAACGAGAGATATTTGAACGATATCCATTCCTATTGAACATAATTAGACATTAGCAACACTAGCACAATTTAAAACACATCAGAATTTTGAGAAATATTGTTTAAATTTCAGTTTAAATTTGCTTCTTTTATTAATGGTAATCTGTGAGAAGAACAAATCTGCAGAAAATACAAAGAATGTGGGAAACGCACGCTAATCGATTGCAGTTTTTAAAAGATAAACAGGTAAGAATGAGAAAGCATACAAAATATATCAGACACCAGAAAAAAAATCCGACTAAATGACGCAAGAACATGCTTAATTAATTATACCACTCAAGTATTTACATATCATTCATTCAAAGCGCATCATCAGAATGGAAACATACCAGCAAGATTGAGAAGGATAATCAAACGGTTAATAACCCGTTGAATCTTCTCCAACTTCAGATTCACTGTTTTAATGGCAGAAAGAATGTACCAATTTAAACGTAGTTACACGCATTGTGCTGATGAATGCAATTTTCTTGTTCTCCCATGTGTACTATTGGACACTTCTATCTAAAAGCCAACATGCGTTTATATCTCTTGAACTCCTCAATTGCAACTTATATTTGAAATCAGTGCATTATAAGCTCTCCTGTATATATTCATGTTTTTTTTAAATTGTCTGACCTTACATTAACCCTCCGACCTTGTTGTGGCCGCTGCGGCTCAGTTAAACCTCTTTAGATCTATATCGGCAAGTGCATGGCGGTGTTGGTCAATGGTTGGAACCACATAGCCACATGCATATAGTTCTCGATTTTATAAATCATCAAAATGAGCCCATTGATTTTAATAATACTGATATATTTTGTACGTGAAAGCTTAATTAATTTGCATGAAAGTCCGCGATTCATCAATAGAGTAATGATTGCAATGTTATACTATATTTAAGTATTTTGTTAACCACTTGTTTGTGTACTTTTCACGTTTTAATGCATAAACCTGGAACGATCATCAAGGTACTTATCTTGTTGTTTTCTGCGAGGCCGGTCAAGGTGATCGCATTTGGAATAAAATGTGCATTTCATTCCAAGAACTAAATCACTGAACTCAAGCGGATAAGTTGGTACGATTTGTTAAACAACTGCCAAAAGTCATTAACTTAGATGTGTTTATCCGTGCTTGATTCAAACGTATTTGTAAATAACAATCTGTTATTTTCGTTTCTTAAATGGTTTCAAAGTTTTGATAAGCAATAGAAATGCTGTAACTTACCATAGAAATGAACTAGACAGTTCAGGAAAACTGCAGCGAAATTTCAGGGGCCATGATTACGAACAGTCTTAAGTCCAAGTCTGGACTCAGACTCAGAAAAGCATTTATATGAAGGAACAAAAAACATTTTTATATCATTTTTTTTTTTACAAAAAAATATATGTTACTAATAAAACAAAATTCAAATAGTAACATATTTCAGCAAATTTCACCATCACTGCTTTGCAAGAAGGAAAGTTACAATGAAATGAAGTTTTGCCATATTGAGTCTTGAGTCTGAACTCAGACTTGAGATTGTTCGTAAGCAATGCCACATATATGAGTATATCACTTACTTTAGTTTGACTGCCCATGTCCGGGATGGAATCTGACCTTGGCCGAATTGACATTGACCTTGTCCTCGTAGGCGCGGTCAAACGTCGCTCCATACTGTCCTTTATAACTATCAGTTAGTTTCTTGTTTGGTATTGTTTTTAGATAAAACTTTTTACTTTATTCTACTGCTCGCAGTTTGTCAAGATAAATACAGTTTGAAAACCAGTTGTTGGTGCGGCTGTTTGGGTTCGTTGTATAACAACAATCACATTAATACCAAATATAATCAACGGGTGAAAACCAGCAACCCAGATATGTTGTTTTTTCTCATTAATCTTTAATAAATAAATTAAAACCTGTCAATTCATATCAGCAAATTGGCACTGAATTTGTCCTTCATATCATCATTATTGATTTGATTAAAGACACCGGCGCTCAAGGCTTCGTTCCTTAGGGACACAAGTATCTGCGACACACTGAGTAATTGACACAAAGATTCCATTCACTAGCAAAACTTTATATTGATAAAAGAAAATGCATTTTTGTATTCGTATTTGATATTTTCATATTTCATTTGAAATGTCTTCAGTTCATGAAAATATCCTTACGAAACGACATGCAGAATTCATTCTGAAAGACAATTACGACTTCCAGAAATATACACAGGAAATCTTTTATTTTCAAGAAGCTCTACTTATCTGCGCAGTTTATTCAAATGTCCTCATAATAGAAGTATTTTAAACACTTAATAGCCAGTTTATTTAACGACACAACTGTTTGCCATTCTGTTCCTTCGTTTAGTCGTTTAATGCCTTGAGGCTGGCAATAAACAAGCATCAGCATGCCTTAACTACAAGCACTGAAGATGTTATAAGAACAAGTGTCAACACACTGTAAGTACAGTTTCATTTTTCTGTAAGTAGTGTGCAGAAAAAACCAAGCAGAGGTATTTACACAATAAGACAGAAAATTTGTGATCTATTGCCAGGATTCCAGAATGGGATTTAAACACTGAGCAGGAGTACTTTCTGGAAGTACTGAAGTCAATTACATGTTTTATTTATGCAACATTTATCTTTTCAGGTCTTGGCAAGAGTAAGAGAGTTATTGTTTTGTTATTACCGGCACGCTACTGAGGAATACACAATAAGCCCAGAGAATGGGGGGCATTCATGGTTAACAACCTATGCTTTGTCCGAAGATTGTTAATGCAGAATAATGGGCTCTTCACACACTCTGTTTCTTTGATATCAACAAGATGATGTGCCTTTTCAGATCAATATAATAATTATGATAGCAATTATTGCTAGATATAATGTTTAGTATAACCATCCTTTGCGTTGCCTTCCCACGTCTTCAGCCAATACTGCAGTATAAAACCGGTTAATTCGTTGGTTTGGTTTGGTTAAAATAAGTCGAAATGTTTATTGATT
This sequence comes from Mya arenaria, assembly GCF_026914265.1. Classification (NCBI taxonomy): domain Eukaryota; kingdom Metazoa; phylum Mollusca; class Bivalvia; order Myida; family Myidae; genus Mya; species Mya arenaria. Next base: position 72,891,532 of record NC_069129.1, on the reverse strand, counting down.
GGTCAACCATGACTGTTGACCAGTTAAATTGCTTGCATGTGCAAACTTTTTAAAAGATAACATACGGGTGACTTATCCAGTTTATACGATTGGCCCGGGTCTCTGCCTAAGTTAAACCACTTGTAATGCAATCACCGGTTTTATGTGACATAAATAAGATAGTTAACTAAAGCCATGGCTTTGCTCAGAATCGCGTTCCCTACTTTATTAGCTAAAATTATGCATTTAACCCTCTTTTTGTGAAGTCTTTGATACCCTGAACACCCTAGTTTTATTACTTCACAGAAACAATAGCGTAATGAAATCAAGAAGAAATCAAATGTTATTGCGCAACGCAGCTAAGTTTGCAGGTAAACTACCAATAAATTCTGAACACAGATGGCTTGATGAAAACCGAGTATTTCTTACGCTGTTAATAACGCATGTCGGAGATGCAAAGATATTATTTTCATAAGTTCCTCAACGATAGGATGATCAAAGACTGCCTCAGAACGGTATCGCATGATTTTGTCATCAGTCGAGTCTTTTTCTGTTTACTTTTGTAGTCGGGACCGGAAATTAATTAAGGATATTGCATCCGGTTTTCGATTTTTTGCGTCATGGTTTTGTGGGTTTTTTAGATGTTAATATTATATAACTGTAGGTAATCCGTATTTTGTATTTAGAACGATGCGTAGTGGTCAGCATAATATGTTGTCAAAGGGAGGGAAGTATTCTCAAGTTATCCAATGAATTGTTTTCGGTAAATCAGCGGTCAACCGTTATTGAATTTAATGAGGTACAGCGGTACATATGAACTGTAGCTGGTCCGATTAGTTGGTAGTTTATATCATATAATGTAGACCACTATAAAATGTTAAAGATTGTTTGTATGTAGTTTTATGGGAGGGTGATGCACCGCACCATTTAATTTTGTAAGTACTTTCTGCCACTCTTCAATCATTCGTCGTATACCGAGAAAGTTATCTCCGACATGATATAAGCACCTGTTGCACTGCTATAAATGTTTGCATTGATCTATGAATTGTTAAAGTTTTGCCAATAGCAGCATTAAATATTGAAGATACCAGTTTTATTGTTGCTGTACCTGGAATTTCAGACCCTCATAAATATGATAATAAGATATCGTTGTACAGTGCTTGGTCAAACTATAAATAAGTATTTCTTTCTATCCATGTTTATAGTAATTAAAAATTAGGAATCCACCCATCAGAAAATCACATCAAGATGCGTCATCGCTTTATTTTAGACAGTATTTATTTCAATTAACATATACAAGGTATTTTAACAACAATACAAATAATAAGGATTTGGAAGTTACTAAAATCTTATGTAAATTCCTTTCCTAAGCGTCATCGCTTTATATACATATGTCATAAAGAACAAACACTTTCCACCAAGAACCCACAAAGGGAATGTAAATCGTTTACGTTCTTCTTTTTTTACAAAGGAATCGTTTTATCAGAGATAAACGTCAGACGAACTCTATTCAATGGATTTCGGTAGAACAAACAAGCCTTCTTGTAAATCATGCCCCAACCCACGTTATTTCATTTACCCCTCTATTCCAAAATTGGTTGACCCAAGGGTCGTCCCTCAAAGGATACATTTCAATCAAAGCTCCGCAAATCAAGGATTTATTAGATAAAACCGTCGTTAGATTAATTAGATGATCGTTTGTCAACAAAAAGATGTACTGGAAACAACCCAATCTGCAATTGGAATGAATTAACTGCAACTGGAAATAATGCGCGACTAATGGGAAAAAGTAGACTTCATTTCGCAAGAACAAAAGAACGATTTTGCGGAGTCTTATTTAATCGACATGCTATGGGATTAGTTTTAGAAAGAATCTTTTTCTGTTATGATGTCGGTACATTCAGCCCAACACAGCAACGTCTAGAAAACATATTTAGTATAATGTATAACAAAAAAAGCCTTCGTGATAAATTTTATTCCAATCAACGATGTTGGGAACCAAACGACAAACAGTGTATAATACTAAATTCTTGTTTTATAGATTCAACATTCAATACTTATTTACCAAAACACCCGAAAACCTTTGCCCATGTGGCTCAAAAGATAAATAATTAAATCGTTTCAGATGGTAATAGATTCAAATATTGCAGTTTGAATTTGTGTTTTTCATTTGAACTGAGATCACCAACTTGAAAAGACCCATTCTGAAACTTTCAACACCAAAGATCCTGTTTGTAATAAAACAATGCATTTTACGTATCATTTATCTACACATATAGATCTTTTAAATTGTATCAAAGTATACTTGGGCGTCAGCCGGCACCACACATTGACACTATTGTATATAGTGGGGTTTAAACCAGGGCTTAGAAAGAACGGTGTGGTGCAAAAGAGGGACAGGGTCATGCTAAGGGTTAAAAAGAGCACATTGTACGAGGCTGAAAAGATTGGAGTTGTTTTTAATTCAATCAATATTAAGTTTATACTGACCAAAACGACAAGCTTGTTTGCATTTCTAATCATTTTGTTAGTTTGAATCAAAATAAAAGAAATAATTGTCAGTCATTTTAATTCTACGAAGCCGTGCTGGTCTCCATGGAGGCGGACGAGCGCTACCTAATAAAGAAAAATGTGCCATAAAATCCTTCTGTAACTCTTAAGCTACAAGCCTAATGTAAAAGGCGACTTTACGTCTAAAGTAAGGTTCTAACTTAGAAAATTACACTCAACTAGTGTGCTCCTTATCAGATTGTAATCGTTATTTAAACAATTATGTAGGTAATAATTACTCTGATTGTCTTAACAATGTGCAGAGTACTTTATGTCCTAGCTTGTTATGTTCAAAGCGAATTGAGTTGTCTATTTGTTAATATTTTCATAAGCTCTTGCCCTCAAGATTTGCTAATTTAATTTTTTGACGGAGATTTACTATTATAAAACATGTACCGGTAATTTTACCTTATCATAAAAAAGTTCATGGTATAAGAACATAATGATTCAAGCACTTCATGAATGGGTTTGGGTTTTTGTAGCCCCATTCGTAATTAGAAAAAGATTTATTTTTTGACGAACAAGTATTTGCAATATCACAGTTATGAAATATTTCATATTTAACAGACAGACCATCCATCGTTTTTTTATAAAGTGGCTTTAGTAAATTGCTCGTTGTAGTCAGCGCATGTATCTGTCCACAAGCAATGTACTAAGCCTCATTTCTTGCACTATTTAGATAATCTCAGAATGGCTCTTTCACATTTTTTTATATCAATTTTACAATTAAAAGGCCCATTGTCCATATTCCTAAAAAGACGAATAAAATAGGTGAGAAAAACCCTGGCTTTGCAATAAGGCCGATGTTGTGTCACATTGTAAAATGAACAAATCCATGTTAACCCTGCCTCTTCGCCACATACAACTTATTATTAAAGAAACATAATTTAAGAATGATAAGGAGAGGCAATACCACAACGCCAGATTGTTTATTTGTTTAAACATTATGATTGCTAAAATGTGTGAATCAATGGTGTTTTATCCAAACAGAAAGCTCTGTAAAAACAACAACATTTGAAATGAAAACAATCGCGCGAAAGGCCGATTTGTATAAAAAACATTCTGTAAGTGCCGTACTCGACCACAGATGATTTATTTATGTACATATACCAGCAGCTGTGGATAGCTTAGGTCATAATTGTAGATAGGTCATGGTGATAGTTCGATACACCTCGGTAGAAAAACATTAGTACTTTGAAGGGTAAAAATATACTTTCGGAATAAAGAGATTACCAGGACAAAACGCTTCAATGTGATGTATGATATATCAGGTTTAAGTGATGTTGAAAACATTCAATTAATAATATGTCAAACGATGCTTATGCCAATTATAACGAATGGTTATTTGCATGAACTTATAATAAAAGAATGTGTCCAAGCGTCTAGCTTCTAATGCCCATACGTTTTGCCTATCTATATAATGTCTCTTATTTGTACATAAGTATGTCCATATCAAATAAACGACTGTTAAGATACTGATTAATGATGATTTATTCTGAGTAAGAATTCATCCTTAGTACAACTATGTAATGTAAAAAACACAATTTACAATGAGTGTTTGTGGCCCCATTTTCTCAATACATCTTCAATCCCTTATAACAGGATTAAGATCACTGTTTTGCTTTGGTATAGTTTTTATTAATGCTACATTCTTAAAAGTATTTGAGCTTTAAAGGCAAGTTATCACGACAAGCTATTTTTTCTTTAGAAACGTTAATATTAAGTAAGAAATTTAGCTTAAAACGCTTGTCACACTTAAAGCTTTTTTCGAAACGTTAGGGCCTTATACTATATTATTATCATCGTATATGGTTTATATGTGTTTTATCAATAACCAACAAAAATAATAAACAAAGACACGCAAAAAAGTAAATGTCGCCAAACGGTTTTTGGAGTCGCGAGGAAAGAAACGATAGTTTTCGAATTGAAATATCAAGAAAATCCAGTTATGGAAGTAAGTGTTTCTGCGAGCTTTGAATTGTGACAAGAGCAAAGATATCATCATTTCACAAGTTATTTGCAACAGCAGCTTTTATAATCAAAGGTCTTTTAATATGGATAGAATCTAGGTAGCATAACCAAGTTGGCAATAACTGATAACCGAACATTGTGTGTCCTTTTTATTTATTTTTTTTATTATTTTTTTAAATTAAAATAAACCATGTATGGGTCTATTATCGCTATTGTTATATACGATAGAAAACGAACACAGTTGAAGCCAAAATGTCGTAGAGCGATGAGGGTGAGGTCGGGGAGGGATAAAAAAAGTATCAAGGAGTTGTTGCAAAAAATAAAATAAAGTAAATAACTTTGTGAAAATTATTTAACTAAAAATGTTTTACCTTATAATAATGTATTCAACTTGAGCCTTCATGTAGCGGGAGATACGTGTCCGTAATTAAGGAAACATCCTTGAGGGTAATATCCGCATAATAACTTCACAAAGTGGTCATCCGGAAAACGAATTTTCCACATTTATTCCAAAAACAAATGTATGAAATACAACACATATATCGAAATCACAACACATTCTGGCAATGGTTCTATGCACGTGTGTTGGTGATCTGTTAATCCAACTGAATTATTTCCAATTAATAAATGTCAAAATCTCCGAATATAAATCACCAGATACAAGTTTAACAATGATGTGTTGCAGATGATGTCAAAGTATCAGACCCTGTTTCTCATTCATGCCCGCCAAGTTAATAATTTCATTTTCATTGGCTGCCTTTAATTTCATTGGCGATACTATTGGTCGTCACATGGAACGGTCAAGAACATATCGATTGTCAACAGCGTTATCATTAAATCTTTCTCAGAAAAAATAATAAACAAGCAAGTCGTAATGTTACAGTAACATATCGACCGTCAGACTATGAATGATGGGATTTAAAAAAACATTAATCAAATGAAACGAGGAGTAGAGAATGGTGCCAGACACTCCAGATGAGTTTGCAAGTTGTTTCCATCAGGTGCTAAACGGCTTGTAGAACAGATTGGCAGAACATGATGTGTCACTTTCCAACTAACAGCTTACAACATGAGTAACAGTTGTCTTAGTAATATAATCCTGAATGTTTACTCCAAATTCAATCATATCCCTGTATATTGTACACTAAGCGTCGCTTGTTCCGTTTAAGCAGGAAGGGATATAAAATATCAGTTTCCGAAATGTTTGTTTATCCCAAAAGCTCTTTGATGAATCTTATAGACGATGCCATTTACCCATAGGGGAACAAAGATAATCTTGCTGATTTGTTCAGTGTGGAGGGATAAGCATTTTTGAGTGTCTCGTGTTGACAAGCCATGGTTAGGCTGTTTTCCTATGAGTTTATCTGACCATCCAGCAACAACAGGAGCGATAATGAAACGAACATGAGGTGGTTATTTCGGACGATGAATCGGTAATGAAAGCAGCAAAATGCAGCCGAAAACATACTGGCCCAGTCCTAATTGAAACGCGATGTCCTATTGTTTTATCAATGTAATTTGTAATGTTGACAAGAACGAGATTATACATACATGACATATCTTAAAGATTGGATTTAATCATACACATACAGTGAATGGGGTAGCATATTTATGTACGTAATTTTAGTTCATAGTTAAATGAACCACAGTTTATCATGTGTAACGTGCGACGTTAAAGACGCAACAGGTCCTCTCAGAGAAAAGCATGCTCGACCATGAATAGTTCCGCTGGTCATTATATAATATATACAGTAAATTCCCACTGCACATAGAGTCCGGGCTTTGCTAATTTGCATATTACCAACCAAGTAAACATACGTACTATGAACGTACTTCCGTCTATAACGGAATGTTATACTATAAACGCACATTCGCCGCCTACAGCGGACCGTCACACATGTTTCTATGAGGAATGTACATGCTAATATATAAAATACCGATATGGTTACCGCATCAATGTACACTCATGAAACGATGATGGCCATTTCTGGTACTCATTAATGTTATACGAACACTTTATTCAAAAGGCATCACACAGACACATAAATATAAAAATCAATTGTAATATTCTCCTAAAATAATACTGGGAACTCGCTCAAAGGAGAGTACACATGGATTTCCCTTTATGTCAAAGTGGGAGATGATTTCGGTAGCTCAATGACATCATAAACTGAATCTCGTTAACCTACCTTCTGTTTAGGTTATAGCGACCTTTCACGTTAAGTTGGTCGTAAAGTAAACATACTAGAAAAAGGCTTTCATTGTATGTTTCTATGATCATGAAAACAATTGATGTTTAAAGATTATTACAATAACAAACATTCGATATTTGATTGTAGTGGACAAGTCCTATTCTCTAGTAAAATTTAATAGACGAACAAACAAAAGATACGTAGATATTGCATTAAAGTGACTCGCTCATGTTTTTGAACCAAAAATAAGTTTTCCCGGAAATGCATCTGAAAACACTTATTATTATAATTATTTTCCTCTATGATAATCGAAAATTGCAGAAAAAAATACAGTTTTAGCATAAAAAAGTATTTTGGTTTTAGTGGGGTTCGAACCTACGCCGGTAAAGTCTGGACTTTTAAAAAAGTGGTGGATATGTTAACCTGTTATGTGTACATCGATAACAATACGTGATAATGTCAATCAACCAATCACGCAACACCACCACCGTAATTAATTTTCAATCCCGTAACTAACGCGATTGAAAATTGTGGCCTTATAAGACGATATTTGAGCAAATATCAACATTTGCTGAAGGGTTCCAGCTTTTGGTATTTTTGTTTTAACACTCCTTATGATTTGCCTTCATTTCGTAATTATAAAACGTGCATTTAACAAACCATGAGCAAGTTGCTTAAGTCATCTGAGCAAAGTGCAAGTCATACATGTTTGTTACAACACAAAAAATCACTTTAGGTCACTGTTTGTCATGTCATGCAAGCAAGTATTTTACAGAACGTAATGTAACGGTAAAACTAATTTCAAAGCTATCTTAAAATTTGTATATTTCTTGAAACACCGATCATTTTCATCTAATAAATACAATTACACAACAGGGCGGGCTTTACCAAAGGAGAATGTAAGAAAACTAGAAGCAACATTATTAAGCTTTAACTATGATGGATTACTTTCGTAATGAGAGAGCTGGTCTTATAATGAGGGTGTCTGAACTTTCTTTGGTTTAAATTGTTTTCATTCCGGTCGGTTATGATTTAATTAACCAACTCCTCAGGTTTTTGACTCTCAGAGTAACATAACATGGTTGCTTTTAAAACGAAAACAAAAAACAAGAACATTGATTTAATGCATCAGATTTGATTAGCGTTGTTCATAGATAAAATATTACAACTAGGTATTGTTTGGCATCATGTACAACACTGCAGTTCGGGAAATCGGATGCCACGCTGGTCGTGAACACGTGAACACCCTTTATTGATCAATCTGACTATTCAAGGGCCGTAACTCCACAGTGCCTACCGTGTTCTGACTGGTTATAAAACCTGGTCGAGATATTTTGTCAATCAACATTGCTGCATCGTTGTATTAAACATAAAGAAGAAATGTTCGGATGCAGGTATGAAAGTGACGCCGCGTGCGATGAAGACGCCGGGTAACATGATTCCAATATGTCGGTTATGTAACAACTATATAAGCAGGACTTAAGTACACGCGCACTTATTGATTTCTAAGAAAAGTCTATTTTATTTATATAATATATATTATTATAACAGATAGTTTGTTAATCAAATTTTTAACAATCAACTATTATAATCTATATTAAAACGATAACTCTCTGATGTTTTCTCAAATTATTGTAGTTTCTTCAAGCATAAAAAACACAATTAACATGTAAAATAAAATACTTTTTTTTCTGTGTTTTATAAACAAAATATGACTTAAGACGGGGTCACAGCCATCCACAGAAATCAAGGAATAAAACAGCAATGGTTCTCAGTCAACCGATATGTTATGCAATTGTTTCGTATGCAAACCGCAAATGTTGTTTATATTAAGATTTTGGATAATGGCTTTTCAATATTAGACGTTGAGAACAAAGAAATTGAATAACACCCCTTTCCGAAATTACCTCGTAGTGCAATTCGCTTACATACAGTAAATTAGAGTTTCTAAAAGTACGACCAAACAAAAAATAAAATGGTTTAAACATCGAAATTAGTGGAACAGGTACGGCGACGACTGGTTATTTGTTTTTGCGTTTCGAACATTGAAACACTAACACCAATTCTGCATCAAGTCATTAAGGGCCTTCCATAGTGCAAAAGTTAGTTTGAAGGACTTAAACATAAATGTTTAAACAAATCATTTGTAATAGTTAGTTTGAGGTTCAATATTTAGCATAACACATATACCTTCATCCATTGCAACATGTGTAGGTGTAAATGAGTTGAGCAACTTTTATGGATTTTTTTCGAATTTCGAATAATGTCTTAATTTCGAATCTCTTATGAATGAAAACAATGAGCAAACACTTCGTCAATTAGGGGATTTTTTGGCTATCATATTAAATCATTTTAAAAACGCACCCGGCATTCCAAACACACAACACGTTAGTTAATCATAGAAGCATGTATTTTCCTTTTTTATAAATGTGTAGCCACTTTTCCGCATTATTTCTTCCTTCTGATAGTAACAACCCACAGCCTGGTTATTGTAGTTATTAGTATACTGTTGTATAACCTTTTATCACATGTTTGTATGTGCTAAGTGTACCAATAAACTTGTAAAACTTGTAAACTTGGAAGAGGATTTTATCAGACTTTCAATAAAAAACATTTACGTTTTAACGGAAATTTCTTTATACAAAATTAGCATGTTTTGCGTCCTGTGGTGAGTGCAGGTACTTTGAGAAAGATATTTGCATTTTGTAAACAGGAAATGAATTTAATCCGCTATTTTGCATTAATTTCTTTAATATCTTTCTTATTTGAAAATATAAAACCTCAAGAACACGTGAGACATTGTAAATTGTGTAGTCGGGAGCATTTTGACGCAAAAATACATTCATATTGTCGACAGACTTTTCCGAAAAAATGCAAATGCTTTTTCAACTAAAATCTGTCAGTTTTTTTTTCTTTCGTAAAGATACTCAACCCCTTGTTACCGAGAATATGTCGCAAAGGATTTTTGTTCTACTTCTGAACAAGTTTGTTCCTCAAAACTTAATTTTTTTAATTTTTTCCCCTACCCATTTACAATGTGGAAGGCCCTTAAATTGATATCAGTTACCACAGTAGTTATCGTATATGACCATTGTAAAACGTTTATGAACTTGGTTTTAGCATGCAGTCGACTAACAACGTTATTTCAGACTTACGTGTATTTTCCACATGACCTGAGGGGAGGGACAGGGTCTGTTGGTGTTTTTATACACCCATCTCGCCCTCGAGGCTAACAGCTCTTCGTCGTCAATGGACTGGTTTAAAGCGTTCATCAGACGGGTTTTCACCGACATCCGGCGGTTTATCACCGGATGGACGCTGCTGCGCCGCCTCATGCTTGTCACGTTTGTATTAATACAACGCTCGATATCTAATCTGCACTAGAACTGTAGCTTTTAAGTGTTTTATTTCCATGTTGCTGTTTTTGTTACATCCATTTGCTAATTCAAAACAAACATAACGGAAGTTCCAAGCTCATTCACCAATTCCATATGGTAATTATAACTTATATAATAAAAACGGAATGGATCTATGAGCATTGCATGTATCCTAAATGATTAAAAAAGAAGTAATTCTTGCATTTTGCATTTTGGAAGGCAGACACATTCTTGTACATCAATTACTTTGATGCATAAATCGATTGTTTTCCATCATTACTGAGGGTCGGTAAGCAAGAAATAGCGAAATAAAATTGTAATTTAATGATTAAAACCTGTTCATTTTTTTAATAAAATAAAATGGTGTTAAAAACATTCATGAAATGAACTAAACGTGCATTGCTTAAATCGTTGTCGAACGTTGGTTAAAAGATGAGTTGATAAAGAGACTGAGGCTAAGACGATAATTGATAGTCAGCCCTTTCGCTCGTACATTGCGTAGATGCCTGAGCGATAAACTCTGACATATATTAGACATAAAGCTAATAATTTTCACTCATAATTTGTGCAGTATCATTTAAACCAACAAGACATCTGAACTATCTCCGACCTTTACCAAAGCAACCTAAATTCAGAGTCAAATAGTTATTCTTACACGTCCATATTGAATTAAACAGTATCCCAAAAATGTTCCATTGTTATGCGTTATTTAATTGCATATACACGATAGTTATTAAATTGTTCACAAAACCAATTTCAACACGAGTGTGTCAACCCTTCCGTTTCATTTCATGTCTGAAGTACTTTAAAACCGTATTATTGTTTGGTTACATCAAACAGTAATTTGAATAGGACAAACGCGACTGGAGGCACTTTAATTCACAATTGCATCTCCACTCAAACATAATGCATAATGACAACTCAAAACATATGCTTACAAACTGCACCGGGGAAACATACTGGGACCCTTTTAGCAGACCAATGTTCTCTTAAATTAACAGTGTATTTCAAGACCATTCTATCTACTTTTGACGTCTAAACTCTCACGTGTATAGTTTTCTGCGTACGACCCTCGTGCTTTGTTGCCTCGAAAGTTCTTGTATTCTCGTTATTGTTAATGCAATAAAGGCTAGACGCATTTTCGTGATTGGTAATACGTCAAAATTCCATTCAAACACAAATTGTAAGTGTGACTCTGTAACATAGCCTATTCATATTGAGACATAATCAAACTATTGATGTAGTCGCAATATTCTCCCGCAAACATCTGCTTTGAAATACAATATTGAATAAAATGATAAATGTTAGGCGAGTATACAGAATACCGAATGAAAATGCCTCAGTTTTGTAATGTCCAGCGATTCATTACCATTTGTTTAAAATTCAAATATTTAATACTTAAACAAAGTGATTATGATTATCAAACTGAAGTTGAGCTTCTTGTTGCAGTTCGAAACTTATGTACATCTTTGTCAATGGCCTTATTACGCATACGCCAGGTCAGCCAGCACCGGAGCGAAACAGTTATGCCAGGTCAGCCAGCACCGGAGCGAAACAGTTATGCCAGGTCAACCAGTACCGGAGCGAAACAGTTATGCCAGATCAACCAGCACCGGAGCGAAACAGTTATGCCAGATCAACCAGCACCGGAGCGAAACAGTTATGCCAGGTCAACAGCACAGGAGCGAAGCAGTTATGCCAGGTCAACAGCACAGGAGCGAAGCAGTTATGCCAGGTCAACCAGTACCGGAGCGAAACAGTTATGCCAGGTCAACCAGTACCGGAGCGAAACAGTTATGCCAGGTCAACCAGCACCGGAGCGAAACAGTTATGCCAGGTCAACAGCACAGGAGCGAAGCAGTTATGCCAGGTCAACAGCACAGGAGCGAAGCAGTTATGCAAGGTCAACAGCACAGGAGCGAAGCATTTACGCCAGGTCAACCAGCACAGGAGCGAATCAGTTATGCCAGGTCAACCAGCACCGGAGCGAAGCAGTTACGCCAGGTCAACCAGCACAGGAGCGAAACAGTTATGCCAGGTCAACCAGTACCGGAGCGAAACAGTTATGCCAGGTCAACCAGTACCGGAGCGAAACAGTTATGCCAGGTCGGCCAGTACCGGAGCGAAACAGTTATGCCAGGTCAACCAGTACCGGAGCGGAACAGTTATGCCAGGTCAACCAGCACAGGGGCGAATCAGTTATGCCAGGTCAACCAGCACCGGAGCGAAACAGTTATGCCAGGTCAACCAGTACCGGAGCGAAACAGTTATGCCAGGTCAACCAGCACCGGAGCGAAACAGTTATGCCAGGTCAACCAGCACCGGAGCGAAACAGTTATGCCAGGTCAACCAGCACCGGAGCGAAACAGTTATGCCAGGTCAACCAGTACCGGAGCGAAACAGTTATGCCAGGTCAACCAGCACCGGAGCGAAACAGTTATGCCAGGTCAACAGCACAGGAGCGAAGCAGTTATGCCAGGTCAACAGCACAGGAGCGAAGCAGTTATGCCAGGTCAACCAGCACAGGAGCGAAGCATTTACGCCAGGTCAACCAGCACAGGAGCGAAGCAGTTACGCCAGGTCAACCAGCACCGGAGCGAAACAGTTATGCCAGGTCAACCAGTACCGGAGCGAATCAGTTATGCCAGGTCAACCAGTACCGGAGCGAAACGGTTATGCCAGGTCAACCAGCACCGGAGCGAATCAGTTATGCCAGATCAACCGGCACAGGAGCGAAGCATTTACGCCAGGTCAACCAGCACAGGAGCGAAGCAGTTACGCCAGGTCAACAGCACAGGAGTGAAGCATTTATGCCAGATCAACCAGCACAGGAGCGAAGCATTTATGCCAGATCAACCAGCACCGGAGCGAATCAGTTATGCCAGATCAACCAGCACAGGAGCGAAGCAGTTACGCCAGATCAACCAGCACAGGAGCGAATCAGTTATGCCAGATCAACCAGCACCGGAGCGAAGCAGTTATGCCAGGTCAACAGCACAGGAGCGAAGCAGTTATGCCAGGTCAACAGCACAGGAGCGAAGCAGTTACGCCAGGTCAACAGCACAGGAGCGAAGCATTTACGCCAGATCAACCAGCACAGGAGCGAAGCATATATGCCAGATCAACCAGCACAGGAGCGAAGCAGTTACGCCAGATCAACCAGCACCGGAGCGAATCAGTTATGCCAAATCAACCAGCACAGGACCGAAGCATTTACGCCAGGTCAATCAGCACAGGAGCGAAGCAGTTACGCCAGGTCAATCAGCACATGATCGAAGCAGTTACGCCAGGTCAACCAGCACAGGGGCGAAGCAGTTACGCCAGGTCAACAGCACAGGAGCGAAGCAGTTACGCCAGGTCAACCAGCATAGGGGCGAAGCAGTTACGCCAGGTCAACCAGCACAGGAGCGAAGCAGTTACGCCAGGTCAACCAGCACAGGGGCGAAGCAGTTATACCAGGTCAACCAGCATAGGGGCGAAGCAGTTATACCAGGTCAACCAGCATAGGGGCGAAGCAGTTACGCCAGGTCAACCAGCACAGGAGCGAAGCAGTTATGCCAGGTCAACCAGCACAGGAGCGAAGCAGTCTTACATAATGTTATGTACGGCAACTTGGACATGAACGCATGTGAAAGAAAGATGGACTGTAAGGATTTGACCCTGCTCTTTCAAAATGAGTGATCGGAAACAACATTTTAAACAGGACACATGCTATATAATAAATAAAGGCAAATGGCGAAACAAGCTGTTATTCATAACATCTATTAAGCAATGCATACTCTCCCGTCATGATTGCTTTTATCTCTTATCTTTCTTAAATTTCTATGGTATATGAAGTAGGTGTGGGCCACCCTTTCTGAAAGTCGACGGCACCACCTGGTATTACGCCATAGAAAGTATACATCCATAGCACATGCAGCGTAAGAAACAGATATCACAGCGACGTAAGTACCGTGACATCACAGCAGGCGTCCATAGGTGACATACCACAATCAGCCTAATGCTTTTAAACATTCTGAATAAAATCGATGAAAACTTCTGGTAGAAGCCATGAAGCCTAAATTCAACCAACACCCTTTTCAAGGCCTATTAATCTCAACCAAATAATACTTCATGACAGACACAACATGACGGCATGTTGCAACATTTTACAGTTAAAAACTATCGGTAAATGCCCCGTCAAAGTCAGTGATACCAAGTAAGAGATCTCGGGGCTTGGATTTGGGTGGCGGTGGGTGTAAACCGCTTTTAGAACGCTTAATTTTGCAAACACGCCCAAACATTTATCAATACGTGCATAATTAAACAGACACGATATACGTTAATGGCATTGCTGATTTAAAACGTGTCGTTTCTATATGCCATACTACCTAGCTCATGGCGTTATTGGTATCTTATCAAACATGATCTGTCTTGTTTCTATTTGTTTTTATATCCAGTATATACCGGAGTTAAATTGAAAGGTAATAATAGTATACCAAATAGCAACGCACTGACTTCACTGCACTTTTAGCTAGGCAATAAATTGGGCAAATTCCATTCATACAATGTCGGCATACCCTGGCGTAGGCTGGTCACAGGTCACGGCTAATGCCTGTAAATTGCAAAACAAGTGATTCCTACTGAACACAAAATGACTGCACCTATCTGATAGTTGTCCCGAAATAGTTTGCCACGCAAGCAGCACAAAACGTCATACAATTGCCTCGCCAGTATTTTGATTGTAATCCGGTTTATACCGCCACGGTATGCCGCAGTAGTTTTCAAAGTTCTACCTCTGAATTTCATCCAAATATCGATTTTTCGGCAGTTAGGCCGTCAGAATTTTCCCTGACTTCATGCAAAATTCAGACAAATAAACTGAATAAAAATGAGATTTTCATTGGTCATTATAAACTTGAACTAGAAAATGCAATTGGATATTGTTAAATACGTCAAATGAAATAAACGCGTATCGGAGACGGACTCTTTAGATCTTAAATTGTTTAAATGTTAAAGAATTTTATTCCCCGCAAATAATTTTTCCAGAAAAGTAAAAAAGATAATCCTTTAAGGGTCAACACAACCAGTCAAACGCTAATGATAGTATTCATATTATTTTCGGACTTGATAGTTGTTGGTGTAATACGGTCCTGCTTTGTTTTCCTTCAATTACGTTGAGCTTTTAAAGATCTTCCTTTCGGGTCGTGTTAAAATGCTGACCAATAAACTGGCGATATATAATAATAGAGACTAAATAGAGGGATATTGCTGACCAAGTGCTGACCATATAGATAAAGAAGGAAATGCTTACTATTTTATGACACTGTTTAGTTGAAAGCCACACTCGAACCTGCTTACTTCTTTCAAGGTCGAGCATTTTAGTACAAGTGTTCTCAAGAACTCAGTTCCTGTTGGTCATATATATTTACGCCCTACAATAAATCTTATAATACAGCGCATGCCATGTTGTTATTGTTTTAGGGGTGATCACATTTCTGAATAAAAAATAACACACTGAAATACTCTGTAATATTGTGCATGGTTATACTATTCCTTTAAAAAAAGCTGCACTGACTCAGGTATACCCCCGAACAATTAAACCAAAAACAATCTATATTACATGTCGAACATTTAAACCATTTGGACACTTGTCAACCCGCTGGTTTACCACGGCCGAGTATCTTTTATAAAGATACTTTTTGTTAATTCTGTCGTTTAGCATGTATATTTCACATCACGGTAATTTGAAGTATCGGTGTCAAACAAGGGAAGCCAAGTTCTAATCTAATCTTTTGGTGTGAACGGCATTATGAACAACATTAACACTGATATAGATGGTACTTTTACGGCAAATGAGACTGAGATATTTCTGTTAGTCTTTGCAGATGATGCGGTGTTATTCGCTCAAACACCAGAAGCATTACAATCTATCAAGCCAAAAAGATCATGATATTTGAAAATGGGCGTCGCACAAGCTTTGATTTCCTTCTCTGTAATACTATACTAGACGTTGTAAAATCTTTCAAATACTTGGGTATCCACTTCATTAAAATGTCAATTGGTTTCGAACACAAAAACGACAAGCGCAGCATGGTGCATACTCACCCCATAACTTGTTTATCGTCTTCAACCAAATTGGGTTACATTCAACTGATAAATGTTAACTATTTGACAGTCTTGTATCTCCAATTATCAACTATAGTGCAGAGGTTTGGGGAAATCACAAATCTAAGAATATATAATTATTTCACTCTCTTTGAAAAAATCTAAATGTAAAAATGTCGACCAATCTAGATGGATTGTACGGTGAACTTGGACGCTTCCCAGTGATAATAGCTAAGCGACTAATAATGATAAGATATTGGATTAAACTCATTCAAACAAATAATGCACTATTGATGAATGCATAGACACTTTTCAAGACCGACGCTGGCAACACTATCAAATATGGAGGCAAAAATTGGGCTTATCAAATATGAAAGCAATATTAAATCAAATAGGATGAAACACATCTGGCAAAATCATTACACTGCTGATATCATCTTTGAATTAATTAAACAACGTAACGTCAATCAAGCATGACTTTCAGTTTAAAAATATCTTAATTGTGTTAATGAAAATAAATATAGAATAGCTATAGCGAAATAAATACTTTCGTCACACGTCCTAGCCATTGCAACTGGAAGATATATCACAATAAGATCGGAATGTAAATGCTTAATACACTGTAACATAAATGTCTTACAAAGTGAATATCATTTCTAACTCGTATGTCCTAAATACTAAAACACCGACATCAATACCTCAAACCTTATTACAACTCTTGGACGAGTGTTAATAAAGTTGACAATCTTATGCCTCATAACATTTGTTCACTATGTCAACAACTTAGCGAATTTTATCTATTTTTCATTTTGCTTAAGAACAAATGCATAATAGCAATTACACTTCAAAAACAGGTATTAATCTTAACGTATTCGAATATGTAAATTGTTACCATGTCTTTTTCGTCACGTGACATCTACTTACTTGATTGTTTTATCTCTCTGTAAATAATCTTAGTCTTCACTGTTCCATATTGTACTTTATTATATGGATATAATTGTGCGTATGCCGTTAAATGCTGAATAAAGATATGTTATGTTGGGCTAATTTCAGTTGTTATGTATTTGATTCTTTTGCGATGAGTTTGATTAACGTAAGTGTTAAATGGTTTTGCCGCCGGCACGTAATTGGCATGGTGTCAGGTATTATTGTTTATCAATATTCGTAGGCGGTGCACGATGATATATGATATAGTGCATTGCATGCAACGTTATCTTTGATGATTAATGTTTTAACGAATGTATTGTGACCGTAATGTAATATCTTTCATACGTTAATGTGTCAATTGTGTCGTTTTACAAAGTAAAATTAGAACGTTTTATTCCACGGCATTAAAATGAACGCATTAAAAGTATCTGTTTTATTGCAAGTATCATATATTTCCAAACGTTTCCAATCATACTCTAACATATTACGAATTTCAGGTTATTTCATAATGTTTTATTTCAATTTCATGTTAAAGCGTTCTTGAACTCTTAGGTACTAAACTTATGCATTATCCAACTTACCCTCAATCGGCTGTGAACTCGACTTGCACATCGCATTTTAAACGGAATTTAATCCTTTGTCAATATTATCACGAAGTTAGTAGGGTGTGGTGTAACACACTATTGCTACCACTTTGCACACTTTTGGATGTTAATGTCATAAAAGCATTCTCCAAAGTCCTTCAGTACCGTTTACACCTCCGGAAAGTTACGCACTGGTAATGCTTTGGTATGTTCATTTCCCAAAATATGTTAAATTCATCAATCTCTTTTACTTGAAAATCATACACAGCGGCTCAATAATTAGCTTGCCTGGTAACGTAATGTAAAGTAAAACAATAACAAAGTGTTTACAGAAATCTACGGTCAGATGGCAACAGAAACATTTGGCAGCCTTCTCAGTCTATCACGGAAAATATAATATCAAACACCATCAAATACAGCAATTCTAGTTTATATAGCGCCCGCTCTAACCGTCGTTTCTTCAATGAAATGTTGCTTTAATTAACATTGATCAACGCCCCAACCAAGCATTATGTGTAATATTCGGTCACCGGGGTTCCATGGAAGATGCAATACCGTTATTACAGTAGCTGCTCAGGAGGCCCAACATGGGGCCTTTATGGTAATCCCACAGAAAAGCTTTTAAATGTATTCAATCGCTTCCAAGCCAATAAAACAAGTGCTTTTGAGCGCACTTGTAAGATTTTCTTGTATAATAAAAGACTGTTATTTAATCATTCGATGTAATGATGTAAATTAATCGTGGTTTCTACCGTAAACATTTTCTGACATCTTATTTATTACGTTGAGAAACCCATACATCAAACCCAAGTAGACTCTTAACCCACATATAATCAGACTATAAGTATGTTCCTACATTGTAAACGAACGTTTACCGAGTAGTCGCGGTCGTAGACATTTAAGAGAATACAATTGAACGATATCGTAAATTTAACACACAGGTCTTGATATCCGTTAAACCTGTGCCAGGCTCTCTCTTATACCATTACAAGCACATATGGGTTTCATAGGGGGTAAATAGTCCGTTAATTCGAGAGAATTTGTTTTTGACAGCTTCAATACATACAGTTAATAAAATGGTAAAATCTTTAATACGCATGTCTAATCACGTTACTATTTACATACAAACCATCTAGTATTTCGACTTGAAAACTCTCTTACATTACATGCTTGACAATTTATACTAAAGTAATGTGATTGGCTCAAAGTGCACTAAGCGATTGTTTCGATGACTGACTTGTACATTCAGTGTTTCTGAAAAAAATGTCTACATTTTGTGAAAACAGCCTCAAGCATGTTTAGTTGTTTGACTTCAAACATTAAAAAGATATGCAAAGTCCAGTATGCAATACAGGCCCCAATATCACGAACATACTTAAGTCGAATCTACATCTCAGTCTCAACTCATTTTCCCACATTACAGAATGGCATTATTAAAAATTACAAATGTTTTACTATTTTTAAAAGCACATTCTCACATGCATTATGTTGATTAACATTATTGTTCAATATTCTATTTTTTTATTTCTACAGCACAAAATTTACTTGAGTAAAACTCAAAAATAATAAATTGGACTCAAGTACATTTTTTGCTCTCATTTTATTTTAAAATATTGACCATTTTTTTAATCAACATAATCAATGAGAGAGTGCGATTTTAAAAAGGGTAAAACATTTACAATTTTGAATGATATGATGCTGTTATTTGATAAAAAGAGTTGAGACTGAGATTGAGATTTGACTTAAGTATTTTTGTGATATTGGGGCCAGGGGCCGTATTCAATAAGCATCTTAGTGAATATTTTCAACTTAGTGAAAATTTCGTAATTTTTGACAATGATTATTTAAAATACCCGCTACTTTTCATCAGATTTATTCATATGCATATATTGTTTAGACCATTTTCTTGCTTATTTTCATATTTTTGGTGTACAAACATTGTTCGTTTTCTTAAAATTCAAATTAGAAAAATGGCAATTTTTCACTAAGTTGAAAATTATTACTAAGATGCTTATTGAATACGGCCCCAGAACACATAAGCAGATAAAATAATCAGACATATGAATAATGGAAAACTATAACTAACTTAATGCTAAAAAAAGAAAAAAAGTTTAGTTTAGTTTAAAACAATTTAGTAGCATTATTGAAAGTGATTCGATTATTTTAACATGTTTAACTTTTGAAGTCAGATGTATTTTGGAATGCCTTATTTTTAATATTAATGACAAACCGTCACGTACTTCAGCTTGCTGTAAATTTGTAACAATTTACACGTATAATGAATTATTAACAGTAACAAACGCAAAACGAAAAGGCATAGAAGTAATAGTAAGATGACATGAATAAAAATCTAAATGATTAAAATGGGCGGAGTGAGCGTAGCGAACGAGACCTTCTGAATCATTGATGATTTTAATTCAGAACATATAACTGACTAAGAATGAAAGATATTTGGCTGACACAGTGTCAACGCTAAATCTGACGCAGGGAATGTGAATCAGATGAGCGGCAGTGGGCGGACTATTAAACACCCGCGAAAGTTGAAATCCTTCATGATCTTGCCCAGAACCTTATGATTATTGACTTTCTGCAATTAATTTGTCTGTAAATGTAGGTTGTATTCTAAGGAATTATAAACTTATTTAAGAATTCCACCATTAACATTATGTACATGTATAACTTGAGTAGAAAATACAAAAATGTTGAGTGAAATGTTTCATAAATATTTTGTTTAAGTACTAGGATAATTTTCACCTTAGTTAAGTATAAAACAATTTAGAATCATTATTGTAAGAGATTTCACACAACGCGTTCTTAAGTACTTGGACTTGTTTTACTACAAATGTATTGCAGTAAAAATATAATAAATGCAATTACTGATAGTGTGAAGATGTAGTGTATGCATTCAATACTGTTAATATGAATCAATATCCAATAATGATTTTAGATTTCTGAAGCGTTATCCGTGGACTGTAGCATGATGATTAACTGCTAGATTGTTGTTTTGTATTACTTTCATATTTAAAAAGAGGAATATTCCCTTGTATTTTGTGTTTACTGTTTGATTATCGTCTGCTACTGGTGGAAATTAAGACAAAGAACTTATGTTAAATACTTTCGTCAAAAAGGCAAAGCTCCATAAATACATGAACATGTATTAAATGATACATTATGAGTATTATGCTTGCTTAAGAGTGAACCTTAAGAAGGTATAAAACTATACTTTTTTATCATTCTGTTTGTTCTTATAAAACCCTGGTTTTAATTGTGGTGACTCGTTGATCTCACTGAACACTTACACTTAGATCTACCTGTGTTTATAACATAACTCTGTCAGTACAACACTTTGCGAGGAAAAAGTGGGAATGAAAAATACGTTAATATCATTTTCATGGTTACCGTCCCATTCTTGTTTACAACGTTTTAAGCATCTAACTATCAGGAGCAAAGCGCCATAGAGATATAACGACGGGAAAATGCATTAGGATAATATGTTGAACAGATCCATGATCTCTCTGTTACAGCGGATGTCATTGAAGATTCGCGCATTGACTATCAAGGCAAGGTTCACTACACTGATTTGATTGAAAATACATTGCCACATTGCATGGGGAGTCTATAAAGATATAGACAGAAATACAAAATGTAATTAAAAATGTTCAATCTCTCACGTGATGTAAATAATGTAAGAGAATATTGAACATAAAAGGAACAAAATGTATGATCTACTTATTTCGCATATTTTAACGTTTCCATTAACGAAAAGAGATTAAGTTTAATAAATTTGTTTTGAGTACAATGTTTCATGTATATTGAATCATAACAAGTAAAGTTAAACATGGATGTTTCCCTTGACTTACAGCTAGGAGTTGGATAAGAGTGATCATCATTTGTTTTTGATGCAAGATATAAGCACACGGACAAATTTGATCAAGGGCACACTATTCTCAGATAATAATTTCACACCCACTCCAGACATGAAAAAACCGAGAACCACCATTGGAAAAAATATACAACCAAACTCCCTATTCTCGGTTGTAAACGAGTTTCCCGTATGGCAATTCTGAACTCCTTACGACCCTTAACTAGATGTTCTAGAATTAACGATATTTCGCAGGCGACATAATAATAGCATACGATACCTCGCAGGCGACACAATAATAACATACGATACCTCGCAGGCGACACAATCACATCATACGGTATCTCACAGGCGACACAATAATAGCAAACGGTATCTCACAGGCGACACAATAATAGCATACGATACCTCGCAGGCGACATAATAATAGCATACGATACCGCACATGCGACACAATAATAGCATACGATACCGCGCAGGCTACACAATTATAGCATACGATACCTCGCAGACGACACAATAATAGCATCCGATAATTTGCAGGCGACACAATAATAGCATACGATACCGCGCAGGCTACACAATTATAGCATACGATACCTCGCAGGCGACACAATAATAGCATACGATACCTCGCAGGCGACACAATAATAGCATACGGTATCTCGCAGGCGACACAATAATAGCATACGATACCGCGCAGGCTACACAATTATAGCATACGATACCTCGCAGGCGACACAATAATAGCATACGATAATTTGCAGGCGACACAATAATAGCAAACGGTATCTCAAAGGCGACACAATAATAGCATATGGTATCTCGCAGGCGACACAATAATAGCATACGATACCTCGCAGGCGACATAATAATAGCATACGATACCGCACATGCGACACAATAATAGCATACGATACCGCGCAGGCTACACAATTATAGCATACGATACCTCGCAGGCGACACAATAATAGCATACGAGACCTCGCAGGCGACACAATAATAGCATACGAGACCTCGCAGGCGACACAATAATAGCATACGATACCCCGCAGGCGACACAATAATAGCATACGATACCTCGCAGGCGACACAATAATAGCAAACGGTATCTCGCAGGCGACACAATAATAGCATACGATACCTCGCAGGCGACACAATAATAGCATACGGTATCTCGCAGGCGACACAATAATAGTATACGATACCTCACAGGCGACACAATAATAGCATACAGTATCTCGCAGGCGACACAATTATAGCATACGGTATCTCGCAGGCGACACAATAATAGCATACGATACTTCGCAGGCGACATAATAATATCATACGATACCTCGCAGGCGACACAGGTATAGCATACGATACCTCGCACGCGACACAATAATAGCATTCGATAATTCGCAGGCGACACAATGATAGCATACGATACCTCGCAGGCTACACAATAATAGCATACGTGACCTCGCACGCGACACAATAATAGCATACGATAATTCGCAGGCGACACAATGATAGCATACGATACCTCGCAGGCGACACAATAAAAGCATGCGATACTTCGCAGGCGACACAATAATAGCATACGATACCTCGCAGGCGACACAATAATAGCATACGTGACCTCGCACGCGACACAATAATAGCATATGTGACCTCGCACGCGACACAATAATAGCATACGATACCGCACAGGCGACACAAGTATAGCATACGATACCTCGCAGGCGACACAATAATAGCATACGTGACCTCGCACGCGACACAATAATAGCATACGATAATTCGCAGGGGACACAATAAATGCGTACGATACTTCGCAGTCACCACAATAACAACATGTTGTATTCATTTAGTGTTCGCTACTATAAAAGTTTCAAATATCCATTTTACAGCTATTTATTTTGTTTATTATACGGAACTAACTATCAATATATAATTTCTACTATCACATTATTGTAAATCTTGACCTTTACCTTTGACATACAATAAGGATACTCTACTGGTCAATCGCAAACTTCCACTGAAGTCCTAGGTAAATAAAACTGCAGGGACAAGCACAGCAGTCAAAAACTAAAATAAACCCTGTTTAAAGGCACAATGAAATTAACCTAGTGACAATAATCTAGAGCTCAGGCGTTTTAACACAATGCCGCAAAGTCATTAAGCCTTTTTGAAATTACGTTTATCGTAATCAGTGAAATAACCATTGCATCTATCACTGAGTTTTAAATTATCATTTGTCCCATCTGCAATTCAACTTCCAATGCATTTATTTATGCGAAAAATTATTTTAGCCAGAGCGTAGATTACTAGTTTTAAGGTACTTTATAGCTCTAGCATAAACATCTAATTAAAACCCACATTTGCATGCAAGTTTACCCGATGTTGCCGGATGGGCTTTTAGGGTTCATAGAAGACGGAAAGACTGCGATACACAAATACAAACGCCCCAAACAGACCACACACTTAAAAAAATAGCTTTACCGAAAAATGATGGGATTAGAGGGGCTTAAGTTAGTTTGCATTGACATAATCTCACACATGCCGCAACATTTATCGTTAATTACAAACTCATATCATAACAAAATACCACACAAAATCATAAGACTATCAGAGCCAGCATTACTTGAACAGAAGAATAAAGCAAAAAATCAACATAAACTGATGAAGTGTTTTTAAGTTCTCAACGACCGGATACCAACGTCACCTGCAAGCCGGAGCAACAGGGCTAGCTATTGAACGGTACGATCAATCATTAAATGACAGCCACCAGACAAGGCTCGCCTTACCACGGGTTAAAACTTTGTTGTAATTAAGCCAAATAATAAAAGTATCAATGTACAAACAACTCATACACAAATAAAACAGACCCTACTTTAAACGTAATGGAATGTTTATGTGCAGACAATACATTCTATACCGACTGACCTGCCACGCGATAGGCAGACAGACCGACATACAGACGTTCGCACCAGACGCCACCTTTTTCAAAGCGGACATAAAAAACGCAAAAACTCAGATATCCAAATATCAATGAACATATGTTTTTCTTTGGCGAGCTATTCATAAAGGTGAGAGAATACCTTGAACGAGCTATTTTAAACTGTACGGCGTTCGCTTTTTTTCTCTTCTTTTCCTCTTCTACTTTATATTCTCTTCATATACTACTAATAAATTACCGAACGTTTATACCTCGTTTTCGTTCATGTCTATATATCAATTATTAGTCAATTATATTTTTCACTGTGTCTTATATAGATATTTGTATTGATCTGAGCATTGTAGTATCCGTACAAGAACAACTAATAACATATATCTTAATACAATCACCTCTTTGTCATATGTCTTCGCTACGGCGGCTCGCATTTTCGCTCTTTTCTCATCCGTCGCTCTAGAGGCCTCCTGCTTTCGCCTTTCTTCATCTGAAATAGATCCAGTTTTGTACCAGCTCGTCTACTAGGAAACTTTTCGGCAAAAAAGTCGACGTATTTTGTAAACTCATACACACATATAACATTTGTTGCATAGGCGTTATCGTCTTGATCGAGGCTCAAATACAATTGAAAATATATATTTGTAGCAAAGCCAACACATATGGCTTAGGCTCAACCTCTTCTGCAAGATGTGGTTACACCACCATAGATCTTTATTCGATGGTTATAATGACTTTTATTAAAATTCGAAAGAAAGCCCATAACATGTGAAAAAAAAAACATAATCAAATACTCATCTTTTTGCATTAAATGTTCTTGAAATTTTGTGGCCTACGTTTCGCTCCACTTTTTATCTCAAGTTATATACTTATTGGAACTGCCCAACATTGTCATGATTATAACTCGTACTACACACAAGTGTCGACTATACAAGTTGGAAGCTATCTGAGGCCAATCCGGAATGAGAGTTTATATTTGACTGCGCTACCCTCTGTCACTCAAACAGACAATGTCACTATGATGACCTATGTTAGCAAATGTTTAAAGTGTTAATTGCTTATGTTGTTTGCCTTAAAATCTCGTTATTACACGAGTGGTTATTTGGTATATGAGTCTCCTTAAACATAGTAAATGCGTTTCAAAAAAGGTCATCATCTTCATTGACGATGTGACATTCTCTTTGTATCATAAAAACCTGATGATTTATATAGCTAAATACATAAAAAGTCGCTATAAGCGCGCACATTGTGTACGCTGTTCATTTGTATTATGCCTTACTTAACTACGTATATAAAAATATGAAGTAAATCACTCGGCAAATGAATTTTTTTGTTCAAAAATATGGAAGCGAGCAAAACTTGTATCTGTAGACCAACAGTCCGACCGGTTTGTCACAACTCCCGCTATCATAGCAATACCGTTGAATGCAGTTTTGCGAATTTTACGACTTGCAAAAATCTCAAAACACTAACATTAGCGAGCGCGCAGATTTGAACAAAACAATTTTGTCGTGCACATATAACATTGGATTTAGATGCAAAGGGTTTTAAAATGTTTATTGCGATTGATTCTAAGTCTTTGTTTGAGTTGTAAACATGCACACACAAAATGCTATCAGTTGTTTGGACTATTTAAATTCTCTTTCTTTATCTACACCTTAGTTGTTAATTTAAAAATAATATATGTTTATGTATTCATTGATACATTTTGATGTTAAAACCAATTCTATAATTGAATACAAAAATGGTCCGTAGCCAAACAATACCAAATATACGTAAAGATATAAGAAATATTACATACAATTTCAGGCCATACTACATTATAAGAACAGGATAGTCAGCCCCGAACGCTGGCGGACATATAAACCAGAAGGTGCTGACTGTTTTAATTTCAAATGACCCTCAGTGGATTGTATTCTTAGATGACGTCACTTAAAATATATTAAACAAGTAATATGTAAAAAATACATATTGATGTTATTGCAAGATAGCGACGGGATTTATGATATAAATGCAATCATCTCATAGCTAGAGCCAATCTTGATTCCACATATATCATTTGAACAAAAGTAGCATGGGCAGTTTCATCAAGTGTAATAGCAACGATTTCATGCCCAGGAAATATTTCAATAGTGTAATTGAATTGTTGAAAATCTCGCCATCGTACTAAACCGCTCCTAGAATTATTGATGGAACGGTCCCACAGGATCATTAATTGGAAAAACAAACAATGAATATGTTTGCATGACTTAAATTTACTTAAGTATATGCTAATACTGTGACTTTCCACCATCCAAGGAACATGCATTAACACTCATTTATTGGCTCTACCAAGCCATAGCTCTACCAATTCAAGCCATAGCTCTACCAATTCAAGCCATAGCTCTACCAATCCATAGCTCTGCCAATTCAAGCCATAGCTCTACCAAGCCATAGCTCTACCAATTCAAGCCATAGCTCTACCAAACCATAAATCTACCAATTCAAGCCATAGCTCTACCAATTCAAGCCATAGCTCTACCAAGCCATAGCTCTACCAATTCAAGCCATAGCTCTACCAAACCATAGCTCTACCAATTCAAGCCATAGCTCTTCCAAACCATAGCTCTACCAATTCAAGCCATAGCTCTACCAAGCCATAGCTCTACCAATTCAAGCCATAGCTCTACCAATTCAAGCCATAGCTCTAACAAGCCATAGCTCTACCAATTCAAGCCATAGCTCTACCAAGCCATAGCTCTACCAATTCAAGCCATAGCTCTACCAAACCATAGCTCTACCAATTCAAGCCATAGCTCTACCAAGCCATAGCTCTACCAATTCAAGCCATAGCTCTACCAAGCCATAGCTCTACCAATTCAAGCCATAGCTCTACCAAACCATAGCTCTACCAATTCAAGCCATAGCTCTACCAATTCAAGCCATAGCTCTACCAATTCAAGCCATAGCTCTACCAAGCCATAGCTCTACCAATTCAAGCCATAGCTCTACCAATTCAAGCCATAGCTCTACCAAGCCATAGCTCTACCAAATCAAGCCATAGCTCTTCCAATTCAAGCCATAGCTCTACCAATTCAAGCCATAGCTTTACCAATTTAAGCCATAGCTCTATCAATTCAAGCCATAGCTCTACCAAGCCATAGCTCTACCAAATCAAGCCATAGCTCTACCAAGCCATAGCTCTACCATGCCATAGCTCTATCATGCCATAGCTCTACCAAATCAAGCCATAGCTCTACCAATTCAAGCCATAGCTCTAACAAGCCATAGCTCTATCATACCATAGCTCTACCATGCCATAGCTTTATCATGCCATAGCTCTATCATGCCATAGCTTTATCATGCCATAGCTCTATCATGCCATGGCTCTACCATACCATAGCTCTACCATGTCATAGCTCTACCATGCCATTGCTCTACCATGTCATTGCTCTACCATGTCATTGCTCTACCATACCATAGCTCTACCATGCCATAGCTTTACCATACCATACCTATCGAAGCCATAGCTGTACCATGCCATTGCTCTACCATGTCATTGCTTTACCAAGCCATAACTCTACCATGCCATAGCTCTACCATACCATAGCTCTACCATGTCATAGCTTTACCATGTCATTGCCCTATCATACCATATCTCTACCATGCCATAGCTCTACCATACCATAGCTATACCAAGCTATAGCTCTACCATGCCATTGCTCTACCATATCATTGCTTTACCATGCCATAACTCTACCATGCCATAGCTCAACCATACCATAGATTTACAATACCATAGCTCTACCATACCATAGCTATATCATACTATAGCTCTACCAAGCCATAGCTATACCATACCATAGCTCTACCATGCCATAGCTCTACCAAGCCATAGCTATACCATGCCATAGCTCTACCATACCATAGCTCTACCATACCATAGCTCTACCATACCATAGCTATACCATACCATAGCTCTGCCAAGCCATAGCTCTACCAAGCCATAGCTCTACCATACCATAGCTCTACCATGCCATAGCTCTACCATACCATAGCTCTACCATACCATAGCTATACCAAGCCATAGCACTACCATGCCATGGCTCTACCATACCATAGCTCTACCATGCCATAGCTCTACCATACCATAGCTCTACCATGCCATGGCTCTACCATACCATAGCTCTACCATGTCATAGCTCTACCATGCCATTGCTCTACCATGTCATTGCGCTACCATGTCATTGCTCTACCATACCATAGCTCTACCATGCCATAGCTCTACCATACCATAGCTATACCAAGCCATAGCTGTACCATGCCATTACTCTACCATGTCATTGCTTTACCAAGCCATAACTCTACCATGCCATAGCTCTACCATACCATAGCTCTACCATGTCATAGCTTTACCATGTCATTGCTCTTCTATGCCATAGCTCTACCATGTCATTTCTCTACCTTGCCATTGTTTAAATTTTTAATAGCTCTATCATGCCATTATTCTACCATATCATTACTATACCATGTCATAGCTCTACCATGTCATTGCTCTTCCATGCAATTGCTTTACCATGTCATTGATATACCATGCCCTTGCTCTTCCATGTCATAACTCTACCTTGCCATTGCTTCACTTTTTCATAGATCCACCATGCCATTACTCTACCATGTCATTAATATACATTGTCATAGCTCTATCATGTCATTGCTCTACCATTTCATTGCTCTTCCATGCAAATGCTTTAACATGTCATTGCTCTACCATGACATTGCTCTACCATGCCATAGCGCGACCATGTCAAAATTCTTCCATGTCATAGCTCCTCAATGTTATAGCGCTTATATGTCATTGCACTTACATGTCATAGCGCTACCATGTCAAAGCTATAGTATGCCATTGTTCTATCATGTCAAAAACCTACCATGCCATTGCTCTACCATGTCATTGCTCTACCATGTCATTGCTCTACCTTGCCATTGCTCTATTATGTCAGTACTCTACCATGTCTTTACTCTACCATGCCTTTGCTCTACTATGCCGTTACTCTACAATGTCATAACTCCATCATGCCATTGCTCTACCATGTCATTATTCTACCATACCATTGCTCTACCATGTCAATAATTTACCATGCCATTGCTCTACCATGCCATAACTTCATCATGCAATTGCTGTATCATGTCATTACCCTACCATACCATTGCTACACCATGTCATTACTCTACTATACCATTGCTCTACCATGCCATTACCCCATCATGCCATTGCTCTACCATGTCATTACTCTACCATACCATTGCTCTACCATGCCATTATTCCATCATGCCATTGCTCTACCATGTCATTACTCTACCATACCATTTCTCTACTATGCCATTACTCCATCATGCCATTGCTCTACCATGTCATTACTCTACCATAACATTTCTCTACTATGCCATTGCTCTACTATGCCGTTACTGTACAATGTCATTACTCTACCATGCCATTGTTCTACCATGTCATTGATCTACCATGTCATTGCTCTACCATGCCATTGCTCAACCATGTCATTACTCTACTATACCATTGCTCTACCATGACATTGCTCTATCATCTCAAACCTAGACCATGTCATTACTCTACCATACCATTGCTCTACCATGTCATTACTCTACCATACCATTGCTCTACCATGTCATTACTCAACCATATCATTGCTCTACCATGTCATTTCTCTACCATGCCAAAGATCTACCATGTCATTAATCTACCATGCCATTGCTCTACTATGCCAAAGCTCTACCATGTCATTACTCTACCATTACATTACTCAACCATGTCATTACTCTACCATTTAAATTGCTCTACCATGTCATTACTCTACCATGCCATTGCTCTGCCATGCCAAAGCTCTACCATGTCATTACTCTACCATGCCATTGCTCTACCATGCCAAAGCACTAACATGTCATTACTCTACCATGCCATTGCTCTACCATGCCAAAGCTCTACTATGCCATAGCTCTACCATACCATTGCTCTACCATGCCATTGCTCTACCACGCTAAAGCTCTACATGCCATTACTCTACCATACCATTGCTCTTCTGTGCCATTGCAGTTTGTCCAAAGTATAACCGTCGAATGATACAGCGGATTTTCATATGTAATTGAAGTGTGAACTTAACCAGCTGTATACATATGTATTGAACGTATATGGAACATCACCCCAAAAACAGTATGTCGTGTGTTATAACCTGCGACGGTTTATCAACGAGTTCGGTATCGGTTCGCATTTTTGAAAACAATACTGCATTATCTTTTAGTTCGGTTTTTCCAGTTTTCTGCATGGTCATTCCCCGTACTCTAGCGAACTAATTGTTTTGGTATGTATTGCGGTAGGTGAAAGAAATTATTCCTGTACTTTTTTAAGATCGATCCTATAAATAAGAATAAATTGTAAATAATTGTATACAATTCCTCTTTATCCGTGTTTGGCACTGGCTTTAAAAATCAGGTTTACCGGTAAACAACTGGGACATTCGTCATATACAAGGGCTTGGAGTCTCCATCGAGGGTTTGAATTAATATTACAATAATAATCAAATATCTATCAAAGAGGCAACTATTCAATCCTCCATTAGGGAGAATTCTACTATAATGTTTTCTACTCTTTGGATTAAGGTGTAAAACTGACTTGTAAAACTACAATGACAACATCATGGACAAGCATAGCAACCTTACCACAGCTTAAAAACAATAACAATGAGTGCGACAAGTGGCAAACGCCTTGACGAGACAACTAACAAAATAATACATACACGCACGCACACGCACGCACGCACGCACGCACGCACGCACGCACGCACGCACGCACACACACACACACACACACACACACACACACACACACACATACATACATACATACATACATACATACATACATACATACATACATACATACATACATACATACATACATACACACATACACACATACATACATACATACATACATACATACATACATACATACATACATATTAGAAAAGACTCAAACGAGCCTTTAGCGTGGTTACCAAACCTACAAGGAAGTACAAGTGATCAGCCTCGGTTGACGAAGACCGGTCAGACTCAATATCAACGTTGTATCATTGAATCAAATATTCCTAAAGAGTTGTTAGGAGGCCATTAAAGTGTGCTCTCTAAAGGCATTTGATGTGTAAATGTCAGCTCTCTGTCCGCGTTATTGATATTCAGACAATACAGGGGGAATAAGCGATCTGATACGACGAGATCTACAGGAACAGAGTTAGGTATCGTTCCTTACCTATCTGCTTTAATGGCGATCATTGGCAAATCTCAAATACCAGTGGCCATTGAAATAACGAATATATAGGACTGGCATTAACCTCATTTGCCTCATTATTTTTAATCTAACGTCGGAGCGATTTATGGAGACAAAAACAAATCAGAGTAATAAGTTGAGTATACTTTAAATTCGCATACAATTGTTTAGGACATCATTCAAATTAACAACGTGGTTAACGAGAGCGTTGTTAAATTTTAAACGTGAAATATTTGGTTATGCGCTCATATGTTTAAATAAAACAAAGTCAACTGAAACAATTGTCTCAAATCAGGTTAGAAAACTGAAGATCAACATGTATCCAAAAACATTGCAAAGGAATAAAATTTGAAAGTTAACAACGAGGACGTTAACAACTTTAACAATTTTAAGCGCTGAACAGTCAGCTAAATGTTTATTCTAGTTTATAATCGGCATTTGAGAATAAAGAAACTATTTTTTGTTTTTACATTATTCACCACAGAAAGGATGAACATTTTTATACGAACAATAACAAAATGTTATGTGCATTGTTGGGCTCGTCTCTATGGTTTCATTTATTTTAGTGGCCGAGACACGCTACACTTGTAATGGACGATTTCTACGTAGGATATTGTCACAATGGTTCAGATTTTAATTGAGAATGCGAGCAAGTATGTAATATCTTGCTTCAATATATGTGAACTTAGTTGATTTGCTTTTCAAAAGATAATCGTTTTCTTTGAAATAATGTCAGATCTTTTGAAGCAGTTTCTTCAGAAGTTGAAGAAGGTACATGGATATGAATAAAATAAAGGACATCCTACTAAAAAAATTTTTTTAAACATGCCATAGGAACCATACATGTACTTTTATTTGGCCAAACAAGGCAATGCACATACCTATTTATGTTAACATAGATAGAGGTTTCCGCTGTTCGAGTTACCAGTAATCACTTCGATCTGCGTTTGATTAAAAACAATAGGCGTTTCGCAGTGTATACTGGTATGTCGGACAATAAGCACTCTAAGTAAAACTTCTAGTTCCAACTAACAAGCAGGCTATGCATTTATTGCTTAAGGTATTCCGACCAACTGTTTTCAATTTGCCTATGCACAATTGGTATGTTTAAATTAACATGAGTGGAATGGGAGACTCATTTCACCTGGTCA
Source organism: Mya arenaria (assembly GCF_026914265.1). Taxonomy (NCBI): domain Eukaryota; kingdom Metazoa; phylum Mollusca; class Bivalvia; order Myida; family Myidae; genus Mya; species Mya arenaria. The sequence continues at coordinate 72,858,599 of NC_069129.1, read as the reverse complement.
CATTTTCGGATGGTGTTTGTATGATGGAGTCAAAATAATCTACAACCCAGCATCATATACATGCAAAATACTAATTGTTTCAAGCAACTTCTCAAAGCTGCACTCTCACAGATTGAACGTTTTGACAACTTTTTTATTTTTTGTCTTGGAACGAGCCAAGTTTTGCGAAAATCCATGAAAACCAGTAATATAAGACTGCTGAAGAAAAAAGCAGGTCGCAGAGTTTTGTATTTAAGTTCAAGATTGATGTTTTATGCATTTTCTTAAACCGTTAGCTATAAAACATTAATTTTGGAACGTTAATATGAAAATCTACGATCTGATTTTTTGTTAGCAATTTATATCATTGGTTTGCAGATATGTACGCAAAAGCGCTCTTTCAAACAAAAAATAAAAAAAAAAGTTGTAAAAAATGCTATATCTGTGAGAGAGCAGCTTTAAAATCTTAATTATTTTGTCCAGCTCAGATTTTATTAAACATATAATTTTCAACAAGGAAAGAGTATTTTATGCATTCCTTAAATTATGTGCCATCCATACCTGGCAAGTTGCAAGCAAATACGTTCAAGAGTCACTTAAATGTCATTGAAGCAGCCATTTTCTTAACTTGTTTATTTACTTCGAAAAGTGATGTTATATTTGTATTTTTCCAACAAAAAAAGGTGTATACGGACATCAAATAAAGTAGAAGCTTATTCATAACTGAAAAAGAAAAACGCTTAATTTTGTTTTATAATAGACAGTCACCGCATATGCAGACGCCTCACGCGCGCTATGCCGGGGATATCAATACACGTTTAAACGGCACACGTTTATACGGTTTTCAGTAGGGCTGCTAGCTGGCTTAGTTACTACATACGTGCCTTTATTAATTCTTTGGCTACTTAATATTGACTTAACTGTAGAGGACCATTATGTAGAAGGGCAATGAGCGTAAATGAGGACAGACATGGGATCCCAATGAATTAACCCATTTCCAAATAAGGGATGTCAAGAACGCATGTTACAAAGGATCAGCTGCCAAGTTAGTCTTTTGACTGGTCAACATATTGTTTCGCTTGCTGGCATCACACTGAGGATGTCACTTAAACAAACGAATTACTTTTTCATTGAAAGTTTTCTGGAAGTGAATTATTTCACGGGCTGTTATCAAACTTATCAGTCAAATAATGAACCTTAGTGCAATAGAAATGTATAGACGCATTTTTAATTATCGGTTTACGACGCTTTATGCCAAACTTATTTTTGATGCCGATGATGTTATTTTGAAATCAAACGCTGTTTTAATACATTCCTTACAAGGCAGACGACAATTTAGATGTTTACATTGTAATCAAGTTTCAAGTTTATTTAACATCACTCATGTCATAAGTGCATGACAAAAAGAGCAAACGGAAACGGAAGACAAGACCCTAGGCAGTGTATTTAAATTAACATTATATGGTATGTACTACATAAATTCGTAATTGTACAGGCAACAGCACAGTTAAGATTTGTGTTAAGAGAAGTGTTTCAAAAATGTTTTTCTGATTGTTTGTAACAATTTTATTTGACATATTCTCTCCTTAATATGATTATATTGTGCATTGGAAAGACGATAAAAGCGCTGAAAGCGTTGAAAGGCTGTAGACGCGATAAGCGTGATTTTTTTATATTTTACAATTCTGTTTTCAGGCAAAAAAAAATCACTTTGAGTGCCATCAAACTGTATTCGATAAGTACCTGTCATTTCCTAAGTGTAGGTTATGTAAATTGATGATTTCTTTATACAAATAGCTAGTTTCATAACAGTAACTGATAAACGTATATGTCCTTGGATATATGCACATTGCTTTCATCTCGCAAATTCATTACTTGTTTAAAATTAATTAAATGAAAACCAATATTGACTACTTGATTAAGATTGAGTAAGACAGGGTCTTTTAGTCAACACATTTCCGCTCAATTATCTCTAACTTCCTGTTCCCTTAGGTTCTTCTCCAAAAATTTTAAAAAAATGTTTTGGCTTGCTTTCCAATTCACATTTACGTTGTAATCTTATGAGCGTTTTTAAATAAGGTGGTGTTTTAATTCGCACTATTTTAAACCGCATAACACTATACATCCCGTTCTATAACCCTGGCGCATTACTCATTTTAACATGTCATGTCCAAAAAGTAGATCTGATACCTGGTTTCGATTTGTGGTACTAAAGTATGTGAGCGAGCCTGCGGACTACAGCCTAACAACCAGTCGGTTACAATGTCAAAATGCTTAAATTGTGATGTGATTGTTACTAAGTTACGTTATTCCAAAGCACCCGTTTAAACAAGGTGAACGTTTTTGCAGATGTTGATATAGTTTTTTCGGTATTACACTTACATAATATTCGGGCCGAATCTCCCGTCAATCTACTTATATATGTGCATAGTGTTCGCGCATCGATGACAGCATTATAGTAAAACATGTCCTTAGAGACGAGGCATTTGTTGATTGCTTGTTTGTTATAGGCTATTTATTGTATTATGTTATTACTTTTATCTAAAAGTACAGAGGAACAGGCACATTGCAATTCCCGTGGGACTCGAGATGTTTATGTTTATGGTTAATCTGCGATTAACAGCACCATGAAGGTTATTCTTGTCCTGCAGCTTGCTTTCGGTTTGAACTGGTACTTATAAGTAGGTTTTGTCCATAGAGAATGCATAAGCACTAAAATGTCATATACAATAATATGTGTTCATATAAAGTTAATTTGTAAGCATCCGAAATTTAGAAATAGATTGAAACTGGTCATTGACAGTGATGATAAAAACAATAATTATTATATGTCAAAAACATTATATATATGTTGATAGCATTGGGTTTAAAAATAGTTGGTCATCAATTCTTGCTAAATCAATCATTACTTCGAACGTATTGAAGCGCTTAATTGTTATGCTAAGATGTTAAATTATTGTACTAATTGTTACATCCTTTATTATGACATACAAGCAACAAGTCTATTTTATGTATGACGTGTCCTTTAAGTTCATTTTGTTTTTTGACGAAAGATATTTTCATATGTAATTTCCTCAAAACAATAACATATTGCGGGAAAGGACAAAGCTGTTTTGCGGCTTGCACCCATGCCGCTTTGATTAAGAAGTTACCACACAATATGTATGCTATATTTGCCAGAGTGTCTATACCTCGTGATAAATTGCGTCATAAATGCTACGTCGGAGGCAACATTTTGCTTCTAATGAAGACTTTAAACGAATATAACTTCACTATTTCTTAACCATTTTAAATGAAACATAGCACTGTCTACGCCGTCGGAGCCCCGCCTTCGGTCGTTTTACCAGAGTTTAATTGAGAGTTTAGTTTCTTAAAACACTTTGACAAACATTTTCATAAAACGGCCGTCTGACGGAGCACTATCAAAACATTATTTTGGGAACAGGATTGTCGAAGTGTTTGATGAAACTATTCACCTTATCAAGCTCCAGTAATAGGCTGCCCTTTGTTTCATAGAAAATGTTGAAGTAAAAGAAAGGCTATCTTTGTTATCGTATTCATTTTAAGCAAAATGTTGCCTTCCGACGTAGCATATATGACGTAATTTATCACGTGGTATACACACACTGTTTCCAATTCTTTTTGTTTTCCACAATGCGCTCATGGGAAATAGAGTAAATCATCAAGAACAATATTAGCTTTCACTTGGCGTGTAATATAGGGAGATGGTTTTCATGCTGACATCGAACATAATAGCAGAAGTTTTTAAATGTGTTATTCATGGCATGCCAATATGTTGTACAATTTGTCGACCATTGTTTGTTTTTAATAACGTTACAAACTTCTTTCTTAACTCCAAGTAACATTGCATTGCATTTAATTATTAATTTCCCGGGAAAATAACATTATAAATACTGTCATGTTTCATTACCAATATGATTAATATCTTTTGCCTACGATTAAATCTCCTTGCAAATCCAATTTTCTTCTTAATAATATCCATACGTTTCTTAAATTGATAACATTCTTCGTACTTTTCTCCAATGAACGGCAAAATTAAGTCAATAAGAAGCGCCAGAAATCTAAACAGGTTGCAGAGTTTTTTCTCTAAATAACCTGACCTCAATTTCTCAAAACTTCTTAAGGTTATCAGCATAAAGAAGCTTATTTCAATAAGCCTTATTACATTCTTTAATTTTATTTTTATAATTGAAAACTGGCTTTATTTTATTGTGACTATCATAGAGACAAGTACTGTTTTCAGTCTAAAAAGACTTAAAACGTAAAAAATATAGAAATAAAACAAAAATGGTAAGCTGCATCCTGTCAAATTAGAAATTAGCCAAACTACGTTCATACAATAATAAGATTATTGTTTTTTTTACCTTCTAGATTAATGCAAATCAACAATTCGTTCCTAGTGCTAGATTTTAATGTGTTTCCTTTTTGTCACGTTATTTTGACATTTTCTTTTAATTTGAGAACTGATAAAACTATCACATTTGCAGAACAAGAAGTACACCAGTCGAGTTTTGATTGGTTTATGGGAACATTAAAGCTTGAATTGATTTTAGCAAAACAACTTTATATTGTTGCTAAGTTTACCATAACCACAAGTACGCAACATCATATGGCTATACAAGCATTATTATTTTCCGTAAGACATGTTTTTATCTCCCACAGCGGTAGTCCTCTCTTGATCCGATCGTTTTCTTCAGTAAATTGCTTTCCGTGTTACCATTTTAAAGTCGCACAATATAGGTTGATGTTTTAATTTCAATGCATTATCATATTAATCTTATTTGACTTTCATGATCAAAACACAAGAAGCATACGATTTGTGAACAGTTAAAAAATATTAGTGATATTTTGGCGCTTTTTTAGCTGGGAAATTTAATTCAAACCCGCATGAATAAAGGTTAAAATCATTCATATTTTTCATTGATGTTTTTGCACTAACCTATATTAGGCACCTTTAACAATGCTAACTTACATATAGAACAAGAGACATATACATGTATACTATTATTTTATGTCTCTGACTGAACGAAAGTTTATACCTTTCGTCGTTGTGTTGCCAATTTAAAGTGTTAAACTATCATAAAATGATAAAACAATCTGTATAAATGGATAGAGTTAATGAAATAAATACATGCAAGCAATCATTTGATTTAAATGCCATATTCAATTTCTTTACTTACTTTTCTTCCTCTTAGCTCTGATCATAAGTCCCATGTTGACAATTTAAATCACTTCCGGATACTAAAGTCCTAGTCTCACAAATGAGCTAAAAATCCCAGTAAAACGTTTGATCGCATTGTGTTCAGGTACTTATTCCGGTTGGCACATTGCAAGTGTATTCTATAAGTTATCCGGTCTATATGGTCGTGGTTTGGACCGACACTTAATCATCCGTTAAGTACAGACACATGTACGTGTCAATAGAGTTGCGCAATGAATGTTAGAACAATTAATAACTGTTACGAGTCTGCGGTTCAAATATTGGAAGCATCCGACTAGGGAAATCATCAGAGACTTGCACATTTTACATACAATGTAATATGAGCAAAAGCCCGGAATAACGTAAAACCTCCTATGATTCTTTGTGGGCGAATGGATTTGGTATCAGTCTACTTATTTTTGTTGAATGTGTCGGCGTGCGTTCGCTCCCCGAAAACAACCAGGATTTTTATACTTAAATCGATTTTTTTCTGCTTTTTCGGTTTTAAAGAGTAAACTTATAATAATAAATGTGTTTTCAGATGCCTTACCGGGCAAATTCAGTTTTGGTGCAACCGTTACGCCAAGTGTACGTTTCATATCTCTAAGCTCTTAAAATTATTTTAAGTGTATAAAATCTATGTAGACATATGTGAAGAATAATAAGATTCAATGTGAGCTTCTTGAGAGATATGGTTTAAAAAACGAACGTTGAATATATTTTGAAATTTCATACAAGTGCATTTTACCTACAACAGTTAAAGCGAACATATATCAATGCGAATATAATATAAAAGGTCAACTTTAAAAAGTATTGGAAAATTAATTACTGCCCAGGGGCAGTATTCAATAAGCAACTTAGATTGAACTTAAAATTAAGAATAGAAACTAAGTGTTTTGACTGGCCTGTATATTTAGCTGACCAATAGGCTGAATGGAATCACTGAGGCATGTCCAGGATAAAGATAAGATAAATATTGAATACTGGCTCTTGGATATAGTCCTTATAAAATTGCCATTGAACAAACAATTACGTATTCAAAAATACAAAAAGGAAAGAGAGGTGGTCAAAATCATGTGCGATTGACATTGCACAATGATCGAGGAGTGAATGAAACTTTACCCTAAGAAATTCACACCGTGATTTAAATTAGTCGCTTCTTAATTAAAACAAAAAAAAAACACTCATAACATCAATGATATTACGAAGATAAAATGTGAACCTCTCAATATTTCAAAAGGTCATAAAAGCCTTATTAAAGTATGTTCTGTTAACCAAAGATCTGTGAAAATAAATCATTAGCCCTTTGCACATGGCTTGGTAGTACGGTGGATAACACATGCATCAGTGAGATCGTTCCCGATTGGTATCGCATAAAGCATGGTCCTCGTCCCAGGAAAATGCGAGGAGGTGCTTTTGCTAATATTTATAAGGCCATTATGGAATTCTGAATGCTGACATCTTCCAGTAATGGACAATTTTCAACGCTTGAGTACAATGATTGTAATATTACTATAAATAAGTACTCCTTACTTCTTTCAGTCATATACAGACCTCCACCATCACAAAAGAACGGTTTCAGTACTAATTAACTCATTGAGCATGAATGACCTGTGTGTCTTTCAAAAAAGGCAGCCATTGACAAGCAAATTGTTATAGTTGGTGAGTTAAACTCCAACTTGGACATACACACAGATCGTGACGCTTCAAAATTTAACAGCTGTCTAGAAACATTTGGTATGAAACAAAATGTTTGAGGACTAACACATGTCGTAGGTCATACATTGGATGTGCTTATCACAAGTGACACTGACGACATAGTCTAAAAATATAGAAGTAAACTACCCAGGAAAATCTAATTCTGATATGAAAATATCACGTGACAATTTCGCTGTGATATTTCATACTCGAGCAGTAAAAAACAGCTCAAGTAAGAAAGCAATGTACATGTACCAACATCCTTCAAAAGTTTGGTGATCAGACCGCTCACCAAAAAGACGGATCTAGATGCAAATGTTTTGAAAATCTATAAAACTGTCTCATATTTAACCTACGTGTCTTAAAAAATAATTGATGCTCGTTTGGAAAGCCACTTGTCTTTGAAAAGATCTCCACGAAGAACACCAGTCCGCATATAAAAATTTTCACTCAAATGAGACTGCCTTACTAATAGTTCAAAATGACATTCTCAACTCCCTCTTCCAAAATGATATAACAATGTTATTGATGTTCGACCATTGCGCTGCATTTGTTACCATCGATCACTAGACACCATTGCACCGCCCCCAACACCCCACTTTGGTATTGCAGGCAAACCACTCGACCGGGTAACTTAATTTCTGAATGACCGGTATTAAACTGTGACAATTTAATATAACATTATTATAAACTAGTGCAAATTAAATATAAGGTTCCACAAGGGTCAGTTCTCGGACCCAAATTTTTCACATGTACACTTAACCTGTTGGGGCAATATGCAATACACATGGACTAAATCACCATTTTACGCAGACGATGGACAACTTTATTTGTATTTTAAACCATTGAATTCGGTCATTCAGAAGGAAGTTTTACGCTAGAAAACTTTTTCGCTGAAACGTATCCTTGATGAACAACAATATGTTGAAAGTCAATGCCGATCAAACTGAGTCAATGTATTTAAATATCAAAGAAACGAAAACACATATTGAATCCGTTTCTGTGAAAATTGGGGAAGCGGATATTAAACCATCTGAATGTGTGAGGAATCAATTACGTCAAATAGGTCACATCATGAAATATCTAAAACAGATACTACACAATCGTTAGTAAATTATTCACAACACCCCTGCATTATTGCAATGCACTCTTGAATGATGTTCAAAAGACCACGTTGACAGATAAAACTGCAGCTCGGATCATAAAGAGGACATCGCGTAATTTTAAGTTCAATCTAAGTTGCTTATTGAATATGGGCCCTGGGCAGTAAATAATTTTCCAATACTGTTTAGAGTTGACCTTTCATATCATATTCGCATTGATATATGTTCACTTAAACTGTTGTAGGTAAAATGCACTTGTAGATTAATGATTCATAATTTGCTCTAAATTTTAGCGATTTGAATTTACCTATTTCTCCAGAACATGACGTTAATTGCGAATTGCATACAAGACCACCAGTCTGTTAAAAGGTCATCCGATTAAAATGATAAAGTTATTATTATTTAAACATGTTTCGAAATTAAAATTGACTCTTCAATATTTAATAGCATTATGTTGAGTATTGATTCTTATATCAGACATTGATTCCTTTAGGGCCACAAGAATGCTACACATATATGAACATAGTTATACTTGTCCTTAAAACGCATCTGTCGACTGCAGGTTTGCAATATAGGCAGTTTATTGTAGTTGGCTATCGCTTTTGTCTGGAAATGCTGCGAACTTGTGCGATCCAAATTAAAGCACTTGAAATATTAATGATCGAAGTTAATTTAAAAAAATCAGCAACACGAATGCTTTTTGGTCGTGCATTCCAGCCATTAAAAGGCAATAAATAATTCTTTCTTGAAATTTAACAATATATAAGTAGCTTAAGTCATTAGAGCATGTAGCAACGAAGAAAGGCCATTTACAATTAATACTTCATTTGAACGCACAACTTGCATTAAATGTTTGGAAACCTGATTGAATCTTCTAATTGACAGTGACCATAAGTGCATTTATATGCCAACTACAAATAAATATTTTTTATTCAAATTTATAAAGCTAAAATAAAATGTGCAGAAAAACATCAATATGCTCGTTTCTTAAAGATAATGAAAATTTATAATTTAAAGATGGAATTTAGAAAATGATGTTAGTTATACATGAACCAAAACAGCGTTTTTCATTTCACAATAAAGTTTTTAGATCATGGGATAACTGAACATATGAAAATTGAGGAACATAGGTTATAATCGGATTTTCATAATAAAAATAATAATAATTATGAACACAGAATAATCTGGGAAGGTAATGATTTGGGTTGATTCAGACTAGAACGAATGTTAATACATTTATTCTCATGCTGCTACATTCTATCATTTATCAGTACAATATTTTACTCTACGGTATGTCTTATTATCATGCATTTCCTGTACTGAATTGTTTATCTATATTAAATTTCATCAGCTCAATTAAGAAATAAGTAATTGCCGTGTGTTTTTCGTTGCTGACTCTTCCGAAAGTCGTAATTAATACAAATGTTATCTTTTAAAATGTGATTAGGTCGATTCCATAGTGGTTGTTATTTTGGGCAATCACAGAAAGGATGTTTAATAAAAGTCGAATAAACATGTTTCATTTAGTTACCATTTATAAATGAATTTATTATATAGAATGAATCTGTGTAAAAATTTAATGAATTGCGTCATTAGAACATCTGTACGTATTCATATTAATATTTTCCCACTCTATCTGGGTTTTTTTATTATTTAAACATTTAAACGTTTATTTAATATACATATGTCAGTTGAGAAGATAGTCTTTAAAGATAGAAACTTCTATGGGAATTTGAAACTGTTTAATTAAATAAAAAAATCCCCGCTGATTAAATAAAAACTTACATATATGATTCCTTCCATGAACTTGTGTTTGATTCGTCAATGTAACGCCTTTTCAAGCAAGGAGTTAATGAGTAAGACAAACACAGTGAAACTCTATACCGCCTTTAACTATAGGTTAAAAAATGTATATTGTTTGATTTTGTGCTGTGTTTTTATCCCATATGGAGTAAAAAATATCTGTTTTTTTATTTCTTGTAATACGGTGTTTGATGGATTTGGCAGAACAGATAAAGGGATAATGAGTTTGGGTAGTTCAAATATTACAATTACTTTTCGTAGGAGTGTTATTTTTATTTTTTCCCATTGCTTTTAACATTTTTTAAATGATTGAAACTTCGGTTAGAATTAAGATCAAACCTGTCAGCATTGCTGTAAGAAAACTCTTTGCCTTAAGTTTATGCATTTACAGAAATCCATTGGAAAGGAAGTTCATCGCAGTTTGTCAAAGTTGTGCTTTGCATTTTGTGATTTGTTTCAAGTTTTTCATTAACTTCATGTAGTTCTCTTATTGCTGGTTATTATTAGTATCATTATCACTTGAAAGCTGACTTTGAAGTATTTCTATAGTTTCATTTAGCCTGCATTCTTCCAAATTTATATTGTTCGTTCTTTTTGTTGCACATTTTATCGTTGAATTTCGAAGTTTACCTTAAAAAACTTCTCAACATTTGTTCGGGTTGCAATCAGTATTTTCTACAAGAGTAAATTGATTTGTAGACCTTATCAATACTTATGTGAAAAACTACAGAAACAAGCTCAGAAGCAAAAAATAAATAAAACATAAACCCTGTTTAATGGCGCCAAAGACATAGAACACACAAAATAAATCACAAACAAGAAACATGGAAGAACAGCACAAAACTCCACAAACAGCATAGTGCATATTATTTTTATATACTACATACAAAAACTAGGTATGTTTATCAAGGATTGTTAGGTACCGCCTTGGAACGGTCAGTAAAATGTAAATTTTCAGGGGATTAAAACCAGTTTACGTGCACAAACCTCACTCTTATCTCAACAATCCTAAATAAAGAAAAAAAACGTAAAAGGTAAATCTTATCAAAGTATGCATTAACTTGAGGAAACTTAAAAATAAAACAAATAATAATAATCCCCAAGTACTTCAATTATTAGAGATCCACAACAAAACGTTCTTTTATTGAACGTTTATTATTATTTTTTAAAATAACCAGGTCTTTTTTGTTGGCAGTTTCCGTACATCACAAGTGCTGAATGGTCGGTTCTTAAACAATATGTAATTGATCACTTACTTATGCAATAAGCAATACTTTCTGATATCAATATAATAATCCAGTCTGTTACAAATTTTAGGTTTTGTATTTCAATACCATGTGAGCTGCATCGTTGTAAAATTAAGTTCTCGCTAAATATCGCGGATGTTGCCAGGTTGTTTAAGTTTGTTTCTGAATTGATTTTGACATTTACTTTATCTAGCATTGGATAAATAATAGTGTTAAAATCTCCGCCGATGACAATATTTCTATTAGTATGTATTAACCGAGCTGTTTCTAATATTTTAAAGACTGATACTACATATTTTTGTGAATTATGTACAGGGAGGAAAGTTGAGGGAAAACATCAACGTTTTGCCATTTGTGACGTAAAGACAGATTTAAGATAATTAAAGTTACGTCTAAAATACTTTATTGAAACGGCGCACTTGTGGTCAATATATTATTCTTAATTTGAACAATTCGTAATCAACATTATTGCTTAACTCAAGCACATCTACGTTCGAAATTGAACGCTAAAGTATCATGTTATGGAATTGAATAAATGTCCGAATTGGTATCTTTTAATTTGACATAAATACGATTTTTTTAAATGAGTATAGTTGGAGCTAATTTTAATACAGTCGAACTCCGGTGACTGGAACTCCCATGGATCGGCAAAAATACCTCGTGCCTCGAAAAATTCGAGCTAAGCGAAAAAGCTTACCTTCATTTGAAAGAAATCGGTCTGTTACATCAAGTTTGAGCCAACAAGGAAATCAAGCAAAGCGAGTTCGAGTCAACGGGGTTCGACTGCATATGCTTTCACAAAACCGAAAAAAGGTGAAAAGGTAATAGCTTTATGTAGTACCGTTTTCGGCAAAAATTGGGTTTGTTGTCGGCTTGCGTTCATAGCGTTTGGACAAAGGAATGATCACATAGCATTTATGTGGCATACGTTTGGCATTTGTTTGCCTAAATGCGCCCTTGGGAAATAGAGTAATACAACAACAATGCCCTCAGTGGTCCCTTCGGATATAACGCAAATAAGCTATTTTACATAATGAATAGAAAAGGATAACACGTTGTTGTTTTACTTGTTATGCTTGGTATGCGCATTCCTTGTGCAACTAGTTGTTCAGAAAGAAGGAATACCCGTTTTCGTTCTTATTAATGATGATGTTTATGTTTTATTCCATGTTACGTATTATTGCATTTAATCATTTATTTCCGGGAAGAAGCATTATAATTAATGTTAGGTTTAAAATACGAAATTATTAATATCTTTTACCTACTGTTAAATATTCTTGCATATCAGATTTTCTTCTTCATTGTATCGATACGTTTCCTAAATGGATAAGATTTGTGGCTCAATTCACAAATAAACGGCGAACTATAGCATACATGACGCGTCAATAAACTAAAGAGGCAAATGAAAGGGCATAAATAACCGGCTATTAATTAGCAAAGCAGCATTTTGTTTTGCTAATTTAACAATAACTACCCGTACACAACGAAAAAACAACAATTACCAATACTCATTTCCATAGGACATGTTTTTATCACTCAAGTAGAAGCTGACTTTAATGCCATGCTCAGTAACTTTACTTACTTTTCTTCCGCTTAGCTCTGATCATTAGTCCCATCTTGACAATTTAAATCCTTTGAGGTTCAAACTATTAATACTAAAACTTAAGTCTTAAAAAAGAGATATAATGCGCTATAACATGTTTGATTTATTCGTCCTCAGGGACTTTTTCCGGTTGTCACACTTTAAGGGTATTCTATAACTCTGGTCGATATTGTCGTGATAGAAACCGACACTGAATTATCCGTTATAACATACCCACTCACGTTCTTGACATAAAGTCAAGCAATTAATGTGAGAACAATTAATAACTGTAATGATTCCCGCGGTTCCAATATCCTAAGCATCCTACATGGGAATTCACCAGAGATCTGCACACTTTGCATATAATGGTATGCGAGCAAATGGCCGGGTCAACGAAACCGGATAAAATTGGTAACATCATGTGTGTGATGATTTTGTAAATAATGTTTTTGGCACAATCTACGGGCCCGAGTTTAGGTTGTTATAGTAAATGATTTGTTTAGCTAGTTGAACTCCAGATGATATAATTAATTAAGGCGTATTCATATAAATAAGCAAATGTTTATTTAATTACATCAAAACTAGAATTCCACTGAATTGAATGTGTCGCCTGTCGGGAGCACCAGTCACCTTCAAACCAAACATAATTCTAATTATAAAAGGAGCAAAACCGTAACTAAAATGTGAAAAAATGTCTATTAATGATTCCCAGATAAGAAAAAGCACATTGTGTTTTAATGATAGAGGGACACAACTCTGGTGTAACTACGGCAATTCATTTGGCAATCGAACGCTTTTTTAATTATCTCTTTGATAGGCTGCTATATAGTAAGGTTATTGTTTTTACAAGCGATCAACACACTATATATTCACATAAAAAGGGGCATACCTGTGGGAATTGTAAAGAATACAAATATGCAGAGTAAATATCCAAAAGATTATTGGAAATATGTAAATAGTTTAAATAACAAATCTCGAAACACATCTGTTGATATAGAAGCTTTTTTTGAAGTTCTTTAAAAAATTGAACGCTACAAATAGTGATAATGTTGAAGAACCTATTGCAGATTTCCCAGATGTTGATGTATTACATAGTTTAGATAACAACATTACTAAATCAGAAGTTAAAAAAGCTATTAGTAAAAAAAACCCATAGCACTATATATTTATTTTGCATTTATTGTCAGAATATTGTAAGCATAAGAAATCCAAACTATTCTGTGCATTTTTGACTTTAGAAAGGCGTTCGATTCTGTATGAAAAGCGGGCCTCTGGGCAAAACTAGTTAAATATGATATTAATTGGAAATTGTTTAATGTCATAAAAATATATATAACAACATTAAATCATGTTTACTGTTGAATAATAACACAAAATAATATTTTCAATGTTGCAGCGGTGTCAGGCAAGGCGAAAAAATTTCTGCTGTACTGTTGTGTTTGTTTTTGAATGATTTAAAGCATTAACTGTTAAGTAAAAGCAACTAATGCATTGATATAAATGATGTTGATCTTGATATATACTTTAAAAAAAGTAGTAATATTGTATGTAGATGATACAGTATTGTTTGCTTAATCTGAATATGAGCTCATTTCTTTATTGAATAATTTTGCTGATTACTGCGATAAATGGAAGCTTGATGTTAATGTCGAAAAGACAAATGTTTTAGTATTCGGTGATAGACCAAGACGCAATACAAATATCTTTGTTAATAGCAAACAATTTGAAGTTGTAGACGCCTTCAAATAATTTGGTGTAACTTTTAAAAAAAATAGACGGTTAACCAACTGTAAAAAAACATGTTGTAGAGCAGGCTAGAAAAGCTTTATTTTGTCTTTATTTGAAGATTAGAAATCTATGTTTACCATTGGATTGCCAACTTAAGTTATTTGACAATACTGTTGCACATATTATTAATTTGATAGAAAGGGTGCACACTGATTTTATGAAGCATATTCTGAATGTTAAAAAAGCACCCCTCATATAATGTTGTATGGTGATCTTGGCCGATACCCTTTAAGTATTATGATTAAAAAACGCATAGTAGGATTTTGGAATAAACTGACCCATAACCAATGCAATATGTCATCTCTTTTGAATAAGTTTCTATTGAAAGATTTTTCTGCTCATGAACATTATTTTGGGTGGTTTAGTAATGTCAGAGCTATTCTTTATAAATGTGGTTTGAGCTATATATGGCAGAACCAATATTATGCTGCTTTAAAGCAATCTTTGTTAAATCTAGTCGAAACCTGTTTAAAAGACCAGTTCAAATAGACCTGGAATAGTGTTGCTTTTAATTTCTCCAAATGTACCAAATACAGAATTTATAAAACTGAGTTGGAACTGGAAAAATGTTATCATTTTGTAAATGAGAACCTTGTCCAGTCGCTTATAAACTTTAGACATTGTAATAATCATTTACCAATTGAACAAGAAAGATGACTCGGTATATTAAGAAACGATAGAAAATGTCAATTATGTACTCTAAATGAAATTAGTGATAAATTTCACTATCTTCTACTCTGCCCATATTTTGTTAATGATAGGAAAGATACTTACCTTAAGTAAACAATGCATAATACTAATGTATTTACTTTCAAAAATGTTATGAGTGAAAATGATCCTTTAAAGCTGAACAACTTGAGCAAATTTGTCAACATTCATTGTCAAGCTTTGAAAACTCCACCTGGCAACCCTGAACTATAATTACATGATGTTCCACTAATTATAACATCCACTGGTTATATGGTTTGTTTTATATTAAAAGCATATAATAAGTAATATCTGTTTATGTACTCAAACTATTTATATTTGTACCTACTAAGTACTACATTTCTAACCATACAGTATTGTTCTTGTACATGCTTATATACAACATTTTGTATTATTCATGTTGATGACCTCAAAACACATAGTTATATTATCTGACGAGAGTAAAATAAAACTGAAACTGTTGAAAGGGATGATTCATGTGATGATCAAACATGGCCTCTAAATAATGACCACAAGCATTGTCAAGTTTCAAGTTGGAAACTAAATCCTTAAGATGTTGTCTGCAAAATAAATAAACCTTTTTCGTTGTTGAGTTTGGAAAATGCTGATGTTACTATGGCGGTTAATTTCACAATAGAATTTGGCCAATACGTCATGCTTATAGACAATGTCCATTAATAATATCAGAAACTTTCACAATATTTGGATTTTTTTTTCAATCATTTTCTCCACATAAAATAAGCTAAGTTGTAATGGAAAAGAAATACGACTCTGGTATTATTCTAAGACAATTCATTTTACGATCGAACGTGGCCTTAAACACTCTCACCAACTATAAACTATATTTAAATAAGTATGACTAAAACAAACCAATTATTTTAATTATGTAAATGGGACATAACTCTGGCGTGATATAAACGATAAATCCATCTGTCTAAATTGCCAACAAACACCATCACTATATTACATCATGACTGGATGATAAATAGTTGAGTTATTTGATGTAGGTTTGTGAAAAGTTAAGGGTTTTTAGAACACAATTAAAATATATCAAATTATTTATTGCACAACAAAGTCATTTATCAGGTCAGTTAGTCATGTAATTATTATCTTAGATGAAAAATTCAACTGGCCAGTTCTTCACAATCAAGATTTAACTTTTTATTTAAGTTTTTCTATTTTTAATATTGTTTGTCTAAACATTTAGAAACATCATTTAGCATTTAACCGGAAACAAGGATTTTTCTTGATATCTTAATATTTAGTAACTACAAAAACAACAACAACAAGTGGTATTACAATGTACTGCGTAAGTAGAAAACCGACTTCGACTGAACAAACTAATGTTTTGCGACTTGGCGGTCTGTACGTCACACCGATGATGCCATTAAATGTGAAGATTGTCATTATATTATTAAACAAAGAAAAGTCTTACGCATTAAAAAACGCCATTTGGCCAAACTCCATTAGATGTTTTAAAATTTGATTGAAATTGTTCATTGACAGTGATTGAAGTGCTACCTTCAGATACACTTTTAAGCAATTGGTTATACGTAAAATGCATTTGTCTAATGAGTAAAGCATTTTGTTTGCTAAATATCAAGTTAAGCTTAATTAGGAATGTAAATTTAGTGAAACGATGAATTATTATGTTATGCAATTGAATAAATTAATAATTTTACGAATTTATTGCCTTTGATTTGAGACACACACCAACTCTTCATTTTGTGCATGGCTTGCGGTAATACATGTTAATATGAGATTTCCACAAAACCGAAATTAACGGAAAGGCCATACCGTTATGCAAAACAGTTGTTGTGAAAGGCCAACCTATTGTTTCTTGTCATACGTTCATGCCCCGATGAATGACTTCTCACTATATGTGCAAATTTGCTGTTGTACTCAATGAGATAATGGGAAATAAAGTAAAACAACGGGTGGAATGCAGGAAAAAGGAACTATTTCCATAATGAAAAAGGAAACAAAATACCGATGTTGTTTTATATGTAATGCTTGTGGTGTGCTGTTTGTATTCGGTCTTTGAGTACAAGGAGTACTTGACCTAATAGTTTACTTTCAATAATTGGAGTGACTTGATCAGTTTATTCGCTCATTTTACTTTATTCTTCATTGTTTCCTGGTGGATGCTGGCTCGAGTGAGGCTTGTATTCTCAATCTTATAATCATTGATAAATGTAGGGACGAGCGTGAGCTTCTGTGCACATAAATTGGGCTATGCCCTCAGTCGAATCCTTGGCATTGACCGTTCCTAGGCGGTATCCAATTGTTTGTTAAAACACTGCTTGTTACATGTGAATGATTTTTTATGTGTCTGGATCGTGATGTTTTCTTTTGTGGCCCTTAAATCGTGCGTGAAGCCCTTTGTTGATTAATGTTGGGACAATGATGAGGTTGTGTACGGTGAACTAGTTAAAACCCTCATTGAACTCGTGTTCCAGTGAACTCCCATTTCACTGACCATTCAAAGGCGGTAATCACAGCATTTATTCACGGCACTGATGGAATGTGTGGTCTGTTGCAGTGTTTGTAAGTGTTGTGTCTTCGCTCAGTGTCTCTTTGGACCATAGCTTAAAGCCTCTAAACAGGGTTTATACAGGTTTGACCACTCGACATATTCCAGTAATTTGATATTGGAAATTTGTGTAAACCTAGTTGCTCAGATAAGAACTAAGACCCATATTTTATTCATTATGAAGTTATGTCCTATTCTATGATATATTGCGTCAAGTGTTCAGTCATTAAATTTCCTGAAACATAATTTCAGTAATACTGTCAGGCTTCCTTTACCAAATGAGTAATTTGCTCATCAAAAGAAATTAAGGACCTTTTGTTTCATGTATTTTGCATTTTGCGTCAAAAGCAATCCAAGGCGTTTCAATAAAACTTGTACATATTGAGTTTATAATTACATTTTAACTGAGAATGAATATCGGAAAAGACCATTGGCAGTGAATGATAGTGATTTGCTTAGGTACCAATCAATATGCAATGATTTCAAATTTTCTACTGTATGAGCGGGGTTGAAGTCATTTTAAAATGTCCTTAAATGTATATATTAGCAGGGTTGATAGATATTTATGTTTTAGAGGATAAATAATCTTATATCATAGTTGTAACGGTGCACCACAAGGATTGATATAGTCATCGAAATAAGTTAAGGAGCACTTTTTGTTTCTCGTATGTCTTATTTAGGCTCAAAGGTAATCAAAGACATTTCAATAAAACTGGCATATAAGGAGTTTATGTTAAATTTTAAAAAAGATAACTAATGCCGGACAAGACCTTTAACAACGCATGATAGCGATACGTATATATATAAACCAAAAAGCAATGATTTTGACCGAACGGACATGGTACAACTAAACAATGAAAATAACCGATATTAGCCCAGCTCGAACATTAAAAAAACATCTGCTTAAAGACACAAGTAAGGGTCCAAACGACAATAAACTAGAGACACAAAAATAAAGACACCACAACCACAAATATAAACACCACAAACAAACCACTCACTGATCAAACTAACCGATATTGATAATAACTTTAACAATTCATTTTCAAATACCAAATAATTCTGCAGGAATTTGTTCAAAACGCCTAAAATGTGTAGATTTTTCAGCGTCAATAGTTGTATATGTTTTAAAGACTAAATATTATTAAAGTTACAACGGTGCACCACAAGGAGGTATCGTTATCATGCATCAAACTGATAAAAGCAGAATAAAGTATTCTACTCCATTACAACAAATACGTCGAGCTGCCAGTAGGGAGAAATGGGAGCTTTGCTACTCGATCGAGTCATCGCCAAATGCAAATATCATGTGCTTGGATTTTATTGTTTTTTCGCTCCAAAATACAAGGTTTTTTTTAACTACACCCACATGAATGTAGTCATTGGCTTTTCATTGGGTCTCAAAACAATTGGCTTATGTCTATTTTTGTTTTATATGAATTATTTGCAAATGCTGTGAATAACAGCGCATCTGCTCAAATTACATAAAACAGCGGATAACTTCATAAATCAATGATGGTCAAAAGCAGTTCACTTTTCTAGCGCTTGTTTTTCCTTCTTTGTTGATTTACGTGTCATCCTTTTAACATTTCATTTGCGTACATATTAAACTAGATTTATATACATATTTAATAATATATGCAGTTGTTATGTGTGTCTGACTAAATCAATCGTGTATAAATTTCTTAGTTTTGTGACATCAAATAAACTCACGCATGCTTTTATTTTGATTTCATGCCATTCTAAAACACTTTACTTACTTTCGTTTAGCTCTGATCAAAAGTCTCATGTTGACAATTTGAATCAAATCCGATCACTAATAAAAGCTACACAGCGCTGTTAAATATTTGATACCATCGCATTAAGCAATTTATTTTAAGGGTATTCTACATCTGCAGGGTCCTTATGGTCTTGTTGGAGACCGACACTTAATCATCCGTTACATACAGACCCATTTACTTGTCAATAAAGTCGCGCAATGAATGAGAGAACAATAAATAATTATTAGGAGTCTAAGCATCATTCTCGGGACATAATTAAAGACCTGAACACTTTGCATACAATAAGACGGTTGCAAAAGAACGGGTCATCAACTAAATAAAAATGGTACGTGATTATCGAGAGCAATAAATTTGTTTTTGGCACAAAGTTGACTAAAGTCAAAGTTTTTCTTGTAAAGATGTTTTCTAGTTGTTTTATTTCTGCCAAAGTTCCATCCAACATGAAATCAATATCGAGATTAAAATCAAAGTAATTATCGTTGTTTATTTTGTTTAACTGCTTTTGGGCAGGTTCTAGGTGTGTAGGTTGCCAACATTTATTTTTACGATTTCATGAAAAATGTAGTTCTGTAGATAATATGACCTGCCCATTGGTATTATTGTGCCAAATGATAATACAGAAGTATCGAACAAAAGTAGCCGATTTCGATAGGAAATTGTACTTTAAACAAAACAAATGTGAAACTGATAAACAACAACCATCGTTCAGGAATGAAGTGTTTATGTGAATATGGCGTTTTATTTCCCTATATAATTTGCACAATATGATAAACAATCTGTTAAATGTTATATAAAAGGTATACTATTGGTGTTAGATAGTTTATCTAACAGTCGAAATGAAGCGCGATATCATGCTAATCTATAGTGTCATCTTGTCAACTTCCATCATGTTTGGATGAAACGTTCTTAAATAAATGTCTGCACAAGATATAAATTAACTTTATTGTAATGAATAAATGACACAACTCTGGTATTTTCAAGACGATCTAACTGGATATTGTGACCTTGAACAATGTCACCAAATTTCATCATGGTTTGGTTAGCAATAAATTTAATGTGTATGACAATTTACAAACCCTATATTATAATAATGTAAAAGGGGCATAGCTTTGGTGTTAATAATGCGATTTACCCATAAGTCTAGGTTGACCAGAGACACCCTCACAATATTAAATCATGAGTGGATGATACATACTTGAGTGATTTCATCTACACGGTTATATAATTATATTTTTATATACACATATGGCGTATGGGACCAATCTGCCATATGAAACTAGAAAAACCCTGTCAAAAATAGTCAGGTATTGTCGGATTTTAAATTATCGGTTTACCACTTTAAATAGGCAATTAAAAATGTTGATTTAAGGCTTTACACAGTCTGGCTATTTTGAGATATATTAATACTTTTTTAACAAACAATAATCGTAAGGATTATGACACCTTCGATTTTGTCAAAATCAGGAAATAGCTTTACCCAATTGATGGAAATCAAATTGTTGTCAAGGCTTAGCTTCTTTATTTTGTAAAATTGTTTAGGAAATTTTAGTGAAGTTACCGATTTCTCCAAAACATGATTTGTAATGCCTATTGCAAATATAACTACCAGTCCGTTACTAGGTAAACTGCTTATTAAATAGTATGATTTTGGTGTTTAAATACGCTTCGAATATAAAAATGACTCCTCCATATTAAATAAAATTTATTTGAACTTTGATCAGACATTTACCAAATTTGGGCCAAAGCAAAGCGGCGCTTATACGTACAAGGTTTTTGCGCATTATTGTCATTATTGCTGTCAGACCGTATAGACATATGTTAGTCGACTTCAGGCTTGTTGAATCAGCACACTGTAATGCCCTAGGAACGCGATGTATTTATGTTTATAGATAATCTCCGCTTTCCAGCAACATGATCCTTATGTTTGTTGTTCATTCCAGCCATTTAGAAGCACTTCATCATTCATTTGGAACTTTAACAATGATATATTAGTAGCTAAAGTCGTAAGAGAATAACCGATCTTCTAATTTTGTAAACATTGATATTGTATGCTTGTAATACATTGGTATGCATGAATTTAAAATACGAGTGTCACTGTTAAGCTTGATCACAATCAGAATGATTTAACATACCTTCACAAGACTGTTTTCCTATGTCCGTCATTTTCGTAATAAGTATGTTGAAAAACATTGTTTTTAATTTAAGTGGTTGTAGGTTGTTTTGTTGAGATGACCCAAATAGCGATACTGTTCTTTAATAGTATTTTAGTGTAAGAAATAAGTTTGTTATCTAGTTCAAGTCAACTTCTCGTGTGTCGCATTTCTATATTTAAGAAATATTTTGTAAACTTAGTTTTGATCAACATGTAATACCTTGATCTCAATTTCTTCCCTTTTCACATGTGATAGCTTCAAGTTTTTCATTCACTTCGTGTTAATCTCTTATTGCTGGTTATTATTCGTATCATTATCACTGAAAGCTGACTTTGAAGTATTTCTATATTTTTATTTAGCCCGCCTTTTTCCATATTCATATTTTTCGTTCTTTTTGTTGCATATTATATTGTTGAATTAGAAGATTACCTTATAAATCTTCTCAGAAAGTGTTAGGGTTGCAATCAGTACAAAAGTAAATTGATTTGTTAGAATGTCCGTACATCACAACTGCTGAATGGTCGGTTCTAAACCAAGATGTAGTTGAACACTTAATAATACAGATGAAAATATTTCTATTATTATGTATTAAGCGAGCTGTTTCTAATATTTCAAAGACTGGTGTATTATCGTCATTTGGTCTAAATATACTTACGAAAAATGACTCAGTGTCATCAATAACTGTTTCTATACCAATTAGAGGCCCTTTTCCTACTCCTATCAGCGAACTAATAGACCCATTAACGTCTGGATTATTTAATATTTCTCTTTCCTTTGTATTTGTAGATTTTTCACTAAAATAAAACATAACAACCCATTCTGTTTCCAGCGTTTCAGATTCTCATAACGACAAGTGGGTGTTCTTCTTACTGGAGTAAATAGTCTTGGGAGCCGTTATTTAAAGATGTGTTGACCTTAATGTCATATTGTCGTTATTAAGCTACTTTATTTAGTGAATAAACTTTCACCAGTATTAACTTGTACAGGGAGGAAAGTTGAGGGAAAAAAATCAACGTTTTGCCTTTTGTGACGTTAATACAGATTTAGGAAAATTGAAGCTACGACTTAAATACTTGATTGAAACGGACCACCTGTGATCAATATATTGTTTTAAACAACATTCTTGCTTTACTTAAGCACATCTACGATCAAAGTGGAACGCTTAAGTATCAGGTTATTGAATTGAATAAATGTCGGAATTGGTTTTCTTTTATTTGACATACATGCGCCTTTTTTAAATGAGTCAAGTTGGAGCGAATTTTTATATAGTCGAACACCGGTGGCTGGAATAACCAGGGACCGGCAAAAAACCCCGAGCCTCGGAAAATTTGAGCTTAGCGAGAAAGCTTACATTCAGTAGAAATAAATCGGTCCTGTACATCCAGTTCGAGGCAACAAGGATATCGAGCAAAGCGAGTTCCAGACAACGGGGTTCGACTGCATGTGTTTATAAAAGAACGAAAAAGGTGAAAAGGTCATAGCTTTATGCAGTACAGTTTTTTGGTAAAGGCAAAACGTGGGTTGCTTTTCGGCTTCCGTTCATGGCATTTAAACAGAGGAATGATCACACAGCACTTATGTGTCATACGTTTGGCATTTGTTTGCCCAAATGCGCCCGTGGGAAATAGAGTAATACAACAGCAATGCCCTCAATGGTCCCTTCGGATGTAACGAAGATAAGCTCTTTAGTGTATAGAAAATGATAATACGTTGTTGTCTTACTTGTAATGCTTGGTATGCGAATTGGTTGTACAACTAGTTGTTCAGAAAGAAGGAATACCCGTTTCCCTTCTTATTAATTATGATGTGTATGTGTTATTCCAAGATACACTGCGTATAAATGCTTTAATCATTTATTTCCGGAAGAAAACATTATAATTAATGCTTAGTTTAAAAAATATTAATTAATATATGTTGCCTACTTTTAAGTACTCTTGCAAATCATTTGTTTTCTTCATAGTATCCATACGTTTCATAAATCGATGAGATTTGTGGCACAATTCACAAATAAACGGCGAACTATAGCACGCATGGCCCGTCAATAAACTAAACAGGCGAATGAAAGGGTATAACTCACCGGCTATTTATTTAGCAAAGCGTAATTTTGTTTTGCTAATTTAATAATAACCACTAGTACACAACACCAACAACAATTAACAATACTCATTTCTATAAGACATGTTTTCATCACCGAAGTAGAATCTGACTTTTGTTGCGTTTGTTTTCCTCGGTTTATTGCTTTCCGAGTTACCCTTTTTTGTTACAGACTAACTTACAAATTCACCCAGAGACATATACATAACATACTATGTTGTTATAGGTCACTGACTGAACAAACTGTGTATATATTTCGTAGTTGTGTGGCTTGCTACAAGGATGACACATCATAAAATGATCAAACAATGATTTAAAAATGGACAGGGTGCATGAAAAATGCATGCACACGATAGTTTGGATTTAATGCCATGTAACTTTACTTACTTTTCTTCCGCTTGGCTCTGATCATTAGTCCCATCTTGACAATTTAAATCCAGGTTGAAGTTCAAACTATTACTAAAACACGAGTCTAAAAAATAAGATAAAATGCGCTATAAAACGTTTGATTTCATCGTGTTCAGTGACATTTTCCGTTTGACACATTTTAAGGGTATTCTATAACTCTGGTCGATATTGTCGTGATAGAAACCGACACTGAATTATCCGTTATAACATACCCACTCACGTTCTTGACATAAAGTCAAGCAATTAATGTGAGAACAATTAATAACTGTTATAAGTCCCGCGGTTCCAATATCCTAAGCATCCTACACGGGAATTCACCAGACATATGCACACTTTGCATATAATGGTATGAGAGCAAATGGCCGGGTCAACGAAACCGGATAAAATTGGTAACACCATGTGTGTGATGATTTTGTGGATAATATCATTTGCACAACCTACAGGCTCGAATTTAGGTTGTTATTGTTAATAATGTGCTAGTTAAACTCCAGATGATATATTTAATTAAGGTGTATTCATATTATTCAGCAAAGTTTATATAATTACACCAAGAAATGAATTCCACTAAATTGAATGTGCCAATTATAATCAAACCAAATATAATACATAAAATATTGTAAAGGAAGAAAAGCCGTGCCTAAAATATGAAAAAAATAATGATAATGAAAATAAATCCTTAAGATGTTGTCTGCAAAAGATATAAACCTATTTCGTTGTTTAGTTTGGAAAATGCTGATGTTACTAAAATATAAGGTTGTTTATTTCCCAATAAAATTTTGCCAATACGCCATGCTTATAGACAATGTCTACACAATTCATAATGATTGGACATGTTTTAAGTCATTGACTGCACCAAAAATACTAGTGTATATTATATAAGGGGCATAGTGTTAGTGTTAGTAAGGCGTGTACTTATAATCGACATAGATGTTGCGTCTATCAAAAACTTTCATCATGTTTGGATGTTTTTAAATGATTGTCTCAGCATGAAATGAGCTAAGTTGTAATGGAAAAGAAATACGACTCTGCTATCATTCTGACAATTTGACCTTGATAATGTGACCTTTAACACTGTCACCCAATTTCTTAATAGTTGGGTAAACTATTTTTAAAAAGGTATGACTAAACAAAACCAATTGTTTTTATAATGTAAAAGGGACATAACTTTGGCGTAATTAAAACGATAAATCCCGCTGTCTCACTTGCCACAAAACACCATTACCATATTAAATCGTGACTGGTTGATAAAAAGTTGAGTTATTTGCTGTAGGGTTGTGAGGTTTGTGAACGTAAACTGGTTTTAATCTGCAGTAAATTTTCCTTTTACTGACCGTTCCAAGGGGGTACCCAACAATCCTTGATTAACATACCTAGTTTTTTTTATATAGTATATATGCACTGTGTTGTTTGTGGAGTTTTGTCCTGTTGTTCAATGTTTATTGTTTGTGATTTTTTGTTAGTCTGTTCTATGTCTTGGCGTTTATCCTGTGCCATTAAACGGGGTTTATGTTTAAACTTTTGGCAACTGAGCTTTTGCACATAAATATTGTGAAAAGTTAAGGGTTTGGAGAACACAATTACAGTATATCAAATTATTTATTGAACAACAACGTCATTTATCAGGTCAGTTAGTCTTGTAATTGTTATCTAAATGAAATATTTACCTGACCAATTCTTCACAATTAAGATTTAAACTTTTTTATTTACTTTTATTTATTTTTCATATTGTTTGTCCAAACATTTGCAACCATCATTTAGCAAACCGATAACAAACGGATAACCGATAAGAATGTTGTTTCTTGATATCTTATATTTAGTAACAACAAAAACAAGAAGAAGCGGTATTACAACGCACTGCGGAAGTTAGATACCGACTTTTGTCTGAACAAAGTATTGTTTCGCGACTTGATGGTCTGTAAGTCACATCGATAATGCCATTAAAGTGAAGATTCTTATTATATTATTACAAGTCATACACAATAAAAAACGTACTTTGGCCAAGCCCTATTAGATGTTTTAAAGTTTGATTGAAATTGTTCATTGACAGTGATTGATAAGTGCAGGACTTGTATGTATGCTACCTTCAGATTAACTGTTCAGCAATTTGTTATACGTAAATAGCATTTGGTTAAAGCATATTTTGCTAAAGATCAAGTTAAGCTAAATTACGAATGTAAATTTAGTGAAAAGCTGAATTATTATGCTATGTAATTGAATAATTGAATAATTTTACGAATTATTATCCTTTGATTTGAAACACACTGAAACTCTTCATTTAGTGCATGACTTGCGGTTAGATAATTTGATATGGGATTTCCACAAAACCGAAATCAGCGGAAAACCCATAATGTTATGCAAAACAGTTGTTGTAAAAGACGAACCTATTGATTCTTGTCATATGTTCATGTCCCGATGAATGACTTCACACTATATGTGCAAATTTGTTATTGAGCTCAATGAGTTAATGGAAACTAAAGTAAAATAACGAGTGGAATGCAGAAAAAAGGAACTGTTTTCATACCGATGTTGTTTTATATATAATGCTTGTGGTGTGCTGTTGTATTCGGTCTTTGAGTACAAGGAGTACTTGACCTTATAGTTTTCTTTCAATAATTGGAGTGACTTGATACGTCTATTCTCTCATTTTACTTTATTCTTTATTGTTTCCTGTCGGATGCTGGCTTGAATGAGGCTTGTATTTTCAATCTTATAAATCATTGATAAATGTAAGGACAAATGTAAGCTTGTGAGCACAGACATCGAGTTATGTCCTCAGTGGAATCCTTTGCCATGACCGTTCCAGGGCGGTATCCAAATGTTTGTTAATAGACTGCTTGTTTCATGTGAATGAATTGTTTTTATGTGTCTTGATTGTGATGTTTTCCTTTGTGGCCCTTTAATCGTGCATGTAGCCCTTTGTTGATTAATGTTGGGACAATGATGAGATTGTGTACAGTGAACTAGTTAAAACCCTCATTGAACTCGTGTTCCAGTGAACTCCCATTTCACTGACCATTCAAAGGCGGTAATCACAGCATTTATTTACAGCACTGATGGAATGTGTGGTCTGTTGCAGTGTTTGTAAGTGTTGTGTCTTCGCTCAGTGTCTCTTTGGACCATAGCTAAAAGCCTCTAAACAGGGTTTATACAGGTTTGACCACTCGAAATATTCCAGTAATTTGATATTGGAAATTTGTGTAAATCTAGTTGCTCAGATAAGAACTAAGACCCATATTTTATTCATTATGAAGTTATGTCCTATTCTATGATATATTGCGTAAAGTGTTCAGTCATTAAATTTCCTGAAACATAATTTCAGTAATACTGTCAGGCTTACTTTACCAAATGAGTAATATGCTCATCAAAATAAATTAAGGACCTTTTGTTTTATGCATATTGCATTTTGCGTCAAAAGCAATCAAAGGCGTTTCAATAAAACTTGTACAGATAGAGTTTATGATTACATTTAAACTGAGAATGAATATCGGAAAAGACCATTGACAGTGTATGATAGTGATTTGCTTAGGTACCAATCAATATGCAATGATTTCAAATTTTCTACTGTATGAGCGGGGTTGAAGTCATTTTAAAATGTCCTTAAATGTACATATTAGCAGGGTTGATAGATATTTATGTTTTAGAGAATAAATAATCTTATATCATAGTAGTAACGGTGCACCACAAGGATTGATATACTCATCGAAATAAGTTAAGGAGCACTTTTTGTTTCACGTATGTCTTATTTAGTCTCAAAGGTAATCAAAGACATTTCAATAAAACTGGCACATAAGGAGTTTATGTTAAATTTTAAAAAAGATAACTAATGCCGGACAAGACCTTTAACAACGCATGATAGCGATACGTATAGGTATAAACCAAAAAGCAATGATTTTGACCGAACGGACATGGTACAACTAAACAATAAAAATAACCGATATTAGCCCAGCTCGAACATTAAAAAAACATCTGCTTAAAGACACAAGTAAGGGTCTAAACGACAATGAACTAGAGACATAAAAATAAAGACACCACAACCACAAATATAAACACCACAAACAAACCACTCACTGATCAAACTAACTGATATTGATAATAAGTTTAACAATTCATTTTCAAATACCAAATAATTCTGCAGGAATTTGTTCAAAACGCCTAAAATGGTTAAATTTATCAGCGTCAATAGCTGTATATGTTTTAAAGACTAAATATTATTAAAGTTACAACGGTGCACCACAAGGAGGTGTCGTTATCATGCATCAAACTGATAAAAGCAGAATAACGTATTCTACTCCATTACAACAAATACGTCGAGCTGCCAGTAGGGAGAAATGGGAGCTTTGCTACTCGATCGAGTCATCGCCAAATGCAAATATCATTTGCTTAGATATTATTGGTTTAGATCCAAAATACAAGGTTTCTTTAACTACACCCACATAAATGAAATCATTGGCTTTTGATGGGTCTCAAAACAATTGGCTTATGTCTATTTTCGTTTTATATGAATTATTTGCAAAAGCTGTGTATAACTGTGCATCTGCTCAATTTACATAAAACAGCGGATAACTTCATAAATCAATGATGGTCACAAGCAGTTCACTTTTGTAGCGCTTGTTTTTCTTCTTTGTTGTTTTACGTGTCATCCTTTTAACATTTTATTCGCGTACATATTTAACAAGATACATATACATATTCAATAACATATGCAGTTGTTATGTGTGTCTGACTAAATCAATCGTGTATAAATTTCGTAGTTGTGTGACATCAAACAAACACATGCATGCTATTGTTTTGATTTCATGCCATGCTCATTACGTGACTTACTTTTTTTTCTTCTAGCTCTGATCAGAAGTCCCATGTTGACAATTCGAATTACATCCGGTCTAAACGATCACTACTAAAAGCTCAGTCTTTTAAATGAGGTTCAAAGCGCTGTTAAATGTTTGATACCATCACATTTAGTAAATCATTCCGGTAGAGAGTTTAAGAGTATTCTACATCTGCAAGTCTTTATGGTCTTGTTGGAGACCGACACTTAATCATCCGTTACACACAAACACATTTACTTGTCAATAAAGTCGCGCAATGAATGAGAGAACAATTAATAATTGTAAGGAGCCTAAGCAGAATACTCGGGAAATCATTAAAGACCTGTACACAATAAGACGATTGCAAAAGAACGGGTCATCGAAACCGGATAAAATTAGTAACATCTATTACGTGATTATTGAGAGCAATAAATTTGTTTTTGACACAAGTTTTGCTCATGTCAAATCTTTTCATGTAAAGAATTTGTTTGGGTGGTTATTTCTGCCAATGTTCAATTCAAAATGAAATCAATATCTATATTAAAATCAATGTAATTATCGTTGCTGATTTTGTTTTAACTGCTTTTAGGCTGTTCAAGTCGGACAAGTGGGTTTCCTTCGGGGACTCCACAACACAAGACCACATTCTCGCGCAACATCTTGCCAACGAGAGTGACTTAGTATAAGCTGGCATAGCTTTCTTCACAATCGTTGTAAAATGAATAACGTTTCTATAACTAAATAGTTCGTTTGGATCTATAACAATAATATTTTAATAGCTAAAGTCGTTAGAGAATGACCTAATTATTAATTTTGAACGGATTGAAAATTTGGGTTAGTATGTGGTTATGGCCATTCAAACTACTAAAACACCAAGTAGACTAATATTCCAGTGAACATGGGTTTTACTGTGCGGTCAAAGGCGGAAATCTCCTTATTTATCGGTAAAGTTATTTTGATGTGATTGTGGTCTGTTTGTAGCGTTTGTATTTGTGTTAATGCGTTTGTGTCTGTCGTACATTGTCGTTTGGGCCATGCTTTGTGCCTCTAAACAGGGTAATTGTTTTAAATCCAATTCTACTTGACTTGTCCCTTTAGTTTCCATTGTATTATTCAACAAAAAAAAGTCATACGCAATGAAATCTTCGGCCAAACTTTTAGGTGTTTTAAAATTAGATTCAAAGTCTTCGATGATAAGTGCAGGCCTTGTATGTATGCTAATTTCAGGTACACTTTTAAGCAATTAGTTATAAGTAAATAACATTTGGTTTAAGCATTTAGCTAAAGATCAACCTCAATTACGAATGTAAATTGATTGAAACGCTGAATTCTTATGCTATCTTAATTCTTATGTAATTGAATAATTTTACCAAAAAATATCCTTTGATTTGAAACACACATCAACTATTCATTTTATGCATGGGTTGCGTTAAGGTATTTTAATATGAGATTCCCACACAACCGTATTCTTGATCAGTCTTCTAGAAAAACATCAAGTTAAGCTCAGTTTTGAATGTAAGTGTAGTGAAACGCTAACTTTTTAAGCTATTCAATTGAAAAATTGAATATTTAAACGAAGTCTTATTCTTTATACACACACAAACTCTTTATTTCCTGCATGGCTTGCGTTAAGACATCTAAATATCTGATTTCTACAATTTCTATACACCGAACTAGGCGGGAAGTCAAAACGTTATGCAATAGAGTTGCGGTGAAGTGAAAGACGAACATATCACTTCTTGTATTACGTTCATGCCACAAAGAAGTTCCACACAATATATGTGCCATCTTATGATTACCTCAATGAGCTTATGGAAAATGGAGTAAAAGAAAATAAATAATGCTATCAGTCGTCATATTGGGTGTTACCCAGAGAAAAGGTATTAGTTTTCTTTAGAGGAGAAAATGATTTACTGAAGCTATTTATTTGCTATGCTTGTGTGTAGTATATTTAAGGTCTTTGAGTACTTGAAGTACTTAAACCTGTATTTTTCATTGTATGATTGAAATTACTTAATCAGTTTTACTTTATTCTTCATTATTTCTTGGTTGGCTTGACATTTTCAATCGTGTAATCATCGATAATGTAGGAGCAAATGTAAGAGGCGTACACATAAATCGGGTTATGCCCTCTGTGGAATTCATGACATTGACCGTTCCATGCAGAATTCAAATGATTGTCAACATACTGCTTGTTCCATTTAAATTAGTTATTTGTATTTGACCTGATGGTGATGTATTCTTTCCTGGCCCTTTAAGCGTGCATGCAATCATTTGTAGTTAAATGTCGGGACAATAGTGAGGCTGTATACAATAAACTACTTACCCTCCCCCCGCCCCATTAATATCGCGACCGTTAAAATGCGGTAATCCCAAAAATGTATTGATACAACTATTCAGATGGAATGTGTGGTCTGCTTGTATTATTTGTAAGTGTTACGTCTTCCGTCACATCCTCTTGAACTTATAAGTTGTAAATTTAGTGGCCCAGATAAGAACAAAGACCCATATTATATTCATAATGCATTAATGCTGTTATGTCCTATACTAAAATATACTGCTTAAAGCATTAACTCATTAATTTGCAGGAAACACAATTTCATTCATACTGTCAGGTTTAATTAACCAAATGATTAATATGCTCACCAACAAAGTTAAGGACTTTTTCTTTTGTATTTACTGCATTTCGAGTGAAAGGCAATCAAAGGCTGTGTGCAGGTACCAATCAAAATGCAATTATTTCAACAGAATAGGCAGGTTAGAAGTTATTTTAAAGGTGATACACTACAAAATAATTTACCTGTGCATTCAATGCAACCAGACAAGACTTCAGATTTGGAAATAATGCCATTTCTAGGTTTTCAGGTGTTCGACAATAAAATGTTTGCTTAAAATTCAGTTCAAATCTAATTTATTTATAAAAAAATAAAAAGGTGTGATGTTCGACGCGCTTTTTCTTAGATAATTTACTCACTTTGAAGTTTTGCATCGCTTATATTTCGTTCAATTCATCCTGGTATGCATCATACTTATAAAAACAGAATGACATATTACACTCCATTGCAATAAAAACGTTCAGTTTTCAGTGTGGATGAAATTGGACCTTTGCCACTCGAGTCATCGTCAATTGAAATTATTATACCTCACGTGACCTACCCATGTTAATTTCTCATATACCCATCATGGGCAATTTCTTACTGTCACACTGACAGTACCGTTTTGACCGGTTGACATTATAACTGTCACATAGCACGCGCGTCTAAAAATAGGCATGTGGGGTTTCCTAAGTCTGAGGTGGTAAGCGCTTATTAAAATGTGTTGTAAATCTGGTACCTTCCGGTGTTTGCAATATTTCCAAACGACATTTGCAGAATAATGTCAGCTAGTGAAAACAAACAATAATTACACAATAAATTGATTAAACTTGAAAGTTGTGTAATGGTAAAAATCTTATATAATTATGTATATAAATGTAACCGTGTTCGATATAATAAAATAAATATTGCATGGCTTCCAGTGTGACAGTACATATTGTCAACATTCAGGTAAATACTGTTACCCTCGGCTTCGCCTCGGGTAACAGTATTTTGTTATGAATGTTAAAAGAATTGATAACTGTAAGGGCTCACTCGGCTTCAATATCCTAAGCTTCCCACTCAGGAAACATAAGAGACATGCACTGTTTGCATTTAATGTGATGTTTATGTTAAAATCCCCCTGATAAGGTATTTGTTTAGCTAAGTTAACTCCAGATAATACCATCGTCTAAGGAGTATTGATATCAATAAGCAAAAAGTTACAATACAATACTACCAGAAATTGCATGTGTCGCCCGTCGGCATCGGTCACAGTCATCCATTGTCATTTTGATATGATGAAAACTAATTCGATAAGTGTCTATTAAGACTTTATTTTACTAAATCATGCATGTAAATCTAAGACATTTTTCTTCAAATTCATATCTCGGGAATGGTACATAACTATATATGTATTGCAACACAGAAAAGAAATAAACTAGTTTCAAGACACTACCTCACAATTTAGGAATTATTTCTAGTCCTCGTTTGTGTCAGTCTTAAGCTTTTTTTCGGAAAATTTGAATTCAGCCGGGGTCAGCATCTTATCCCACCTGCACATGCCCCCTTGTCAAGTTATGAAATACACCTCTTAGCCTCGTGCCAAAATCGTGGTGCATTAGTACCACATGGTATGGCCATCACAGCTTAGACCAGCATCATATGCAGTGTTTGTCTGGTCCATGTGCTCCGCATCAGTAAAACATGCTTGTTACATTTATCCACTTGTATCCGATTGTTATCTTAGTTTTTAAGATCGAACATCAATTAAAATTAATGATATACAGAATGGGCTTCATTGTATCATTATTCTGAAAGTAATTTGTAGAAAGTATGAACTCCACCTTTTTGTTGAAAAGTAATCGAGCATTTATGAATATTATACAAGCGTACATGTTCATTCCATTTCATAAACGGCATATGGTTATCATATTGTTCTTATTTGAGATAACATCCTTTTTGTGCAGTTGTATGCCCGCCAACCGGTTTTACTTAAAATCAAATGATTTTTAATGCAACATTTTATCACATATCAAGGATAACATGGTGGGAGGACAAATGGCACAACACAGGGCAATATGATTAAATATGCATGATTATAAAGCTAGAGGTTTCCGCTGTTCGGGTTCCATAGTAATAAATAACGTCTGTATTTGATAAAAAACCGTTTCACATGGTTTATGACGACAATCACTCCAGAATTCAAAATAACAAAGTAATTTTGTATTGCAGGGATTGTTGAAGCGATTAAGACCAACCGTTTTCCTTTGGTCAAGGTACAATTATACAATGAAACCTAGAGGGACAAGCCCCGTACTCGATCATTGAAAAACAAACCCTGTTTTGAGGTTGTAGGTAAGGGCCCAAACGACAATGAACTAGAGACACAATCAAATAAACACCCCACACAATCATCATGCCATTGTAACATAAGTTCCGAAATAAAACCTGACTCTTCCATATTTCATATACTTTTTTTGAACAAGCTGCCTGCATTGCATATGTTGAATCTGTTATCTCTCAACCATAGCATACTAGTGGAGCAAAAGCACCCATGATACGGGGCATATACGTATGCATTTGTCGATTGCAACCTTGAAATAGGAGGTTTATTATATAAGGTTGCCACTATTGTCTTGAAACACTGCGAACTTGTAGCTCTATGCACATTGCAAGGCCCATAAGATGTCTGTTAGCAATGCCCGAGGTCGTCTTAAAATACTGCGAACTTGTAGGACAAGACACACGGCAATGTTAGTTGGACTCGATCTATTAATGGTCAACTGAGATTTTCAGCAACAAGAATGTTCTGTTTATTATGAAGATGTGTATTTTAACCAATAAATGGTTCGTTTTAAACTTTAACTTATGATGTACTGTTAGCTAAAGCCGTTATATAATAGCTAAATCAAATAAGATTAATATACAAGACTTAACAAAGTTCAATATATTAGTTTTAATATAACAATAGGACACATTTGAAACTCAAAATTTGTTAAGCGTATTTTTGTTACTTATGCTTTTCCTCAACATGGTTAAAAGAATCAACAAATTTTGGCCTTTGGACAAATCTTTCCGCATATGTAAATTAGATGTTTGCAATATTCAAGAGGAGTTGCGAGTTTCTGTGTGCATATCATTATTTCACTCCAATTTTATACCCTAAAATGGCAATGAAACAAAAATAATCATAATGGAAAAGACAAATAACCCAGTTGATAGCTAAAGGTCAATTTAAATAAAACAAAGTTATCAATTTTCGGAATAGACTGTAGCTATCTAGAGCACTGGCGCTTCTCTATGAAAGTGCCGTCATTGTAACTGTGAATAATTTTGGAACATTGGAATATGTTTCACAACAGTTTATTTACACCTCAACTTCCATTCCTTAAATGAACTGCCTTTCGGCAATTGCGTTTATCAATCGATGAACGCAACATCTTCGGATATGTTCGGATCGCAATTCATAGCATAACAATATACATGAACACTATTGATTTTGTTATTGTTTGTATTGTGTCAGCAGGTCCCGTAAATATAAATCAACATTTTAGAAAGTGTTAATTATTATATTTAAAATGTAGTGTTGCCATAAGTGTTTCAATTGTACATTTAAAGGTGATTTCAAGTGGTTGATCTTTTCCCGCTTTATTGTGACGTCATTTGAAAAAAAAAATGTTTCCGGTTACAGTCGGGTCGTTCGATTTACAGAATGGATAAGAAAGGATTACTGGAAGGTTTTCATAACTGAAATGATTTTTTTTAAATTAAATAATGAACTATTGGTGTAAATATAAGTAATGAATTGCGGGGTTGATGTCATTATCGGGGATATGAACTCAATTGGGCTGGTCAAAGTACGCGTGGAGTCCTTTGGACTCCACACACTAAGACCAGCCAAATTGCGTTCTTACCCCGATAATGACATCAACCCCGCAATTCATTCCTTAAAGCTACTTTTTTTGCGGGCCAAAACAACCCTAGCTGGTCAGGTGCAAAGAGTGATATATACAAATGAAGAAAATAATTAAAAAAAAAAAAGTTTAAATAGCTTAATTAATTACGTCTGATAAGATAATAGAACTCTTTGATCCCGTGTCAATAAATGAGGTTTATATATATATATATATATATATATATATATATATATATATATATATATATATATATATATATATATATATATTTATTGGGCTTAACTAAAAGATAAAAAAGTATTATGAAATATTCATTAATACATATGTTACTATATATAGTAACACATTTGTTCAGGATAATAACATGGTGGGAGGACAAATGGCATAACACAGGGCAATATGATTAAATATGCATGATTATAAAGCTAGAGGCTTCTGCTATTCGGGTTCCTCAGTAATAAATAACGTCTGTATTTGATAAAAAAACCGTTTCACATGGTTTATGACGACAGTCACTCCAGGATTCAAAATAACAAAGTAATTTTGTATTGCAGGGATTGTTGAAGCGATTTAGACCAACCGTTTTCCTTTGGTCAAGGTACAATTATACAATGAAACCTACAGGGACAAGCCCCGTACTCGATCATTGAAAAGCAAACCCTGTTTTGAGGTTGTAGGTAAGGGCCCAAACGACAATGAACTAGAGACACAATCAAATAAACACCCCACACAATTATCAAATTACGATTGAATGTCGAACCATATAAATTGTAGGATGTGGATGGAGATACGTCCAGTTCGGTGTGGTTTCCCTACAAAATAGCAGGTCTATTAAATGTATCCTTACCATCTACACAAAGAACACATGTTACAAATATCAATTTTCAAAATTATTAAAATTCCGGGTGTTTTAACATAAAGTCTGACTGATGACACCATTGCAAACATTTCCCCAAAAGGCAGCTAAACAATTATATACTGTTTGATAGGGGAAAGGTCCGCTTAATTGTGGAAGACAGACATATTTTTCCAATATTCGTTCTGCGTATAAGACGTAACGGCCCTAAGAAACTTAAAAAAACACTCTCAATTAGCAATTGTAGTGCAACAGAAAAGCATTTTTAATCATCCATATACATGTACGACTTTAAAATTGAAACTACTTTGTTATATCAAAAAGTAACACAAGTTTTTTAGTTCGTTAAGCCAACTCTGTATCACTACTGTTCTCATTAGGCACTCATCTTAAGAGAAGAGGGCACTTCCAATTGAACTGGAATATGGCGCTTTCGATTTTCAATATGTTATCAAAAGTCAGTTAGAACTGAGAAAAGAAAATGATATTGTTATAACCTCCAAGCTTGTATTGTACAGGCGACAGTATAGTTCAAATCTATTGTCAAAAATGTCTAGAACAAGTGTTTTGGCAATTACTTAATTTTCCTTGAACATGATGTATATTGCGCATAATAGATCAGATATACAGTCAATAACAAGGTCAAATGCTTACATATTATCATCATGCTATTGTAACATAAGTTTCAAAACAAAACGTGACTCTTCCATATTTCATAGAATTTATTTGAACAAGGTGCCTGCACTGCATATGTTGAATCTGTTATCTCTCAACCACTAACATAGTAGTTGAGCAAAAGCACCCATGATGCGGCGCATATACGTATGCATTTGTCGATTGCAACATTGAAATAGGAGGTTTATATAAGGTTGTTACTATTGTCTTGAAGCGCTGCGAACTTGTTGTATGTATTAAAACAATTTGTAGTATGGGTCTGACATATGGTGTTGGGTGAGAATAAAACATACTTTTAATAAATACAATTATCTAATGTATACCATCTGTAAGTGGGTACAAACAACTATGTTATCTTAACAGAGACGGGAATATCAGATTATCTGACTTTAAGTATATTGCACATGATTCAGAACTGGTTTAAAGTCATTTGTTCTCATTAACATGAATGCATAAACCTTAGTCATAAACTGTTAGATGCTATTGATATACATTTACTTAAATAAAAGAACAATGCTTAACAAGTTAAAATTAGTCTGCGTCATTGGGATTTATTATGTTTGGTTATCTCAATGTATTTAGAGGTTAATACTACGTCTCGGGCCATTATAATTCACTCGGGCCAATTATCACTCAAAGGCCCGGCTACGCCGTGTATTAAACTCCTTAATACATATTTTTTTTTCTTTTACCGTAAGTTTGAAGTCTTTTTTTTAAGGTTTCTTTTTTACAAGTTGAGCATCTTTATTTGCTTCTGGCTTGACTACGATGATTTTTTAAAACTCGCTCTCAAATTAAATTTAGTTTTTGAGAGTAAGCCAAAAGAAAAACAACATTTTGTTGTCATTTCATGTTCCCATCAATTTCAATTGTTCACCTTGAAAATTCCTAAACACGTCTATCCGAATTTTTCTGTACGAATAGCTGACATCTGTCGTTTCATGTCTTAAATGTCACGATTCTATTTAATAAACATGAACACGTAGCAAGTATAACGACTGTTTTTACTTAAATAAGTTTATACTTCGTATTATTGATGTCAACATGCATGCACAGTGGTTGTTTTTCAAGTTGTTTTAACGCTTTCTTTGATTTGTTTTTAGAATGTCAACGCTGAATAAACAAAACGCTGTCCTAATAGTCCACACTGGTTATGAAACACTAACATAATTTCCTAAACTGCGTTCGCGTTAGCCTCCCTTTAGGAATTTAATATTTTATCTGTTAAAACATATCAATAAATTGTGATTACTTAGGTAAGGAATTATTTTACAAAAAATGAATTCACATGCGAGCGTTCTACAGGCCGCAAAATGATACTCATGCAAATATTCGCGAAAACCCTGAACAAATGATATATATATTGGGCTTAATATATATATATATATATATATATATATATATATATATATATATATATATATATATATATATATATATATATATATATATATATATATATATATATATATATATATATATATGAAACACAAAAGAAACAAGTCCAGTCGAAAGTTTAAAAATAAACCTCGTTTATTGACACCGGTTCAAAGTCAATGACATAGAACAGAAGAAAAAAAATATTCATAAACCAGAAACACAGAACAACAACGCGAAACTCCACAAACAACACAGTACATATATAATATGTAAAACAATGTGTTTTTATCAATACTACTATGAAAATTACAGGGACGACCTGAGTAGTCAACAATTCAAAACTAAACCCTGTTTTAGGTCACAAGGCAGAGCTCAAATAATAAACTATAGACACAAACATTTGAACTTCGCTAACACAAATACGAACACCAAAATCAAACTAACACCACATACAGAAATACAAAAACCACAAACCAACCGTACCCTCATCAAAATTGATTTACCGCTAAATGATGGGATTACCGTCTTGGAGCGGTCAATGAAACAAGAGTTAACTGGAACTCGAGTCTAAGGATTGTTAGGTACTGCCTTAGAACGATCAGTAAAAGATTATTGGAGATTTAAAATATGGTTTGTGAGCACAAACTCACAATTATCCAAACAGTCCCACATAAAGTGAAACCGTAAATGGTTAATCAAAGTAATGCTATTCCATATCTCCATGGTAGACTTATCGAGTTGTCTTGTGTATCATTTTACAGAAACATTTTTCTATTTGATTCTCATTTTATCTTAAATGTGTTTTATTTTCGTTTTGAAACCAATGACATATTTTATTATCTTTCCAAAGAATATACAAGTTAAAGACATCGAAGTATTTGTATATAGTGTTTATAAGGTAGCTGCTAAAAAGGAAATTGAATGTTTTTGTTTTAATGCAATTACCAAAGTGATAATAATGTAAAAAAATTAGATCCAAAATCTAAACAAGCGTTGAATTTATTTTAAAAAGAAAGCAGTGCCGGGTGAATGCGGTGGTTTTGTCTTCGCGCAAAATATAGCGGGGAATGGGTATAATTAGGGTCCCTTGGGTGCGGGGGGCATTTGGCGGGGATTTAACCAGCAGTTCGTCTCCGCAGGGCAGGGATTTTACCCGGGCTTGGCTGGACCGAATGTCAAAGTCCCCGCTATTCCCTGGACCTAGAGGGGGGGGAGCATGGTTACAATTGACTGGTGCATTACGTTATAGCAAAATGTATCTACACTGTGCGATATTATTGTGATGATATGCTCCATTTCCTTCCAGTTCAGGTACTGACTCGCCGATCGCCATGTTTAATATTGAAAGTAATTTATTTTAAATAATAATGGTTTGTTCCTACCTTTTTGTATATAACTATGTTGAATGATTGAAATGAAATGAAATATTGTTCAGTTCGTTTCTTGTTATGGTTGAAATGCGAATGTGTTGTACAACTAGTTGTTCAAAAAAGAGTAAAGACCCATCCTTATTTCTAATATCAATCTAGTTCTCTTTCTAATTATTCTCTAACATCAACACATTGTTATATTTTATTTACAAAATGATAAATATATTTAGCCTACTGATAAGTATTCTTGCGAATTTAATTTTCTTCTTAAGTATATCTATACGTTTCTTCAATTTAAAAGATGTGTTTGTCGCACAATTCTCCACTTAACAACCAACTATAGAACACATGACGTGTCAATAAACTAAACAGGTTTCAAACTATTGGTACAAATAACCAGCGATCGATTATGAAAACCACATGTTATTTTTGTTTTGTTTATTATAGCTTATCGTACGCACAACCGCTGGGCTGGAATAGCAATAATCATTTCCATAGGACATCTATTTATTACTAACAGTAACACTTCTCTTTTGTTGCGCATGTTTTCAACGTTATGTTGCTTTTTGTGTAAACCTTTTTACCAGAATACTCACAGATTGAGCCAGATACGTATACATGTGTAATATCGTAATCCGCTATTTTTTTTTATCTTACTTGACCCATTGTGAATACATTTCGTAGTCGTGTGGCTTCCTACTGGATAAAACATCATGAAAGTATAAAAAAAATCTGTATAATAGGAAAGGGTACGTAAACAAAAAACATACATGCAATCTTTTTGATTTAATGCCATGCTCAATTTCTTTACTTACTTTTCTTCGGCTTAGCTCTGACCATAAGCCCCATGTTAACAATTTAAATAATTTCCGGTCTATACGATCAAAGCTAAGATTCAAGTCTTATATTTAAGAAAAAAGCGTTGATAAATGTTTGATCTCATCGTGTTCGGTAAACATATAACGGTTGCCACATTTTAAGTGTATTTATAACTTCTCTGGTCGGTATGGTCGTGGTTAAGACCGAACTTTAATTATTCATTACATATAGACCCATGTATTTGTCATCACACTTGCGGAATGAATCTGACAACAATAGATAACTTTTAGGAGTACCGCGTTTCTAAAATACTAAGCACACTTCGCATACGATGTTATGTGAGGAAATGTCCGGGTCAACGAAAACGGATGAAAATGGTAACATCCTTCGAGCAAAGATTGTGTACAGTTTATTTGCTATCTGTTCAACTTACGGGCTGGTGTTAATGATCGTCATATTAACAATTTATTTTGCCAGGAGAAGTCGGTATGATGTTACTTAATAAGGAGTATTTAAAATAATAAGCAAATGCCTTTATGTAATAAAGCATCAATACAAGAATTACGCTGAATATAATGTCGGGAGTTCCCATCATCGCCAAACCAAATATAATACCACTTGAATGAAAAGGAAGGAAAGCTGTGTTAAAAACGTAAAAACATACATGCATATTTTGATTGCCAATTAAGAAATAAGCAGCTCTGTATTTTATTGATAAAGGGGCACACATCTGGCGTTACTATTGCTCTGCATTTGGTTAGGAACCTAGCAGTGACACTGTGACCACAAATACTGTTCTCAAGTGTCATTTTGATTGGATAATGAATGATAGGATTATTGTCGAAACGCGTTATTAACAAATTGTATTTTAGTAAAATATAGGCACACCCGGGGGTTACTTTGGAATGATTTATGTGACGATCTAACACGGTCCGAACATTACACGGACACAGATTGTCACCAGGTGCTGTTAAATCATATGTTATTTTTATTTTCTGTCAACAGTATAGATTACATACAATTTTACACATACACTTACAATCAAAAAAACAAACCAAAATTAACAAATGGGTTGGGCTACTAGTTATTACAACATTAACTTCAGCCCTTTTCAAGATGATTTAAATTTTTTTACTTAAGTTGCTGTCTGAAAAAGATACAAATATTGAATCAGCACAATGCTGGTGTTACTTAGGCGGTATAAATTTGGCCAAAACTTTAAGCTGTTATACAATGTCTACCCAATTTGATAATACTTATTTAAGTCATTGCCTGGATAAGTATACTGTTTTATAACATATAAGAGACATAATTTTGTTGTTACTTAAGTAATTTATCTTACCGAGATAGCTGCACACCAATAGAAAAATTAAGTACCATCATGTTTGATTAATAAATTCTTAAATGATTGTCTGCGCATACACGAGAAATCAACTAGCTATGCTAAGATGCAAAATATATACAACTCCTGTATATTTGATGAGATACATATGGCGATTAAATTTGGCTGGATATTGTGACCGTAAGCGCAGTCACCAAATTGTATTATAGTTGGTTAATCAAGACCAAATGACAAGACTATGGCAAATTACAAACCTACATTTTAATAATAATGTGAAAAGAAGAGAAACTCTAGTGTAATTGAAGCAATTTATTCCTCTGCCAAACTTGCTTACAAACACCATCATCATGTTAAATCATGACTTATGAGTTATTAGCTGTACACGGTTTGAGAAAAGTTAAGGTTAATGCTTACACAAGCACACACTATCGAATTCGATTTTGACCAATTGATTTGTAAGACAATTAATTGAAACCTGGCAATAGGCTAATTTATCAGATCAGTTTAGCACGTTATTAAATGTTATCTTAATTGACGATGATAATGCTAAGCAAGTTTTAAAATGACTCTTCATAACATTTATTTGAACAAGGCAAAAAAGTACAGAGTTTAAATTCTTATATAAGTCATGCCTTAATTGATGGCCAAAGCTATGCTACACTTATACTTACATAGAAATCGCGCATGAGTGGCATAATTGTATGTTAACATGCCCGTAGAGACAGTACATTTGTCGATTGCAGATTTGAAATAGGCTGTCTATTGTATTTGGTTATTACTGTTATCGGGACGCGTGGCGAACCTGTTGGATCGGCACACTATAATGCCCGTGATACTCGATATATTTATGTTGATTGTTAATTTGTGATATCTAGCAAATCTAACAATATGTTTGTTGTGCATTCCATCCACTTCGAGGCACTACACAGTTCGGTAGAGGTTTTGACAATACAAATTACAAGCTATATTCGTGAGATTTTTTTTTAAATTTTAATTTATTATTATTGATACCTATTTGGGCAAGGTTGAGGTTACTAGGTTAAGCAATCAGTAGACTCGTGTGCCAGTGAACTCGTTTCTACTGACCGTTCCAAGAAGGTAATACCATCATTCAGCAGTAAAGCTATGTTACCACATTTATACTCTATTTGGTGCGTGTATATATTTGAATTCATGATCATTGGTCGTGTAGTTTTTATTGTATTATTAATCAGCGAAAAGTCTTTTAGGTAAAAATCGTCATTTGGAAGCGCTTACTACATTAGATGCTTTAAAACTTGATTAAAACTGTTCATAGACACAAATGATAAGTGCATTT
Source organism: Mya arenaria (assembly GCF_026914265.1). Classification (NCBI taxonomy): domain Eukaryota; kingdom Metazoa; phylum Mollusca; class Bivalvia; order Myida; family Myidae; genus Mya; species Mya arenaria. Next base: position 72,815,443 of record NC_069129.1, on the reverse strand, counting down.
CTTGTATGTATCCTACCTTCAGATAATAACTCTAGAAGTTAGTTGTAGGGTAATAACATTTGGTTAAAGCAATTTTTCATCAATATTCTTGCTGTAAAAAAGCTCAGCACAATTATGAACGTACATGTAGTAAAATGCTAAATTATTATATTATGAAATTGAAAAATTGAACGCGTACAATTGTTATCCGTTGATTTGAAACACATACAAACACTTTATCTTATACATGGCTTGAGTGAAGATATTTCAATATGTGATTTCCTCAAAAGCCATAAGTTACAACAAAAAACACTTTCAATGAGCTCATGGAAAACACAGTAAAACTCAGAGAAAAGCACAATCGGAAATGGAATCATTAACCGTATGAATCCGTTGTTTAATTATTTGTCTCTGTATTTTGCATTGTAAAATTGAGACTACTTTTTCAGTTCATATGATCATTTTTACTTTTTTCTTCATTGTTTGTTAGTTGATACGCATAATTGTATAAACATTTATAAACGAAGGGACAAGTGTGAGCTGCACATATTTCAGGTTATTTTCCCTGTGAAATGCTAAGTTTTTTTATTCACCGTTCCAGGGCAGTATCGAAATGTTTGTCAATAGACTGCTAGTTAATACAGTATTTTGGATATTGACTTTTGATACAGAAAAGTCTCATAAATGAAAAGTGCAGTGCAGAAGTTCCATAACTCTTACTGTCTTACTGTATTGGTCGAGTTATATCCCTAGTTTTTTCCGGAGCATAACTCGAAAGGTCTTTGAGATATTTACTACAAACTTTATATACAGATAGATTTCATTGAAAAACTGTCAAATGCTCAGAAACCATGACTCTGGCTGCAGTATTTTGTGAGTTATTACCCTTTGTTAATTGTCATACTTATTCGCGAAAGGACTTTGAGGAGTTGACTTCAATCTTCATATACAGATATGTCTCATATAGGAGAATTGAATAGGAACCATAACTGTGGCTACAGTAGTGTTTTAGTTAGTGAACTTGACTGCTCTTGTGACATTAATATTGATTGCTTTACATGTGTCTTGTTCATGATGTTTTTATCTGTGGTCTTTTAATCGTACATTAGAACCTGTTTTGTTATATGTTGAGCAAATTCTGAGTTGTGTACACTAAACTAGTTTAAAATTCCATTGAGCTCGCGTTTCAGTGAAGTTGTGTTTCACTGACCGTTCTCAGGCGATAATCTCACCTCCTCTTGATAAAACTATTCTGCTGCACTGTTTGGACTGTTTTTAGTATTCTTAACTCCTTTGTTTTTTTGTCTTCTGTGTATCTTTGGTGGAAGGCCTTCAAAGGATTTATACTAAGATGTTTGAACACTGCCTTATTCCTGTAGTTTCATTGTCCACTGGGCTTACCCATGAAATTATCATTGTAATGTATCAAACAGGACATTGTTGTACAACGATTTGCTCAGATGAGATTAAAGATCTATACTTAGTTTATAATGTAGTTCTGTCCTATTTTATGTTACACTTTTACTACATTAATTTATTAATTTTGCCGGGAACATAGTTTTATTTATACTTTCAGGTTCAAGTAACAAAATGACTAAAATACTCATCAAAGTAAGGTAATGACTATTGTTAATGGTTGTAAATATCTTACATAGAGTCAAAAGCAATCAAAGATATTAGAAAAAAATTGGTTCATATGGAGTTTATGTTTAAATATGAAAGATAAGGATTACCGAAAAAAGACCATTAACAGCGTTCGATAACCATATGCTATGGTACCAATCAAAATGCAAAAATTCGATCGTATGGGCAGGAAAAAGAAAAATTGATAAAACTGCCCTAAATGGAAATATCTTTAGCGCCGATGTTAGTTAGAAGTATTCGATGGTATATGTTTTAAAGAATAATTATTCTTATATTATAGCCATAACTGTTCATCACAAGGAGATTTGCACGCGTCCCACTGATAGAGAGAGAATGAAAAAACATACACTCCATTACAACGAAATAAACTTTAAAACATGTATTTTCAGTTTAAGGTTGGGGTAAAATAAGCGTTTTGCTGGTTTTTGTTCAGCCCGTTTTCCTGTTTATTGCTTTCCGTTTCACACTCAACCATAGACAAACTAGTAAAATTGGCTGCTTTTAAAAGTCTCTAAAAGAATCGTAGTTGTGTCGTCAAACATATAAAAGATCATTAATTAATGCAACCCATCTTAAATGGACATGATGCGTAAACAAAACTGACATATATTGCTGTCTTTAATGCAATGCTCTATCAAGTTGCTTCTTTTTTCCGTTTAGCTCTGATCAGAAGTCCCATGATTACAACCCAATTTTAATAATCAATACTAAAATCGCAGTCTTATAAATGACTTAAAACGCACTGTGCGATAGATTGGTGGTTGTTATTGTAATAGATAATAATTCCGGTTGACACCTTTTAAGATAAAGCTCCTACTATAACTTCTCCAGTTCGTCTTCTGTGACATGGTATTGGTTGAAACCGACACATAATCATCCATTACATACAGGCCCTTGTAAATGTCAATAATGTCGCGGAATAAATGTGCGAACAACTAATACTTATAAGAGGTCCCGCGATTCCAATATCCTAAGCGCCCCTATTAGGAACCATACAGAAACATGCACTGCCAGAATGCCATGTGATATGAGCAAAAGAACAGGTCAACCAAAATGGTTAAAAGGTGATAACATTGTGGTTTTCGTAACCTACATACGAATTTTGTGACAACGTATGGACGACATTTTGAAGCCTCTCTTATTCAGAATTTGTTTAGCTAATTCAACAGCTATACTATAATTAAGCGTATAGATATAAACAAACAAATAATATATAATAAAATCAAAAACATTCCGCGGCATTGGATGTGACGCCTTTCAGGAGCCTTGAATGTCTTCTCAATGTAGACAACCTTTTATTCCATTTTGTATTTCAAAATCTCTCCATATAATTAAAGAGCTTACTATGATATATATACATAACCATAACCAATTTAGGATTCATAATAACCAATCATGCCAGAACTGATTGGTGAAGGTACTCATACTGATTGTTTTCAATTTGGCAATTACCAGCATCAAATTTCATTTATGTTTGCTGACTAAAAGGTAGCAAACAAACATGATCGTAGAAAGTGGTTGGATATATGTTCAGGTTCCATCCAAATGACGGAAGTATAATAATTGTTTACTGACCACTTCCACAGAGAGTGGCTGGCCCCTATTTCTCGGAAAGTCTAATGTGTAGCACGCTTAAGTATCTTGTTTCTATTCAAATTACATTAAAAAAAAATGATTTAAAAATCGAAATATGGTATGGTGAATCGTGATTTTCTTAAAACTTTCTTGCTAAATTCAAGTAAAACTATGATTGTATTAGTACAATTCATTAACTTATAGATTTCAATACGATTTGCTATCCTTTATATTGTCATACATGCGAGCAAATGTGTATGGCTGGACCTAATTAAATATGTGATTTCTTCAAAAACCAGAACAGATGGCAAAGTTAAAACTTTATGGATGTCACTCTTTTGAAAAGGCGAGAGTTTTGTTTCCTGTTGGATTGCTTTCCTGCCGCTTGGACATCGCAATGACCACAAACCATATTTGCCATATTTCTGTTATTTGCTTGCCTCAATGACCTCATGGGAAATAGTTTAAATAGAGTAAATCAACAATGCTGAAAACATATTTTTCATAATGGAAGAGAAATGATAACCCGAGGTTGTTCTACAAGATAAAAGTAATTGGTCAACATAAATTATACAAAAATATTACTTTTTAGAATATACGGCAACCTAGAAGGTTGGTTTATTTAAATAAAAGTGCCGTCATTGAAACTGTCAATTCTTTTAGAACATTGGCCTGATCTTCAACAATAGGTTCATTTATACAATACAGAATAACTCGCCAAGTGCAAAGGGTGAGTAATACAAACTAAGACGATATTTAATGAAATTATTTCTAAATTAGTACATCTGATAATATAATTGAACTCTTTGATAAACTTTTTAAAACAATTTTATTGTATGGGTCTATTGTATGGGGCTTTATCAGAAGAATCCGTGTATTAAATGAATACAATTATCAAATGTATACCATCCTAACAGAGACGGGGATATCAGATCATATCTATAAACTCATGTTTGATGCTATTGGAATTTGCATTCTGATTAAAAGAACTGTGCTTATCAATTAAAAAATGTTCTACGTCATTAGGATTCTATTATGTCTGGTTATCTCAAAGAGATTGTTGGAGATTACTCAAGGCATGTACTTCTTTTTAGATAAGAATAAAATATAATACTTTTCTAAATCACCATGACAGATTTATCGAGTTTTCTTTGGCATTATTGAATAGAAATATATTTCTATTTGATTCTCAGTTTTATCTAAAATTTGTTTTATTTTCGTTTTGAAGCAAATTACTTCTAAATTTCCCCGTGACATGTGCTAATATTTAGATGTATTAGAACGAACTCCGCAAATTGAGATTTTCATCGTATATATAACGTATTGCAACTTGAAGATGGAATAATACACTAATTGATTTTAGGGCTTTTCTATCTTGTAACACTCTAGAAGATGGATTGCGCTTCATTTTTAAATGTAACATGCATTCCGACACTATATAAACTTAATTGCCTAGATATGTTTGTTGGCATCAAACATGTTTAAAACAATCAGGCCTTTTACGCCAAATAGTGTTAATATAATTAAAAAAACTCGAAGTATTTGTATATAGGGCTTTTAGAGAAGAAAAATCAGCTAGGTAATAACCGGTTGATAGATGTTATTGTTTTAATGCAATTAAAACAAGATTTTGATGTTGAATACTAGTATGTAGATCCAAAATCTAAAAAAAGCTTTGAATGTCTTATGACATGTTAAGGTGTCTTTTAAACATCTATTTTCCTCAAAGCAACATGTATACACCTTGTGCAATATAATTCTGATATGTTCAATGTCCTTTAATTCAAGGTAATGACTCACCGATTGCCATGTATATTTTTTAACGATCTATTTAAAATGATCGAGGGTAATATCGATTTACTTCATTGTATATAACTACTAGTATACTGAGTTTTAACTGAAATGAAATGATGTTTTGTTCTGTGCCCTAATACTTTGTATGAGAATGTGTTGTTCAACTAGTTGCTCAGAAAAGACTAAAGACCCATCATTATTTTTCATACTTATCTAGTTTTACCATATTCTTAGTCACACTGCGGGCGGCAATTAATCATTTATTATTTGCTTAAAATATAATAAATATTAATATATTTCACTTATAAAATTATTTAAATATTTGCCTATTGCATGTCTAATTGCAAATTCAATTTTCTACTAAATTACTTTGATGAGTTTCTTAAATGGATACGATTCGTTGCACAATTATCCAATGAACAGCCAACTACAGAAAACATGATGCGTCATTAATCTAAACAGGTTCCAAATGTATTGTTACAAATAACCTGCTATCGATTAAGCAAAAGCGCATTATATGTTTGCTTTGTTTATCATAGCTGCTTATTCGCACCAGGGTTGGGCTGGAATAGCAATAATCTTTTCCATAGGACATGTTTTTATCACTCACATTTGCAGTTCACTATTGTTGCGCTTGATTTCATCATTGTATTGCTTTCCGTGTCACCCTTTTAACAATAGACTAACGTACAGATATAACCAGAAACATATACATAGCATATACTGTTGTTAAACGTCTCTTACTAACCTACAACGGCGGAACCTGAAATGATCAAACAATTATCTATAAATGGAGACTGTTCGTGAAACAAATGTATGCCATCGTTTGATTTAAATGCCATGCTCAATTGCCTTTTTTACTTTTCTTCCGCTTAGCTGTGATAAGAAGTCCCATTTTGACAATTTGATTCACTTCCGGTCTAAACAAATCAATATCAATCACCCGTTACCGTTACATACAGAACAATGTTCTTGTCAATAAAGTCGTGAAATGAATGTGAGAACAATTAATAAATGTTTGGTGTCCCGCGGTTCAAACATCCTAAGCATCCTACTCTGGAAATCATCAGAGACTTGCACACTTTGCATACAATGTAATGTGAGCAATAGGCCGGGGTAACGGGCACGGATAAAAAACTAGTAACAGTGTTCGAGTGATGATTGTGAGATTAGTTTTGGGCACAGCTGATGGGCTCTTGCCGACGTTTATCTTAAAGAATTTTCTTAACTGGCAAACTCTTAATGATATAATTACCTAAGGCGTATTGTATTAATAAGCCAAAATGTTAATATAATCACATCCGAACTAGAATTGAGTTGAATTGATTTTGTCGCCTGTCGGGAGCGCCCTTCAGCGAAAATCCAAATATGATACCAATTATAATGTAAATGTATGATGTACAAATATGCATATTTATTAATAAAATAAGGAAGGAGCACACTGTCGTTTAGTAATAAAGGGGCCCACTTCTGGTGTTAGTTTTGTAATTGATTTGACAACCGAATTTAACATGGACATTGTCGCCACAAGTTTGTTTCAAATGCCATTATGATTGGATGTTGAATAGTTAGGCAGTTGTCTGTACAAGCAACCAACCAACTATACTTTTATACAAACGTGATATACCTACTACTAAGGCAGTTTATATATAATAATAATACATGGTCGGCAGGGTCTTTCGGTTGATAATTGTCCCAGGTGGAAAACTAATTTAGCGAGAGTATGTTTTTCACTCGCGCAATCTAGCGAAAACCATGGTCAACCATGTGTTATCCCGTTTAATACATATGTTTTGTCATTTGTCAATGATAATAACTCGTTTTGAAAATAAAATTGTGGAACAACACAGGATTTGATTAGCAGGAAGTCTGAAAGGTAAAACAATTAGACATAAAAATTGGTTTTGAATGTCATTAGCTATTAAAAATAACGAGGAGCTGGAAATGAAAATAGCGAATCTTTTCTGACGTGTTTTATGAATAAGACGGCACTATTTACATTCTTCAAATATTTCTCGTTTATACATCGGCTGATGCTGACGTTCATTTTGATATGTGTGTACAGCTAGGGTCGATCGATATTTAAGCGAAAAACTACAGAAACGAGCAAGCCTTGGAGCAGTTTCAAAATAATCTCGGCTTGAATTACCCTAGCCATTTCGCTCAAATAATAAACATTTCTCAGCGGATAAAGTAAAACAAATCATTTCATCCGAACATTTGCTTGCTGCACTGCTTTTTGACCTTCACCGAATGTAAGCATCCGGTACGGTTCCCGGTAGTACTCGTTACTGAAACACGGAACATGTCATTAATGGTAAAACTAATTTCACTTTCCTTACACCGATAGTTCCGTTTAAATTCCTCAAAAAATGCTTATGTTAATTTATACCCTCCAGGTATTCGTCGGCCATATAAATATCGAAAAAATGGCCCCGTGGTGCACTTTTTCGTTTTCGTCGGGCAATAATGTCACGGGTGGAAACGATAATCATTTTTTGCGGAAACGAATTTCTATAGTAAAATGTTACTATATATAGTAGCATGTAAATTATTTTCCAATAGAGTTATGCGAATACCTTATGCCCATAAACCAAACCAATGTTTACACATTACATATTGATTCGGTATACATGATTAAGTCATTGTCTGCACACACTTATAAGAATACTATTTAATATCATATAAGGGACTACGGTGATTTATCTCATAACCGAAACTAACCTAGAAATCATGCACTTTAATACTATTAATAAGTTCCATCATGTTTGGATAATAAATTCTTAAACGGTTGTCTGCATAAGAAATAAACTACGTATATCGTACTGAGAAAGAGACACAATTCTGGTATTTCTTGGGCAATTTGTATTACAATCGAACATGACCAGGGTAGTATGACCTGAAACACGGTAACCAAATTTCATCAAAGTTGATTTATCAATAATCAATAAAGTTAAAGAGCCATAACTTTGGTATAACTGAAGTGATTAATCCCTCAGTCTAATTTTCCCAAAACAACATCATCATCTTCATCATAAATATTATTTGTTTTGTACAAGGTTTGTAAAAAGCTCAGGTTTTGGGGATCACAATCACAACACAGCAAATACATTTTGATAACAATTGATCTTGTTAAAGAAATTTTCGGGACGGGATGATTTATCAAGTCAGTTAGTCACGTGACTTAGGTACAATATGACAAGGGGTGGTATCCAATATTCGACTTAAGTAAATCTTATCGTCATACATCAATGACTTCATTCACTCCTTTAATTACAAGTAATCCAATTAGCTACATAGTTCTTAGATGCAGTTTAGAGCAATATTGAGTACCAGACCAGGAACGATCAAGTGTAAGTCAGGTTTTAACATGGGTATTTATTGTATTTGGTTATAACTGTTGTCTGAAATTGCAGCAAGCTGGTTGGAATGCCCATAGGATTCGAGATATGTATGTTTATGGTTAATCAGCGATTCCCAGTTACACGAACCTTATGTTTGTTGTTCATTCTAGCCTTTCGAAAGTACTACTGTTACAATGTTTTTTTTTGTCTTTAACGAAACTAATTGTAGCTTAAGTCCTGACAGAATGAAATTATTGATAAATGTTAGGACAATTGTTAGGTTATGGCCATACAAACAAACTGAGGCCCCCAATAGACTCGTTTATTAATGAACGCGTGTTTCACTGACCGTTCCAAAGCGGTAATCCCACACTTTATTGATAAGGCTTTTGTAATGCATGTGAGGTCTGCTTGTAGTATTTGTAAGTGTTGTGTTTGTATTCGCTGCCTTAAGCATATAATCAGGGTTTATAATTATCCCTGTAAATTTTATTGTAATGATAAGTATCGGAGTTTGAAGTACAAGTATTTAAAGAAAAACGCTATATTGTTTTTATTATGAATTAATGTAGTTCTGTCCTGTTTAAAGGTACACTGCAATTTACATGAAATCATTAGTTTTCCGGGAACATAGCTCCATAATTACTGTCAGTTGTTTTTAACAAATGATTGTTATAATCATAAGAATAATACTACAGAAACAAGCTCATTAGCCAAAAGTTAAAACATAAACCTCTTTTAATGGCACAGGGTAAATGCCAAAGACATAGAACACAAAAACAAAAAACATCACAAACAAGAGTCATGGAACAAGAGTACAAATCTCCACAAAGAATACAGTGCATATATACTATATACAAAACCAGGTATGTTTATAAAGGATTGTTATGTACCGCATTGGAACGGTCAGTAAAATGTAAATTTACTTTGGGTTTAAACCAATATACGTGCACACACCTCACTCTTATCCCAGCATCCAGAATAAAGAAAACGCGATGTTGAAAACATCTTTTGCCTCCTGTAAATTGTTCATGCAAATTCAGTTTCGTCTTATTAAAATCCATACGTTTCTTAAATGGATAAGATTCCTTATTCAATTCTCAATTTGAACGGCAATCTAAAGCAAACATGATGCGCCAATAAACTAACCATGTTAAATATACATTTTCCGAATTACCTATTATTGATTACGTAAAACAACACACGTTTTTGCTTTTTTTTCCATGAACACCGGTAGACAATAGCTTATAGGTAGTTTTGCTATTCTCTATTATATTTGACATATTTTATCTCTCACAGCAACGGTGCTCGTTCGCCTCAGTGTATTGCTTCCAAGGGCAGCTTTACTTATAAACAAACGTCATGTTCGTGGTAAGGTGTTGTCTTATTTAATACATTAATTACCAATAAATGATACAACCTTTCTTAAATGTGCTGCATGCTAAACAATTTATTCTTGCTGTCGTTAATGCCATGCTCTACTAGTTTTTTTTTTCAGTTAACGTCTAATCATTAGTCCCGTCCTTACAATCTTTGAATCTTGGAGCAAACCACTAAACATCTAAGAATGTCTTAACAATCAATGCAAAAATGAATCTTATAAATTAACGAGAACGATCTGCAAACCGGTTTTTGTTAATATGATATTGTAATTAATTCCGATTGACACCTTTCAAGATAAAGCTCAATCTATAATTTCTCTAGTCCGTCTTCTGTGGCGTGGTATTGTTTGAAACCGACACGTAATCATCCTTTAAATACAGGCCCTTGTACATGTCAACAAAGTCGCGGAATTAATGTGAGAACGATTGATGACAGTTAGGGTTCCAGCAGTTCCAATATTCTCACCATCCCACTTAGAAACTATAAAGAGAAATGCACTGTCAGCATACATGTGGTACAAGTAATATTCGCAAAAGAACGGATCAATCAAAGCGGAAGGGTGGTATCATTATTTTAGTGAATTTCGTTACCAATATACGTGTATTTGTGACAACATATGGACTTTTGGATATTTCATAAAATTCATTTGAACGAAGTGACTGCATTGTAGATGTTTAAACGTTAATCGCCCAATCATTAACACTATATCTTGGCCAAAGTACCCGTACGTAGCTTTCTCGTTTATGTCGGACCATCATAAAAATACATGCCCTTAGAAGCAGTGCATTAGTCGATTAAAGGTTTGAAATAGGAGGTTAATTGTATTAAATTATTACAATTGTCTAGACGCACTGTGAGCTTGTAGGACTAGGTACACTGCAATGCTCTTGGGACATGATATATTAGTGTTCATCTGCGATTTCCAGCAACACGAATGCTGTGTTTATTGTGCACTTATTTTATTTACCCAATACATCGGTCGTTTTGAACGTTAACTTATACTGTACAAGTAGCTTAAGTCGTTAGGGAATAGCTTAAACATTAAAAGTCATATACAAAACTTGTGACTTAAGTTTAACAAAGTACATTGAAATTGTTTTAATACAACAATAGGACATAAATCAATCAGAATATATGTTACATAAAAGTATCGACAATTCATGGAAAGTGACACGGTTCCTTCTAATATTTACCTTTTTATTAACTATTCTTAGTTTTCTGTTTCTTATTTATACTCTTTCTCTTTTTGGTTAAAAGAAACAAAAAATTCTGTAATTTTGACAAAACTTGGCGCACATGCATATTAGATGTTTGCAATATTCGGTATCTGTGTGCATTTTATTATTTCATTCACATATTTCCCCTAGAGTACCATAGGAACTAAAACAGTTCCGAAGAACCCCTCCGCATCGGGACAACAGTTTTGAATGTTACACAAATGTGCATGCAACAACTCTGTATACAGTTATTCTCGTGCTTGCTATGCGAATGTGTTGTACAACTAGTTACTCAGAAAAGAGTAAAAGCCCATCCTTATAACTAATACTATCTAGTTTTACCATATTCTAAGTAACACTGCGGGCTGCATTCTACCATTTATTATTTGCTATTTTATCATATTTCATTAACAAAATGATAAATATATTTTATTTAATGTTAACTTCATATTCATTTTCTTTTCTTTACAACATTGATAGGTTTCTTAAATGGATTATATTTGTCACAAAATTCTACAATGAACGGCCAGCTATAGCAAACATGATGCGTCAATAAACTTAACATGGTGCAATTTTGTTGGTACAAACAACTAAATCAATTAAGTAAATCTACATTTGAATTTTGCTATGTTTATCATAGCAGCTCCGATGTGCTGCTATAGCAATAATATTTCACATATTTATATATTTCATCACTCACAGTAGCAGTTTATTATTGTTGCGCTTGTTTTTAATGGTATATTGCTTTCCGTGTTACCCTTAGAAATAGAAGCAGAAACATTTATACATAACATATACTGTTGTAATATGGCTCTGACTGAACCAATTGTGTGTAAAAGCCATAGTTGTGTGGCTTACTGCAACGGTGAAACAAAATCAAATCATCAAACAATTTGTTATCAATGGAGAGGGTACGTGAAACAATTGCATGCATGCGATCGTTTTGGATTTAATGGCATGTTCAATTACCTTACTTACCTTTCTTCCACCTAGCTCTGATCATAAGTCCCATGTCGACGATTTGATTCAGTTCCGGTCTAAAAGATCAATAGTTTAATCTTACAAATGAGTTTAAGTCAAAGTATAGTTTCATCGATTGCAGTTCTTAACTCCTTCCGATTGTTTGAGACCGACACTTACAAACAATTCGTTTCATACAAACCCATGCCAGCAAATGAATTTGAGAACAAATTATGACTGTTAGGAGTCCCGCGCTTCCAATGTCCTTAGCATGCTACTATCTTAGTCATAAGATAACTAAGGCGTATTGATATTTATAAGCAAATTCCGGAATTCCGCTGAATTAAAAGTGCCGTCTGTTGGGAGCGCCCACCATCGACAAACAAATTTCAATGTTGAGCTCGAAAATGTAGAATATATATATATATACTAATTTCATTATGATTTGATGATGAATGAATAGGTAATTCTTTGAACAATCAATAAACCAACTACATCTTCACACAAAGACATAGATTGTCTTGACGATGGAACTTAGTCTGAATTTTATTTTCAAAGACATTGTCACCAAGTTTCAAGATGATCGTATCTTGTGTACTTCAGTCATTGTATGCAATATATATATATATATATATATATATATATATATATATATATATATATATATATATATATATATATATATATATATATATATATCTGTCTCTCTGAGCATAATATGCGAATAAAAATGCTGATGTTACCTTATTTGGTAATTTGAGAATCCAAAGCTTTTAAAATACTGATTAAACAGACATAAATGTAATGAAACATGACATATTCGATTTTTTAAAAGTTATCGGAATTAAGCTTTACCCAAAACAAGCAAAGATTTTTTTTGTAATATCGTAGACACTTTTTCGCTTCGTTGTTAAAGAGGATTTTGTTATTTTCTTACGAACATGATTTATATTGCGCATTGCACATTAGACAAACAGTCCGTATCTAGGTAAAATGCATAAATATTATAATGCTGTTTAAATAGGTTTCCAAATAAAAAAAAGATTATTTCCATATTTCATAGCATTCATTTGAACAAGGCGAACGTAGAGTTTCATTATTTTATCAGACATTTCCAAATGTTGAGCCTAGGCATTTCTACCTTTATATTTATATAGCGCATCAGTTGAATCATTGTTATTATAGTTGTTCATAGAGAAAACGTGTTTGCAGGTTTGTAATAGGCTGTTTATTTTATTTTGCTTTTACTGTACGTTGCCTGGAACAGTAACGAACTTGTTGGAATGCCCGTGGGACTCGATATATTTCTGTATTTGTTAATATGCGATTCCCAGGAAAACAAAGCTTTTACTTATGAATTAATGTAGTTCAGACCTATTTTAAAATACACTGCGATTTGCTTTTAATCCTTTTTCCCGGGATCATAACTCCGTTAATACTGTCAGGTTTCATTAAACAAATGATTAATATACTCAACAAAATTTAAAAACCACTCTTTGTCTTTAGACATCAGCGAAAATTAAAACTTAATCTGAGCTCCGTCATTATCAATCGATCTTAACTGTTTTGCCGCCTGTAGAACTGAACAAATTAAGCAGACCATACGATATTACAACACTTTCATTTCCTTTTCTCGGGTTAAATTAACTTCTGTAAACATTATGGAAATCGAAAACTTAAATAGGAAGCGCCATATTCCTGACGATGTGAGGCTGTTAAGAGTTGTTTTAAAACAGCGATGAAATTACAAACCTGACACAATATGTTAATAAACTATTTGCACTTATTTTAATAATTCAAAATGTGGCTGTTTCAGTATCACGTAAATTATTGAAAGAGAGTTCTTGTTATATAGCCGATTTATCTTATAATCGTGAAATCACTCCCGGAGAAATGCTTCAAAATATATCTGTTCTTCACATCTGAGCAGACGTTTTAATTACGCTTGGGAAAGATGTCACCAGTTTGACGTCATCATATATATATAAATAACGTTAACTCGTGAAACATAGTTTTGATCAAAGTAGGATTTCATTCGACAGCTGTTTGTTGTAACATGAACTCTTAGAATTTGTTAGCATACCTTTTATAGAATTTTGTCATTTGGGATGGATACCAAAGAGACCCGAATTGCGCCTTGATATGCAATTTAATTTTGCATTTTAAATTATTTTTAATCGGATTCAACCGAATTTCGAGCGTTCAACTCCACACCTGAAATAAAAGCAAACCAACTTAAACAAGTCTGATGTATAATTATTTAGTCAGCACTTATTGAGAACAACCAATGTGATCTTTCTTTATAAGTAATAGGTGTCTCTACCAATAAACAAAGGGCATAACCAATAAGACAACAGCAGAGCACGCAGATTTTGTCAATGTCCTAACTAAAATTAAACTTTGCTTTAAACCTTTATGATGTTAAATAAAAATACCGCTTTTAAATACGCTGAATTGATATTTTAAAATTTTCCCCTTTTACCATTTAAATACAATACAGAGCATGGTGGCTGATTTATGCCATTTCGTTTTCATGGGTTTTCTGGGCAAAATGGCAAACATCCGCAACACGTACACTCGAATACCTACCTTGCACAAACACGCCAAATAAATAGCAAGAAGTCGTAAAATCGAGGACGAAAACACGAACTGTTTATGTAGTGAATTTTTGCGTTTGCGGGTTTACTCATATCGCGTTTCGCCCTCGAAACCTTTTCGGGGAATGCAGGTTTAACGCAGGTGCTCAAAACATCAAGGTGACTTGCAGTATTTCCGCTCCAAAACATTAAGCATTTTCAAATAACTGGAATGCTTTTGAAATTCCTTGGATAAAATTGTTTTAAACAGGTAATCGCAATCATCCTGATCAGTTCTCCAATCTCGTCCCAAATCGGCTTCGCCTCGGGTAACAGTATTTCCCTCATGTTGACAATATGTACTGTCGCACTGGAAGCCATGCAATATTTATATAATGTGCACTGGTCTTCTGATCCCCTTTGTTAAGACAATATGTCAAGGAATAGATTCATGAACTGTTTGTCATTTAACATCTTGTAATTAATGGTATTGCTATTTCAAGCTCCGAATCATAAGAAGGTGTTTTAAATATTTACTTATTGATTGATGGTCTAATAATCGCCAGCACTAATTCTACCTCAACCGGATCATTCCATTTGGTAAAAGGATGTTTTTTTGTCATGGCATGAGATAAAATGAAGAAAAAGAGCTTGGTTCATATAAATGTGGGTATTGTCATTTGTATCAATTCATATACAATTATTCAGCTCGTTTCACTTTAATGCTTGTGGTTTTCTTTGCAGAGATAATACTAACTCCTACAATAATACAGTGATACCCACCATGACAAGCACAGTAGTCAACATACAATTTTGAGTGATAAACCTTTGACTTACTTAATAAACTATTTATGGAAAATATGAATTACTCATAAAAGTTGTAATCGTGTTTTTAATAGCTTATATTGCACAAATATTAAATGACTGTTGGGCCCTTAAAGATTTACAATGATCAACTATCATCTCATAAGGGGAAAATCGTATTAAACAGGATACCTTTCATGAGAACCATTGTTTTCGATATCTAGTCATCCTTTTCGATAAATTATTAGAATTGTTTAAATTGTAGTACTGCTTACATGCTGCTTGAGTTAGAATGCATATTTTATTCTATTATCTGCAGTTCAATTTTCAAATTCTTTACAAGAGTGACCTCAACTTAAAGTCCATACGTTCTTACAAAACACGTATACTGCTAACGCAAATCACAATGTCACCTCTCTTTTATATGATTTGATTAACCCATTCTTTATCGCTTATCACATTTAATGCAAAACGTGCATGTCTCTTATGCTTTCTGAGTAGGACGCCTAGATTATAGGAACCGCGGTACCCCTGACAGTTATCAATTCTACTCATATTAATTCCGCGACTTTATTGGCATGTACAAGGGTCTGCATGTAATTGATGATTACATGTCGGTTTCATCCAATATCATTTTACAGACGACGGACTGGAAAAATGATAAATTTAGCTTTATCTTAAAGATGTCAACCGGAGTAAATAACTTTCTTACTAACAACACTCGTCTTGCGGAGCGTTTTAGTTTATTTATAAGACTTCAGTTTTGATATTGGTTGTTAAGACTTAGTGAAAATGATGTCCCTGGTTCAATCGGTAAGTCTATAGTTAAGTCTGACGTAGAAAGCAATATACAGAGGAAAACGATCTGGACAAAAGAGAAACGCTACTGTGAGAGACAAAAACAAGTCACATATAAAGGAGAATAGCTATTCCAAACATACGGTACCGATTTTTCATGAAAATATAAGCGAAAACCTGTGTTGTTTTACTTAATTAATGATAAGTTATTCGAACCAATGTTTTTTTCAATATGAAGTTTATTGACACGTCCTGTTTACTGTAGTTAGCCGTTAATTTGAAAAGTGAGCATACAATCTCATCCATTTCAGAATTGTATGGATTTTTTTAGATGAAAATTTAATTTGCACGAAGACTTCGCAAGAGAAAAAAGATGTATTCAACAAAAAAGTGGTGGATCACATAAAGTTAATTTTAAGTTATTCGAGCACATGCACTATAAAAGCATTTACAAACGATTTCAATAAAACAAATAATAGAAAAACAATCTTGAAAGACCAATCGAATTTGTTGAAGCGTTCATTACTTGGAAGGAAGTTAATAAAATTACCTGTTCATTTGTCTATGGCTCAATCGAGTAGCAATTCACTTTTACAATTTAACTCAAACTGAATGCTGAATATATGTGTTTTATTTTTATTTTGTTATTATTAGGTGACATATGTCTGTCTGTTTCTATCAGTTTCACCTTAGCCAACGAATATTTGTATGTGATGCAGTTTTATAGCTATAAGAAAAAAGTAATCAGGCTTATTACAAAAAATTATACAACGTTCAACTTTGACAAATATGTCCAATTAAGTCATTTTAACATTGTTTGCAGATTAACTTAACATTTTAAAATGAATTGCACTTTGTCAATACCATCGAAATTATTGCTTTTTGATTGATACCTTAACAGATCGCTATCATACGCTGTAAATGGTCTTTTCCACTATTCCAGTAAGCATTTGTCGCTATAAAAATGTCAAAAGACAAAGAGTGGTTTTTAAATTTTGATGAGTATATTAATCATTTGTTTAATGAAACCAGACAGTATTAATAGAGTTATGTTCCCGGGAAAAAATGATTAAATGCAAATCGCAGTGTATTTTAAAATAGGTCTGAATTACATTAATTCATAAGTAAAAGATAGCTTCGTTTTCCTGGGAATCGCATATTAACCAATGTCACGTAACAGAGTTACGTATAGAATGTGACGTAATACGTTATATTTAAGATATAATTAAGATTTAATTAAATGGATATGTGTCTACAAACCTTATGTTTAGTAATGTAGGGCATATTTGATTGTCATTTGAATATGAAAGTGCTTGACAGCCGATCTGGTACAAATGTACAAAATGGTCATGTTAATTACAAAAACGTGTATTCCTTGGGTTGTAAAGCTGTCATATTCAGACCACAAATTAGTATAAGAGAGATGATTTGGATGTAAAGAGACAGAGGGGTTAGGCAAGGCAAGGAGAGCGGCCTTGGGTCCTTAATGGACGGCAGTTAGGATGCGGGATTACCTTAAATGTCATGCTGTATTTAGAACTTATTATTATACTTAGAAAGAACGTGGAACAATAAAGAACTGACGTCAATTCGAACGGTTGTTGTTTAATAACTCAAAGACTTCCAACAGTTTAAGTGAACACTTAGAGAGTCTCTGTGGCTGTTACGTCACACCAATACAGAAATATATTGAGTCCCACGGGCATTCCAACAAGTTCGCTACTGTTCCAGACAACAGTAAAAGCATAATAAAATAAACAGCCTATTGCAAACCTGCAATTTACAAACAGTGTTCTCAATGAACAAACTATAACTACAACTCATGCGCTATGTAAATATAAGGGTAGAAATGCCTAGGATCAAGATTTGGAAATGTCTGATAAAATAATGAAACTCTACGTTCGCCTTGTTCAAATGAATGCTATGAAATATGGAAGAATCTATTTTAATTTAGAAACCGATTTAAACAGCATTATCAGCATTATCATATTTATGAATTTTACCTAGATACGGACTGTTTGCCTAATGTGCAATGCGCAATATAAATCATGTTCGTAAGAAAATAACAAAAACCTCTTTAACAACGAAACGAAAACAGTGGCTTTGATATTTCAAAAAAATCTTTGCTAGTTTTGGGTAAAGCTTAATTCCGATAACTTTTAAAAAATCGAATATGTCATGTTTCATAACATTTATGTCTGTTTAATCAGTATTTTAAAAGCTTTGGATTCTCAAATTACCAAATTATGTGACATCAGCAGTTTTATTCGCATACTATGCGCAGAGAGAGAGAGAGAGAGAGAGAGAGAGAGAGATTGCATACAATGACTGAAGTACATATGATATATATATATATATATATATATATATATATATATATATATATATATATATATATATATATATATATATATATATATATATATATATATATACATATGATACGATCATCTTGAAATTTGGTGACAACGTCTGTGGAAATAAAATTCAGACTAAGTTCCATCGTCATGACAACCTTAACAGCTATGTCTTTGTGTGAAGATAAGGTTGATTAATTGATAGTTCAAATTTGTGATTCAAAACTTTTATGTTAATTTCGACCGTCAAATAAGCTGCAGCACTGCCACCACCATTGTTATCTTTTATTATTAAACCTCCGTTTGCTCATTCCTTATTTGACTATGATAGAAATACATTTTCGACCTAAACATTTAAAATAGTTTGTCGATGAAGGGCGCTCCAAACAGAAGGCACTTTTAACTCAGCGGAATTCCGAATTGGATGTGATTATATAAACTTATTTGCTTGTTAATATCAATTCGCCTTAGTTAATTATAATTACAAGCTAAGCAGCTCCCTTAAGAAAAACGTTGACACGAGCCCATTAGTGCCAAAAACAAATATATTGCACACAATCATCACTCAAACGATTTTATTATATCCGTGTTTGTAAACCCGGCCTTTCGCTCACATTACATTGTATGAAAAGCGCGCAGGTCTCTTATGATTAAGATAGTAGAATGCTAAGGTGATTAGGAGCAAGGGACTCCTTACAGTTATAATTTGTTCTCAAATTTCTTTGCTGGTTTTATTGACAAGTACAAGCGTCTATATGAAACGAATGATTTGTAAGTGTCGGTCTCAAACAATCTGAAATAAGCCGGTTAAGTTAAAGGATACCATGAAAAGCTTTACAATACGAGTTAATAACTCCCCTTGATGAGACTAAACTTTGACTTAGCTCTTTAGTAAGATTAAATTATTGATCCTTTAGACCGGAACTGAATCAAATCGTCGACATGGGACTTATGATCAGAGTTATGCGGAAGAGTGGTAAGTAAGGTAATCGAGCATGCAATTAAATTATTCTCTACTTTGTTGAATTAATCAATAAATGTTCTTTGGACAATAATGGAAACACAGACAAATTATGTATTTGCAATATTCTGGAGGGGTTACGAGTGTATGCCAGCGTTTCATTATTGCACTTACAGTTCTGTACACCAGTACTCTGTTCCTCTTCTGTTATGTCAACATAGGCATGGTGCACCATCCCCAGCTCTTACAATCCCTTTTCACATAAGAGAGTCCCACTCCATGAAGTTACATGCACAACACAGACCAGACAGGGTTTGAACGCTATGTGGGATCTGAGCCGTTTACGATAAAGGTAATGTATCAAGCTCTCATGCGCACAAAGCTTTGGTAGATACTAGTAATGTTTTTATTGGTCCCGATTTGCATTCTGCGTCTTCATCATTATTCAAGTTTTCTAATCATTATCTTATTGTAAGTTAAACGTTCGCTTTTCACCTTTAGTAAATGTAAAAGAGGATTTTTTTACCATTCTTTCGCTTTAAATTTTGGTTTTTATGTATGCAAGAATGTTATAGTGTTTCGTACATAGTATTGTTTCGAAGCGATTATCGTAGATTAACACACAAACAAACATTTATTTTATGTAAAGAGGAAAAGCATCCTTGTGTAAATAAGAAACGTTTTGTTTGCCCTTATTTATTAGAACAGTTTGACTATTTTTTCATTCAGCCAAACTACTTACCGAAACTTGATTTAACAAGGCCGAATATTGTTCAGTATTATTCATTTAACAAATATAGTGGTTTAAGTTAAAAGTCTCTGATCTTTTTAAAATGAGAAAACAAAAAATATGTTGACGTGTGCTAAAAATAGGAGAAAAAATTGCATGCTTTATCGGTGTTTTGAAATACATTCTTTGTGTATGTTGCCTTGATTTCAAACTACATTGATAGCCATTAAAAGTGCAGATTAGCAATCATTTAGTACGGGATCATTAAGAATTTATACTTTCGTGGGCGTTTAAAGGTCCGTTTACTGCCACTAATTCGATACACACTCTCTGTGTCAGATTATACGTTTTCAATGTGTCAGCCAATGAGACAAAGTGATACGCTCAATCCGCCTATTTCTAATCCTCTAACTTTTGCATATATCATTTTAATATTATAAATAAATAGTATTAAGACAAAACCAACCGTTTATTCTTTTCTAGGCAATGAAAAAAAGGTTGTAAAAATCATTTGAATGACAATGTCCCTGACCATCAGCAAAATTAAACAGAAATAAAAATCCGCCCGGCGACTAACAATAAAAACTTTTGAAATAAACGATCCTTTCGAAACGAGATTTATATCCAGTGTTTGAACGAAATTACCCATAGACTGTGATGTAAAGTGCAACATTTATTATATGCTATCTTCAAATAGACGTTGTAGCAATAGGTTGTCGTTGATAAGGTTCTAGGTTTAAACGGGTCGCAATTAACATTTTTGCTAAATTTAAGCGAAACTGTGACCGTAGTGAAACGCTTATTTATTATTTCATGGAATTGAATACGAAGTGAAATCCATTAAATCGACATTCATGTTTTTGGCTGTAGCTAATTATGCATGTGATTTGGATTAAGAAAGAAAAGTTGGAAAGTCAAAACTTTAGGAATTTTTTTTTTCGAAAAAGGCATTTTTTAGCCGGCTTGCGTTCCTGCCATTTGAAAAGAGAAATGACCACAGGTTATATGTGACATATTTTTGATATATCTGTTAGCCTGAATGACCACATGGGAAATTGAGTACTACAATACTACTATACGTCGTCACTATGTGTGTATCGAAGGGGAAAGCTATTTTCAATAGTTGAAAGAAACAATTACCCGAGGTTTTGTCTTCTTGTTATCTTGTGTCAATAAAAATAATTTGTTTATATGATAGTGCCACCATTGAAACTGAGAACAATTTTAGTACATGAGAACAGTATTTTCTACATGAAGTTCTCTTATTCAGACAACAATTACTTCAGCTTGTTAATAAGGCCGCGCAACTCAACTCAACTGAAATATATATTTAGCACGTATCTACATATGGACGCATGAAAAATGGTCGTACAAGAAACCATTAATTTACGGTGGTGGTTTAATGGCGACTGTTTCAGTGTAAAATTTTAACAACATTTAAGAAACATTGTATTGGGAATGTGGTTATTAGATATGATATAGGGTTAAATATGACAAAACACATATAATAAACTGTTCGAAACAGGTTTGCTGATATAGGTCTACAAGAATGTTTTTACTAGTGTACTGCTACTAGTTTGGTTAAGCCAAACATTTTGGAATAACAGGAGGTTTTTTATGCAGGCCACTATAGCCGTAAGTGGTCTAGTGAAAGGGCATTATTCAAATTAATTAAAATCTTCATGGAATAATTTTATATCATTATATCTAATAAATAAAGTAATGATAGTGCAAAGCATCAAAAACACCGTTAATGTTTTTGAAACATGACTCAAAGGAAACAGGTGCAGTTCAGTTGCAAACCAAATTCGAAACCTGGATACGTGCAATATTAAGGTATTAAACAAAATCGTATTTTCAGCTCACGTTCACCTACCATGACTTTTGACCAACTGATGTCAAAAGAGTTAGGATGCTCGTCATGTTTGAGAGACCCCTATTATGTTCGCGGTCACCAGGCCTAGGCGTTTTTCAGACAGGGAAGGGCGTATTTTCAGCTCACGGTCACAACGACCTTGAACTTTGACCCACTGACCTATGAAGCAATAGAGTGTATCTGCTGGCAATTACTAAACTAAGTTTTAAGTAAATGATTTTCAGCTTTCGGGCAACACTAACTTTACCTTAATTCACTATTCTCAAAATTAGTATAGTTCATATGCTGGTCATGATCAATCAAACTACTAAGTTTGGAACCCTGAGCCAAAGCGTTATTTAGATATTGAATGTATTTTCAACTGAAGGTGACCACGACCGTGACTTTTGACACATTGACTTAAACATCAATACAGTTCATATCATGGTCATGACACATTTAACAAGGTAAAAGGTGTACATGGAAGTAAAGAATGTGGTACATCCAAATTTAAACAGCAGATTCAATAACGTACTTGTTACATTGTAAAATTTTCTCTGCAAACATTTAAAATGGTTCTATTCTTTAATTCGTTTGCTCTAGTATAAAATTGACTTGGTAAATATTTCATCCCTGGAAATAAAACAATACACATATTTCAAGGTCATGCATTTCGTCACCAACATCGATGACGAAGGGTACACTTTTACTGCATAAGGTACATAATTTTGTCCCCATGTACCAGGGAATTTATAATTACGGAAATATATAAGATGTACCTAGAAAGGTTAAAATCCGAGGGCTTAAGTTTTCTTTATATATCGATCAGAAACCGATTTTCAGCTGAAAGTAATCCTTAGGTCACCTCGACAGTGATCTTTGACCAAAACCAAAAGGCATTTAAGCTGGTCATGACCAACCTGCCGACAAAGATTAAGAACCCTGGGCCAAAGCGTTTTTCAGATATTGATTGGAAACCATGGGAACGGACGGATGGGCGGACAGACGATCAGATAATTATATATTTCCCTTTTGAGCGTAAAAACCCTGCTGTTGCTTTAATATTATTTATAAACTTAAGGTTTAATGGTTTTAAGTACGAGTTAAGTGTGACACAAGCTTTGGATTAATCAGCGCAATTCTATACTCTTCCAGAATATAAAGGGTATGGAAATGATAATGAGCTGATATTTATATGGCATCTTTAGTCATTTCGTAACAACTTCTTAAGGACTGGCTCATGTTTTTGTAAAATGCATCTTTTGTATGAAGAAATAAAGTGTGGCAAATCTTAAAAAGTATAAACATTAACATACCAACGATGGAACACTTCAGCAAAAGTTGATATTTGCTAAAATACAGTTTTTGAAGAGCACATGTTTCATTAGCGTTTATAACGCTAATAGTCACTTTATTACGGCTTTGTTGTTGTGTGATTTTTGATTGACATAACCACGTGATTTTATCAATGTTTTCTATTTAAAAAGGTCAAAATATCCATAATTATTAAGTCCTAGTGGCCTAGAGGTGAAGGCGTCGGTTTTCTATTGTTTCCTTGACTTGATTGGCGTGGGTTCGCAACGCAAAAAAAAACATTAACAACTTCTTATTTACTATAGTTTTTTTAGTTTTTTTTATTTTGATACAAAAGGGCAAATACTGATTAACAAGGCGTATTCATATGCATTACCGAGAAACTTATTTTGGTCCTCAAACATCAGCGAGTACCTTAAAGTCAAATCCCCCAAATGTGCACGGTCCAACTAAATAAAACACACAGCTTTTTTATCATAAAATGATGTGCTTTACATACAAGTACTGACCACAAATACCGTATAAACTTACGTCAAAGGCACAGTATCATTAGTATTGTTACCTTATTGAAATGAATGTTTTTCAAAATGACTTCTCTGTTTGATAAAAAGATGCAATACCAAACATGCCATAAAATCGAAAAAAGTTAGCACGCATCGTAACTTCGAAAATTAAATATCACGTGACTTCATAAAATACCATATTGCTCTATATACAATTATTTGTATTTATATCTTAACGAAGAAGTATGTCGATTAAATATTTTATAAAGAAAATATACATGCTTGCACTGTTTGTTTCATAAAACATTTCAATTAAAAGTGAACTGTTACTTATTTGAAGAAAGGGAGGTTATAGGACAATGATACGCCCATGCTTATTATACAACTGGATTTCTTAACAGTCCATACATTATATAAATCATACTGTTAAATGTAATTAACTGTAACTGAATTTTCAAGTTTTCATATCTATCGAAATACAGAACATTTTGAATGAGCAAAACATCTTTTTTGTTTGAACGGTTTTTATTATATTAAATACTATTTAAATGTGTGAATTTTTTTTGTATAAACGCTATTAAACATTATATAAATATTGCATGGCTTCCAGTGTGACAGTACATATTGTCAACATGAGGGAAATACTGTTACCCGAGGCGAAGCAAAGGGTAACAGTATTTACCCGAATGTTGACAATATGTACTGTCACACTGGAAGCCATGCAATATTTATTTTATTATACCGAACACAATTACATTTATATACATATATAAGATTTTTACCATTACACAACTTCCAGTTTAGTCAATTTATTCTGCAATTATTGTTTGTTTACATAAGCTGTCATTTTGTTGCAAATGTCATTTAGTAATCATGCAATCATCGGTTGTAACCAGATTTACAACACATTTTAATAAGCGCTTACCACCTCAGACTTGGGTAACCAAAAAAATGCCTATTTTTAGACGCACGTGCTATGTGACAGTATCAATGTCAACCGGTCAAAACGGTACTGTCAGTGTGACAGTACGAAATTACCTATGATGGGTACATGAGAAATTAACATGGGCAGGTCACGTGAGGTATAATAATTTGTTTTGTCTCTAGATGTGGGTTTCATTCTTAAATCAGCAAGTTTAAAACCATTGAGCGTTAATGTTATTCCCAAAAAGGTTGATTGATGGTATTGTATGGATGAAATTATAAAAGTTATTACGATGTTTAACATATAGATCTATAATCTAATAATTGTTAAATGTCTATTGAAATGGTTGCTTTTAAACGTGTTTTGAATAGTAATATGAATCCACTTTAACTTCTTAGAATACGAATAGTCTGCGTCTACTGATGATCACTGCATACTTCATTAGATCATTTAATATCCTGTAATATAAATTTATAAAAAGTGTCATATTTCATTTACAAAATGATTAATGCCTTTCGTCTACTGTTATACAGGATATTAAATGATTCTATGCAAGATTAATTATTTCTTAATATTATCAAGACGTTTCTTAAATGGATATGCTTTGTCGCACAATCCTCCAATGAACAGCCAATTATAGCAAACATAATGCCCCAATACACTTAAAATATTCATATGCTTTGGTACAAATAACCGGTTCTTGATTGAGCAAAACAACATTTTGTTTCCATAGTTTTACAATAATAACTTGTACGCAACACCAATAGCATTTCCCCCAAGGAGCATGCTTTTAATCGTTCACATTTGCATTTCACTTGTTGCGCTTGTTTTCGTCGGCTAATTGCTTTCCGTGTTACTCATTTAGCAATGGACGAACGCGCAGATTTAATCAGAGATATATACATTATATACACTGTTATATGTCATGTGTCCCTGACTGAACCAGGGGTGGTATTCAATATAGTTCTTATCCTTATCCTTAGACATGCCTCAGTGATTCCATTCAGTTGATTGGTCAACTTATTTTACAGTCTAATCAAAAAGCTTAGATTTCACTCTTAAATTTAAGATTGATCTAAGTTGTTTATTGAATATGGCCCCAGGTCTGTGTAAATGTCGTAGTTGCGTGGCTTATTACATCGGTGATATATCATACCGTGATCAAACAATTCTTCTTCTTAAATAGAGAGGGTACGTGAAACAAATGCAAGCATGCAATCGTTTTGATTTAATGCCAGGCTTAATTACCTTACTTACTTTTCTTCCGCTTTGCTCTGATCATAAGTCCCATGCCGACAATTTGGTTCACTTCCGCTTTAAATGATCACTACTTAAATCCTAAAAATGAGCAAAAACGCCCCGTGATCGTTAAATGTTATTCTGTCCAGTTCCATGTTCCAGTTGACACATTTGAAGGGTATCCTATAACTTCTCTGTTTGGTCTTGTTTTAGACCGACACTTTATCGTCCGTTACAGACCCATGTACTTGTCAATGTGAGAACAATTTATATACGTTAGGAGTCTCGCCGTTCCAATATCCTAAGCATCCTACACTGGAATTCATCAGAGACCTGCACACTTTGCATACAATGTAATGTTAGCAAAAGACCGCGTCAACAAGCACGGATAAAAGTGGAAACAGCGTTTGAAAAACGTATGTATCCAATAGATGTGTTTTTGGGACAACTTATGGGCTTTTATCAACTTTTATCTTGTAGAGTTCGCTTAGCTGGTGAGCTCTAAATGCTATAATTAACGAGGCGTTGTGAAATTAGTAAGCAAATGTGGTTATGTAATCGCATCCAAACTTCAATTCAGCTGAATTGAATGCGTCGTCTGTGGGTAACGCCAATCATCGACAACACAAATATTATACCAATTATAATGTAAAGGTAAAAAAAGTACACACATATATTTATTATAGTCAAAAAGTAAAAAGCAAACTGTATTGTAATAATAGAAGGGCATAGGTCTGGTGTCAGTATGTCAATTTATTTGACCTTTCAAAAACATCGACATTGTTACCATAAATACTTTTGCAAATATCATTATGATTGGATGCTGAATAACTAAGTATTTGTCTCTCAAAGCAACTAACCAACTATATCTTCATACAACAGAGGCATACCTGTTTTGGTTGTCTTGACGATCGAATTTGGCTGCAACACAATGCCCACAGACATTGTCACCAGGTTTTACGATGATTGGTGCGTGTGTCTTTGTGTGTTAATTTTTAATGCAAAATTTGAATAATGCTGGTTTTACTATGGCTGTTTTCAAAGACCTTATGCCCATAAAATAAACAATGTTTTAAATTTGGTAATTTATGCTATAATGATAGTCTACACATGATATTAAGCATACTAGTTTATATAACATAGGTCAACAATCGACAATCCTACAAACGAAACTAAGCTAGAAATCATGCACTTTAATAAGATCAATAAGTTCCACCATGTTTGTTAAAATAAATTAAATGGTTGTCTAGATAAGAAATAAACTGACTATATTGTAATGAAAAAGAGACACAGCTCTGATATGTCATAGGCAATGACCTGCACTGTCACCAAGTTACATTATAGTTAATTGATCTATAATCAGTAATATTATATGAGCATAACTCTGGAGTTACTGCAACGATTTATTCCTTAGTCCACATGACCAGAAGGTAAATATTATTAGGTTTGTGAAAATTTAAGGTTTTTGGGAACATAATCACAGTATATCAAACTATATTTTGAACAGTTGATATTTACGAAAATTTATCGCGACAGGATGATCAGGTCAGTCAGTCACGTGATTGTTAATTTGGGTAATGTTTTTCCAGGACTAAGATTCATACTTTCTAGCGTTGATTATTTTTCAATACTTTTTTGTCTTAACAAATACGCGCATCATTCTGTAACCAATATCAATAATTTGTTTGTCTTTATTGTTAACATTTAGTACTTAAAAAATACAGCAACATACAATATTACAATACACTACAGAAGTAACATACCTACTTTGTCTGATCAAACTATTGCTTCGCGTGTTGACAGTCGCATTTGCATTTTAAATTATCAGTTAACCATTAAATGGGCGAATAAAAACTGTTTATGTCAACTGTTACACATCATTTGGTAATTTGAGAAGCAAACGCTCTTTAAATACTGTTTAAAAAGGCATTGATTTTAAGAAATATGACATATTCGATTTAAAAGAAAATATATTGGAAGTCAGTTTTATCCATTTAATATAAATGAAATGGTTGTTATATCGTATTTTCTTTATTATGTTCAATTCTTTAAGAAGTTTAAGTGAGTATAATTAACCAATTACTCACGAACCTGATCTAAACTGCGCTTTGCAAATAAGACAACCAGTCCGTAACTAGGTAATACGCCTAAAACTATAATGATAATACTGCTTTTATAGGTTTCGAAATAAAAACAAAATGTTTTTGTTATATTTCATAGCATTCTTTTGAAACGTAAGTTTTTATTCCTTTCAAGGTGCACTTCTACTCCCAAATACGATTCGCCACACTTAATACAATTGATTTAATATTCCAGAAAGGCTGAATAAATGTTGAAAATAATGTTTTTTATGAAGAATTCCGAATTTCATTTGAAAGAAATGTACAGAAAACACGGTATTTCTACCTTATAAGACGATAGTAGATCACCGTAAATATTTTAGCATTCATCAATCATTTAATAATTTTGCGTTTTCAGCTTTAAAATACACGGTGCCAATCTGTTATCTGTTATCAGTAATTAATATTTTCCATAAATGCATTATTTAGTAAGTAGTTAAAGATTTATCGCTCAAAATTTATGTTTGTTATACATGTGTATGTAGTGATTTTCAATAAGAGTGTCAGAGTAACAGACATTTTCAAAAGCATTGCCACACTTATATGTACATAGAGTTTGTGCATGAGTGAAATCAGTGTAATTATACTTGTCCGTAGAAACAGTGCATTTATTAATTGCAGGTTTGTATTCGGCTGTTAATTGTGTCTTGCTTTTACTGTTGTCTGGAACAGCAGCGAAAGTGTTTGAATGCCCACGGGACTCGTTATACTTATCTTTATTGCTTATCTGCGGTTCCAAGCAACACAAAACATGTTTGTTTTTAATTCTAGCCATTCGAAAGCTATACACCGTTCGTTTGAAACTATAACAGTAATATATTAAAATATCACACTTGTTGAACACATATTTTCCATACGGGGAAATGAATTTTTATTTCGTTCCAAAATGGCGTCTTTATTTTGATTACGATAAAAAAAGAAAACAGTTATCAATTTAAACAAATTGTTGGCGTGATGTATACGTGACAGGATAAGTAGGTGACCCGATATGGGATTTAGGGGGCGCAGGAAACCATATTCGTTTTCGAGCTTTGCTCTGAATCGACATGGTTTCTTTTGCCCCGTATTTCCCATATTAAGTCATCTAAATACCCGTCGCTTATAATAAAAATGGCTAAAGTCTTGACAGAATGGCTTAATTTTAAAGTTCTAATTAATGAAAGTTGTTAAGTGTGCAGTTATGGCCATACATACTAATTGAAGCCCCCTATAGACTCGTTTTTCAATAAATTTACCGTTCCAATGCCGTTATTCTTGTAATGCCGTGATTTATCGGTTAAGCTATTTTACTGCGTGTGTGTTATATTTGTGTTGTTGTTTTTTCGTTTCTGTCTCCAGTGCATTGTCCTTGGGGCTGTTGCCTCGTGTCTCTATACATGGTGTAGTTTTGAAATTGTGACTACTTGGCTTGCACTGTGGCTTCAATGTCGTATAACATGTTCAATTGTATAAAATCATTGACAAATGTAGGAACAAGTGTGCGGATGTGTGCACATGGTTTGGGTGATGCCCGCAGTTGAATTGGGAGTGTTTTCATTTATCGTTCCAGGGCGATATCCCAATATTTGTCAATAGTGGCTGCATGCTGCATTAATTTTAATTGTGTTTCATGTGTCTTCCTCATGATGTCATCGGTTATGGCCATTTAATTGCATGCATATGTGGTTGAAAGTTTGGACAAATGCACACACAGCTAGTTTTTACCCCCATTGGACTTGTGTTCCAGTGAACTCGTGTTTCACTATACGTTCCAAGTCAGTGCGGTTTGTTGCAGTATTTGTTTATGTTGTGTTTGAGCTCGATTTCTCTTCAGATCACAACCTGAAGCCAATCAACAGGGTCTATACTTAATGTTTAACCACTAAGTGTATCCTTGTAACTTTCATTTTAATGATTGTAATGGAAGTTTATTGTTCAACTTTTACTCAGATAAAAGAAAAAAGTTATTATTTTATTTATCATGAGTTAATGAAGTTCTGTCATATTTTAGGTGGATTGCTTATTGCATTAAATCAATAATTTCCCGGTAACATAAATTGGCAGAGTGCAAGTCATTTTAAAAGTAAGTCTGAAGTCATTTCTGCACCAAAGGGAGATGATCGTTGGCTTGCATCATACTTATTGAAACATAATGACGTATTCCACTTAATCTTCCGGTCTTTTTGAATTTGTTGAAGTGTATTACTTCTCGAGTGAGATAAATAAAAGACATTATATTATTTGTTTGGCCCCAAGATACAAATTTACCATAACCCCAGCCAACCCAATAAAATCATTTGATTTTAATAGGTCTCTAAAGAAACGTTTTATTCATTACTTTGTTTAATTCAAATTGTTTACAAATACTGTAAAGTGGTTTTGCTCAAAACACTTAAATCAACCAATAATTTCATCAACCATTTCAGTGTCTTTATGTGCTCCT
This sequence comes from Mya arenaria, assembly GCF_026914265.1. Classification (NCBI taxonomy): domain Eukaryota; kingdom Metazoa; phylum Mollusca; class Bivalvia; order Myida; family Myidae; genus Mya; species Mya arenaria. The sequence goes on along the minus strand of NC_069129.1, from coordinate 72,784,943 downwards.
TAATATATGTTGTTGAGTACATCATTTGCCATATGTGAAGTCTTCACGCTAATCTAATTTACTTCTTCATAAAATCCATACGTTTACTAAATAGGTGTAATTCTTTGATCAATTCTGCAAACTGCAGAAACATGACGCTTTGATAAACTGAACATGTTCAGGACAAATACGTCATAAATAACTGTTATTGGTTAAGGAAAACAACACTCTTTATTGCAAATTTTACCATGAACACCGGTTTATCGCTCACAACAACAGTTCTCTTTGTTCAGTGCGTTTGTGTCTGTAGTTTGTTTTCCTTGTGTATTAAAGTCATCTTATATTCTATTGATAGGATGCGTGGAAAACAATTCATTCATGCTATCGTTTATGCCATGCTCTATTAATTTTCCTCCGTTAAGCACTACTAATTTGTCCTATGTTTAAAATCTTTAAAGCTTTGAGCGAATACACTAAGAAAGCCTTAACAATTAATGCAAAACTTGAAGTCTTATAATAAATGAACTAAAACGCCTTGCAATACGATTTTTGCTGATGTGAAAGTAATTGATCACAATTGACACCTTTTTAGATTAAGCTTAATCTATCATATCTCCAGTCAGTCTTCTGTGACATGCTATTGGTTGAAACCGCACGTGATCATCCATTACATACAGACCATTGTACATGTCAATAGTGTTGCGAAATTAATGTGAGAACGATTAATAATGTTATGAACCCCACGGTTCCAATATCCACCGTCAGCATACAATGTGATATTTGCAAAATAACGGGTCAACCAAAACGGATAAAGATTGTTGACATTATTTGAATGAATTCAGTAGGAGAGTACGTATTGACTGTATGTTGAAGTCACTTTTGAAGCAAATTCTTCGGGAATTGAACTGCAGATAACGTTATTAACTAAGGGATATTAATTCTAAAAATGTTATATAATTTAATCAAAGCTTGAATTCCGCAGAATTGGATGCGTCCCCTGCAGGGAACTCTAATTCTATACAATTAAATACCCCAAAACGAAATATGCCAACTATACTTTTTGATGACAAAGGCTGATAAGGGCAATTTATTCTACAATCGAACCTGATCTTGACATTGTAACCAAATGCATTGTGTCATTATGATCGGACGATACGACATGAGGTTATTGTCTACCATAAAAATAATCCTACTTAATGTAATATAAAAGGGGCATAAATCAGATTATTTATGAGGCGATACATCTGACTATCGAAATAAAGATGACTTGAAAGTAAGCTATTGCCCTCAAAAGATATAAACCTCCTATATTAAATATTCTGTTTTTGTTGGTGATTCGTCTGCAAAATAAACTCGATCTCGACATTTTCACCACATGTAACTGCAAACATTGCCACGAGGTACCATCATGGTTTGGTAATTCCTATTAGTTTGAAAATTAGGTACTGATTTATCCCACTATATAACTTTACAAAGTCATCATTGAAACAGACACATCCGTGCTACATCATGATTGAATCCTAAAAAAATAAAGTTATGTCTGCACATTGTGAAGCAGTTTTGCCGCTGCTACCAATGCAAACTTAATATATGTACCTATATGCAAGACTCAACTTTTTAAATTGTGTTTTGCAGATGTATAAAGGATATCACTGCGAACGTAATGAAGGAATTTACTTTGATGGAGGGGGCTACTTTACGCTGGTACACTTAAGAATGTTTGGGAAATAAGGGATTGGTGTTGTACTTTTTTACTACATGGCTTGTCCCGGTAGATTTCACTGTATTATGGAATAAAAATTCATTTTGTCACTTGCATATACAAACATTCATGCATGCCTAATTTCCGAGTGTTTTATCAGTTAGATTGCTCACATTATTTATTTTTTAATAATTTTGTTTATAGCAAACAAGCACACTTGACGTTAATATTATGCCCGATTTGAATGAAACCTGTTTGCAATAGTACAGGTACATGAGCCGGAAAAAATACACTGTACATTGTAATCTAGCATACACGCATTTATGGACCTGAATATGTGTAACAGTCAAACCCCGTTGACACGAACTCGCTTGACTCGTTTGCCTCGTTGGCTCGAACTGGATGTAAAGGACCAATTGTTTAATTCTAAATGTAAGCACCTCCGCTTGGCTCGAATTTCCCGAGGTTTGAAGTATATTCGCCGATCACTGGGAGTTTGAGCAAACGTGGTTCGACTGTCATTTTTCCTGATTTGTTTGCTGTACCTTCTTCAATTTTAAAATTGTCTGTTCATTATTTAATTGTTAGTAATACTTTTGCTTTACAACCTTAAGTAAATGTAAAACCTATGTACTTTGTCATGTTTTCGCTTTTAATGTTTGCAATTAGAAACGTTTTGTTGGCCCTAAATTCTTGAACAACTTTCCAAATTTTGAATTAACATTGCCGAATAAAGTTTAGCGTGATTATCTAAACAATAGTGGTTTGATTGACAACAAATTTTAAAGTCTAAGAACTCTTTAATATGAGAAAACAGAAGAGTGTTAATGCTTGCTATAAATGTTGCCAGAGAAACCTTTGCATGTGTATTAATGTAGAGGTCCTAAATTAATATAAAAATAGATTTACCATAAACATATCTTACTACTATAGACAAATTCACTGTAATTGTTATCCGCGTTTTGCCATAATTTCTGTGTGTATGTGACCCTCGTTTTACATAACAATCTACGCCAATCGTATATGTGCTGCTATTTCTATCTATACGCCTTCTGTGTTTTTTTTCCAAAAGACAAATATTCGAGTTTTACTAAAATATTGAAAAAATAAAGTATATCACAACACCGTTTTTTATCATATATATATAGCATTGCAATATTTATGATAAAAACGTATACATTTTGAAGACACATATAACCGTATATATTTTCGAAGTAATGAAGAGTAGTTTGTCAAAATCTTCTGAATAACAACGTCTCCTACCATTGGAAAAATGAGAAAGGAATAAAAAAAAATGGCCGGCGACTTTAAAAGCGTTTTGAAAGAGGGATCCTTTGAAAACTATATCCAATGCTTAATAATTTAAATGCAATTGCTAATTGAAAATGTAGATAGGTCTTGGTATATGCTATATTAAAAACATATTAAAACAACTGGTTCTAGGTACGTCATCAACAGTCAAGCACAACATTAATAACCCCAGTAAACTAATAAATCGTTGAGAAATGATGCGCGAATGACAATTCTTTAAAAGAAAGAAGTTTGGAAGAAATTAGAATACATAGAAAAATAGATTATTTATGCCACTTTTTCTTGTGTTTATTTCATTTGTAATAAGTATGTCCGAAGGCCCGAAATTGCGCGATGCCGCTCATATGTGCCATTATTTTGTTACTTGTTAGTCTCAAAAAGCTCATGGGAAATTGAGTAATACAATACTGAAATAGGTCGTCACTATGTGTGTCTCTCAGAGAGAAGCTATTTTTATAATGAAAATAATAATAACCCGGGGTCGTTCTTCTTGTAGGTCAATATAAGTAAATAAGTATTAAATTCCGGATAAATGGAAGGCATACTAGAGCGTTAGCGTTATGAAAGTGCTGCTTTTGAAACTTTGAACTAGTTGAGTACATAGGAATAAACTGTGAACTAGTTGAGTACATAGGGATATATATATCTTTATAATAACACTAGCTGGTTTAGTGTAAAAGACAAAATTCAAATCAAGAAAATATCATTTTATTTGCTTATTCTATTCCGGCTGATAAAATGGAACTCTCTGATAAACCCATTCGAACACTTTCCTGTATGGGTCTGACTCTGTTTTTACTATAACTGTTTTGTACAATACTGTAATGGATGATCAAGTCATGCTTGATATGCGAAAGTGTGGACAACTAGATGGTCAAAACAGAGTTTGCTCAGAAAAGAGTAAAGACCCATCTTTAAATTCTTATATTCATCTAGTTCTACCCTATTCTTGTCACACTGTGGATTTCATCTGATCATTAATCATCCACTAATGTAAAATTATATATATTGTAAAATTTCATTACAAAAATGATTAATTACTGTTAAGTCTTCTTGCAAATTCAATTTTTCATACGTTTCCTCAATCGATAAATTTTATTCTTCAGAACGGCAAACTAAATTAAATATGACGCGTCATTAAAATAAATAGGTTTCGGTAATCACTGTTTTTTCATGAAGTAAAAAATATTTTTATACCTGCTATTTTAAACATAAACACTAGTACGCAACATCACGTGACAGTTAACGTTACCTTGAAAAACCGTTCTCCATTGCTGACTTATTAACTAAAACCTTTGAAACTCAAGGAGTTCATGACACTAGTAAGCAACATCACGTGGCAGTTAACGTTACCTTGAAATACCGTTCTCCATTGCTGACTTATTAACTAAAACCTTTTAAACTCAAGGAGTTCATGACACTAGTACGCAATATCACGTGACAGATAACGTTACCTTGAAATACCATTCTTCATTTCTGACTTATTAACTAAAACCTTTGAAACTCAAGGAGTTCATGACACTAGTGCGCAACATCACGCGGATGTTAACGTTACTTTGAAATAACGTTCTCCATTGCTCACTTATTAACTAAAACCTTTGAAACTCAAGGAGTTCATAACACTAGTACGCAACATCACGCGGCAGTTAACGTTACCTTGAAATACCGTTCTCCATTGCTGACTTATGAACTAAAACCTTTGAAACTCAAAGCGTTCATGACACTAGTACGCAACATCACGTGACAGTTAACGTTACCTTGAAATACCGTTCTCCATTGCTGACTTGTTAACTAAAACCTTTGAAACTCAAGGAGTTCATGACACTAGTACTCAACATCACGTGACAGTTAACGTTACCTTGAAATACCGTTCTCCATTGCTGACTTATTAACTAAAACCTTTGAAACTCAAGGAGTTCATGACACTAGTACGCAACATCACGTGGCTGTTTACGTTACCTTGAAAAACCGTTCTCCATTGCTGACTTATTAACTAAAACCTTTGAAACTCAAGGAGTTCATGACACTAGTACGCAACATCACGTGGCAGTTAACGTTACCTTGAAATACCGTTCTCCATTGCTGACTTATTAACTAAAACCTTTGAAACTCAAGGAGTTCATGACAATAGTACGCAACATCACGTGACAGTTTACGTTACCTTGAAATACAGTTCTCCATTGCTGACTTATTAACTAAAACCTTTGAAACTCAAGGAGTTCATGACACTAGAACGCAACATCACGTGACAGTTAACGTTACCTTGAAATACAGTTCTCCATTGCAGACTTATTAAATAAAACCTTTGAAACTCAAGGAGTTCATGGCACTATTACGCAACATCACGTGACAGTTAACGTTACCTTGAAATACCGTTCTCCATTGCTGACTTATTAACTAAAACCTTTGAAACTCAAGGAGTTCATGACACTAGTACGCAACATCACGTGGCAGTTAACGTTACCTTGAAATACCGTTCTCCATTGCTGACTTATTAACTAAAACCTTTGAAACTCAAGGAGTTCATGACACTAGTACGCAACATCACGTGGCAGTTAACGTTACCTTGAAATACCGTTCACCATTGCTGACTTATTAACTAAAACCTTTGAAACTCAGGGATTCATGACACTAGTACGCAACATCACGTGGCAGTTAACGTTACCTTGAAATACCGTTCTCCATTGCTGACTTATTAACTAAAACCTTTGAACCTCAAGGAGTTCATGACACTAGTACGCAACATCACGTGACAGTTAACGTTACCTTGAAATACCGTTCTTCGTTGCTGACTTCTTAACTAAAACCTTTGAAACTCAAGGAGTTCATGACACTTGTACGCAACATCACGTGACAGTTAACGTTACCTTGAAATACCGTTCTCCATTGCTGACTTATTAACTAAAACCTTTTAAACTCAAGGAGTTAATGACACTAGTACGCAATATCACGTGACAGATAACGTTACCTTGAAATACCATTCTTCATTTCTGACTTATTAACTAAAACCTTTGAAACTCAAGGAGTTCATGACACTAGTACGCAACATCACGTGGCAGTTAACGTTACCTTGAAATACCGTTCTCCATTGCTGACTTATTAACTAAAACCTTTGAAACTCAAGGAGTTCATGACAATAGTACGCAACATCACGTGACAGTTTACGTTACCTTGAAATACAGTTCTAGTACGCAACATCACGTGACAGTTAACGTTACCTTGTAATACCGTTCTCCATTGCTGACTTATTAACTAAAACCTTTGAAACTCAAGGAGTTCATGACACTAGTACGCAACATCACTTGGCTGTTTACGTTACCTTGAAAAACCGTTCTCCATTGCTGACTTATTAACTAAAACCTTTGAAACTCAAGGAGTTCATGACACTAGTACGCAACATCACGTGGCAGTTAACGTTACCTTGAAATACCGTTCTCCATTGCTGACTTATTAACTAAAACCTTTTAAACTCAAGGAGTTCATGACACTAGTACGCAATATCACGTGACAGATAACGTTACCTTGAAATACCATTCTTCATTTCTGACTTATTAACTAAAACCTTTGAAACTCAAGGAGTTCATGACACTAGTGCGCAACATCACGCGGCAGTTAACGTTACTTTGAAATAACGTTCTCCATTGCTCACTTATTAACTAAAACCTTTGAAACTCAAGGAGTTCATAACACTAGTACGCAACATCACGCGGCAGTTAACGTTACCTTGAAATACCGTTCTCCATTGCTGACTTATTAACTAAAACCTTTGAAACTCAAAGCGTACATGACACTAGTACGCAACATCACGTGACAGTTAACGTTACCTTGAAATACCGTTCTCCATTGCTGACTTATTAACTAAAACCTTTGAAACTCAAAGCGTTCATGACACTAGTACGCAACATCACGTGACAGTTAACGTTACCTTGAAATACCGTTCTCCATTGCTGACTTATTAACTAAAACCTTTGAAACTCAAGGAGTTCATGACACTAGTACGCAGCATCACGTGGCTGTTTACGTTACCTTGAAAAACCGTTCTCCATTGCTGACTTATTAACTAAAACCTTTGAAACTCAAGGAGTTCATGACACTAGTAAGCAACATCACGTGGCAGTTAACGTTACCTTGAAATACCGTTCTCCATTGCTGACTTATTAACTAAAACCTTTTAAACTCAAGGAGTTCATGACACTAGTACGCAATATCACGTGACAGATAACGTTACCTTGAAATACCATTCTTCATTTCTGACTTATTAACTAAAACCTTTGAAACTCAAGGAGTTCATGACACTAGTGCGCAACATCACGCGGCAGTTAACGTTACTTTGAAATAACGTTCTCCATTGCTCACTTATTAACTAAAACCTTTGAAACTCAAGGAGTTCATAACACTAGTACGCAACATCACGCGGCAGTTAACGTTACCTTGAAATACCGTTCTCCATTGCTGACTTATGAACTAAAACCTTTGAAACTCAAAGCGTTCATGACACTAGTACGCAACATCACGTGACAGTTAACGTTACCTTGAAATACCGTTCTCCATTGCTGACTTATTAACTAAAACCTTTAAAACTCAAGGAGTTCATGACACTAGTACGCAAGATCACGTGACAGTTAACGTTACCTTGAAATACCGTTCTCCATTGCTCACTTATTAACTAAAACCTTTGAAACTCAAGGAGTTCATGACACTAGTACGCAACATCTCGCGGCAGTTAACGTTACCTTGAAATACCGTTCTCCATTGCTGACTTATTAACTAAAACCTTTGAAACTCAAGGAGTTCATGACACTAGTACGCAACATCACGTGGCAGTTAACGTTACCTTGAAATACCGTTCTCCATTGCTGACTTATTAACTAAAACCTTTGAAACTCAAGGCGTTCATGACACTAGTACGCAACATCACGTGACAGTTAACGTTACCTTGAAATACCGTTCTCCATTGCTGACTTATTAACTAAAACCTTTGAAACTCAAGGAGTTCATGACACTAGTGCGCAACATCACGCGGCAGTTAACGTTACTTTGAAATACCGTTCTCCATTGCTGACTTATCAAATAAAACCTTTGAAACTCAAGGAGTTCATGACACTAGTACGCAACATCACGTGGCAGTTAACGTTACCTTGAAATACCGTTCTCCATTGCTGACTTATTAACTAAAACCTTTTAAACTAAAGGAGTTCATGACACTAGTACTCAACATCACGTGACAGTTAACGTTACCTTGAAATACCGTTCTCCATTGCTGACTTATTACCTAAAACCTTTGAAACTCAAGGAGTTCATGACACTAGTACGCAACATCACGTGGCTGTTAACGTTACCTTGAAATACCGTTCTCCATTGCTGACTTATTAACTAAAACCTTTGAAACCCAGGAGTTTATGACACTAGTACGCAATATCAAGTGACAGTTTACGTTACCTTGAAATACCGTTCTCCATTGCTGACTTATTAACTAAAACCTTTGAAACTCAAGGAGTTCATGTCACTAGTACTCAACATCACGTGACAGTTAACGTTACCTTGAAATACCGTTCTCCATTGCTGACTTATTAACTAAAACCTTTGAAATTTAGGGAGTTCATGACACTAGTACGCAACATCACGTGACTGTTAATGTTACCTTCAAATATCGTTCTCTATTGCTGACTTATTAACTAAAACCTTTGAAACTCAGGGCGTTCATGACACTAGTACGCAACACCACGTGACAGTTAACGTTACCTTGAAATACCGTTCTCCATTGCTGACTTATTAACTAAAACCTTTGAATCTCAAGGTGTTCATGACACTAGTACTCAACACCACGCGGCTGTTAACGTTATCTTTTAATAACGTTCTCCATTGCTGACTTATTAACTAAAACCTTTGAAACTCAGGGAGTTCATGACACTAGTACGCAACATCACGTGATAGTTAACGTTACCTTGAAATACCGTTCTCCATTGCTAACTTATTGACTAAAACCTTTGAAACTCAGGCGTTCATGACACTAGTACGCAACATCACGTGACAGTTAACGTTACCTTGAAATACCATTCTCCATTGCTGACTTATTAACTAAATCTTTGAAACTCAAGGAGTTCATGACACTAGTACGCAACATCACGTGGCAGTTAACGTTACCTTGAAATACCGTTCTCCATTGCTGACTTATTAACTGAAATCTTTGAAACTCAAGGATTTATGACACAAGTACGCAACATCACGTGGCAGTTAACGTTACCTTGAAATACCGTTCTCCATTGCTCACTTATTAACTAAAACCTTTGAAACTCAAGGAGTTCATGGCACTAGAACGTAACATCACGTGACAGTTAACGTTACCTTGAAATACAGTTCTCCATTGCTGACTTATTAACTAAAACCTTTGAAACTCAAGGAGTTCATGACACTAGTACGCAACATCACGTGACAGTTAACGTTACCTTGAAATACCGTTCTCCATTGCTGACTTATTAACTAAAACCTTTGAAACTCAAGGAGTTCATGACACTAGTACGCAACATCACGTGGCAGTTAACGTTACCTTGAAATACCGTTCTCCATTGCTGACTTATTAACTTAAACCTTTGAAACTCAAGGCGTTCATGACACTAGTACGCAACATCACATGACAGTTAACGTTACCTTGAAATACCGTTCTCCATTGCTGACTTATTAACTAAAACCTTTGAAACTCAAGGAGTTCATGACACTAGTACGCAACATCACGTGGCAGTTAACGTTACCTTGAAATACCGTTCTCCATTGCTGACTTATTAACTAAAACCTTTGAAACTCAAGGAGTTCATGACACTAGTACTCAACATCACGTGACAGTTACCGTTACCTTGAAATACCGTTCTCCATTGCTGACTTATTACCTAAAACCTTTGAAACTCAAGGAGTTCATGACACTAGTACGCAGCATCACGTGGCTGTTAACGTTACCTTGAAATACCGTTCTCCATTGCTGACTTAGTAACTAAAACCTTTGAAACCCAGGAGTTTATGACACTAGTACGCAATATCAAGTGACAGTTTACGTTACCTTGAAATACCATTCTTCATTTCTGACTTATTAACTAAAACCTTTGAAACTCAAGGAGTTCATGACACTAGTGCGCAACATCACGCGGCAGTTAACGTTACTTTGAAATAACGTTCTCCATTGCTCACTTATTAACTAAAACCTTTGAAACTCAAGGAGTTCATAACACTAGTACGCAACATCACGCGGCAGTTAACGTTACCTTGAAATACCGTTCTCCATTGCTGACTTATTAACTAAAACCTTTGAAACTCAAAGCGTACATGACACTAGTACGCAACATCACGTGACAGTTAACGTTACCTTGAAATACCGTTCTCCATTGCTGACTTATTAACTAAAACCTTTGAAACTCAAAGCGTTCATGACACTAGTACTCAACATCACGTGACAGTTAACGTTACCTTGAAATACCGTTCTCCATTGCTGACTTATTAACTAAAACCTTTGAAACTCAAGGAGTTCATGACACTAGTACGCAGCATCACGTGGCTGTTTACGTTACCTTGAAAAACCGTTCTCCATTGCTGACTTATTAACTAAAACCTTTGAAACTCAAGGAGTTCATGACACTAGTACGCAACATCACGTGGCAGTTAACGTTACCTTGAAATACCGTTCTCCATTGCTGACTTATTAACTAAAACCTTTTAAACTCAAGGAGTTCATGACACTAGTACGCAATATCACGTGACAGATAACGTTACCTTGAAATACCATTCTTCATTTCTGACTTATTAACTAAAACCTTTGAAACTCAAGGAGTTCATGACACTAGTGCGCAACATCACGCGGCAGTTAACGTTATTTTGAAATAACGTTCTCCATTGCTCACTTATTAACTAAAACCTTTGAAACTCAAGGAGTTCATAACACTAGTACGCAACATCACGCGGCAGTTAACGTTACCTTGAAATACCGTTCTCCATTGCTGACTTATGAACTAAAACCTTTGAAACTCAAAGCGTTCATGACACTAGTACGCAACATCACGTGACAGTTAACGTTACCTTGAAATACCGTTCTCCATTGCTGACTTATTAACTAAAACCTTTGAAACTCAAGGAGTTCATGACACTAGTACTCAACATCACGTGACAGTTAACGTTACCTTGAAATACCGTTCTCCATTGCTGACTTATTAACTAAAACCTTTGAAACTCAAGGAGTTCATGACACTAGTACGCAACATCACGTGGCTGTTTACGTTACCTTGAAAAAACTTTCTCCATTGCTGACTTATTAACTAAAACCTTTGAAACTCAAGGAGTTCATGACACTAGTACGCAACATCACGTGGCAGTTAACGTTACCTTGAAATACCGTTCTCCATTGCTCACTTATTAACTAAAACCTTTGAAACTCAAGGAGTTCATGACACTAGTACGCAACATCACGTGACAGTTTACGTTACTTTGAAATACAGTTCTCCATTGCTGACTTATTAACTAAAACCTTTGAAACTCAAGGAGTTCATGACACTAGAACGCAACATCACGTGACAGTTAACGTTACCTTGAAATACAGTTCTCCATTGCTGACTTATTAATTAAAACCTTTGAAACTCAAGGAGTTCATGGCACTATTACGCAACATCACGTGACAGTTAACGTTACCTTGAAATACCGTTCTCCATTGCTGACTTTTTAACTAAAATCTTTGAAACTCAAGGAGTTCATGACACTATTACGCAACATCACGTGACAGTTAACGTTACCTTGAAATACCGTTCTCCATATCTGACTTATTAACTAAAACCTTTGAAACTCAAGGAGTTCATGACACTAGTACGCAACATCACTTGGCTGTTTACGTTACCTTGAAAAACCGTTCTCCATTGCTGACTTATTAACTAAAACCTTTGAAACTCAAGGAGTTCATGACACTAGTACGCAACATCACGTGGCAGTTAACGTTACCTTGAAATACCGTTCTCCATTGCTGACTTATTAACTAAAACCTTTTAAACTCAAGGAGTTCATGACACTAGTACGCAATATCACGTGACAGATAACGTTACCTTGAAATACCATTCTTCATTTCTGACTTATTAACTAAAACCTTTGAAACTCAAGGAGTTCATGACACTAGTGCGCAACATCACGCGGCAGTTAACGTTACTTTGAAATAACGTTCTCCATTGCTCACTTATTAACTAAAACCTTTGAAACTCAAGGAGTTCATAACACTAGTACGCAACATCACGCGGCAGTTAACGTTACCTTGAAATACCGTTCTCCATTGCTGACTTATGAACTAAAACCTTTGAAACTCAAAGCGTTCATGACACTAGTACGCAACATCACGTGACAGTTAACGTTACCTTGAAATACCGTTCTCCATTGCTGACTTGTTAACTAAAACCTTTGAAACTCAACGAGTTCATGACACTAGTACTCAACATCACGTGACAGTTAACGTTACCTTGAAATACCGTTCTCCATTGCTGACTTATTAACTAAAACCTTTGAAACTCAAGGAGTTCATGACACAAGTACGCAACATCACGTGGCTGTTTACGTTACCTTGAAAAACCGTTCTCCATTGCTGACTTATTAACTAAAACCTTTGAAACTCAAGGAGTTCATGACACTAGTACGCAACATCACGTGGCAGTTAACGTTACCTTGAAATACCGTTCTCCATTGCTGACTTATTAACTAAAACCTTTGAAACTCAAGGAGTTCATGACAATAGTACGCAACATCACGTGACAGTTTACGTTACCTTGAAATACAGTTCTAGTACGCAACATCACGTGACAGTTAACGTTACCTTGTAATACCGTTCTCCATTACTGACTTATTAACTAAAACCTTTGAAACTCAAGGAGTTCATGACACTAGTACGCAACATCACTTGGCTGTTTACGTTACCTTGAAAAACCGTTCTCCATTGCTGACTTATTAACTAAAACCTTTGAAACTCAAGGAGTTCATGACACTAATACGCAACATCACGTGGCAGTTAACGTTACCTTGAAATACCGTTCTCCATTGCTGACTTATTAACTAAAACCTTTTAAACTCAAGGAGTTCATGACACTAGTACGCAATATCACGTGACAGATAACGTTACCTTGAAATACCATTCTTCATTTCTGACTTATTAACTAAAACCTTTGAAACTCAAGGAGTTCATGACACTAGTGCGCAACATCACGCGGCAGTTAACGTTACTTTGAAATAACGTTCTCCATTGCTCACTTATTAACTAAAACCTTTGAAACTCAAGGAGTTCATAACACTAGTACGCAACATCACGCGGCAGTTAACGTTACCTTGAAATACCGTTCTCCATTGCTGACTTATTAACTAAAACCTTTGAAACTCAAAGCGTACATGACACTAGTACGCAACATCACGTGACAGTTAACGTTACCTTGAAATACCGTTCTCCATTGCTGACTTATTAACTAAAACCTTTGAAACTCAAAGCGTTCATGACACTAGTACGCAACATCACGTGACAGTTAACGTTACCTTGAAATACCGTTCTCCATTGCTGACTTATTAACTAAAACCTTTGAAACTCAAGGAGTTCATGACACTAGTACGCAGCATCACGTGGCTGTTTACGTTACCTTGAAAAACCGTTCTCCATTGCTGACTTATTAACTAAAACCTTTGAAACTCAAGGAGTTCATGACACTAGTAAGCAACATCACGTGGCAGTTAACGTTACCTTGAAATACCGTTCTCCATTGCTGACTTATTAACTAAAACCTTTTAAACTCAAGGAGTTCATGACACTAGTACGCAATATCACGTGACAGATAACGTTACCTTGAAATACCATTCTTCATTTCTGACTTATTAACTAAAACCTTTGAAACTCAAGGAGTTCATGACACTAGTGCGCAACATCACGCGGCAGTTAACGTTACTTTGAAATAACGTTCTCCATTGCTCACTTATTAACTAAAACCTTTGAAACTCAAGGAGTTCATAACACTAGTACGCAACATCACGCGGCAGTTAACGTTACCTTGAAATACCGTTCTCCATTGCTGACTTATGAACTAAAACCTTTGAAACTCAAAGCGTTCATGACACTAGTACGCAACATCACGTGACAGTTAACGTTACCTTGAAATACCGTTCTCCATTGCTGACTTATTAACTAAAACCTTTAAAACTCAAGGAGTTCATGACACTAGTACGCAAGATCACGTGACAGTTAACGTTACCTTGAAATACCGTTCTCCATTGCTCACTTATTAACTAAAACCTTTGAAACTCAAGGAGTTCATGACACTAGTACGCAACATCTCGCGGCAGTTAACGTTACCTTGAAATACCGTTCTCCATTGCTGACTTATTAACTAAAACCTTTGAAACTCAAGGGGTTCATGACACTAGTACGCAACATCACGTGGCAGTTAACGTTACCTTGAAATACCGTTCTCCATTGCTGACTTATTAACTAAAACCTTTGAAACTCAAGGCGTTCATGACACTAGTACGCAACATCACGTGACAGTTAACGTTACCTTGAAATACCGTTCTCCATTGCTGACTTATTAACTAAAACCTTTGAAACTCAAGGAGTTCATGACACTAGTGCGCAACATCACGCGGCAGTTAACGTTACTTTGAAATACCGTTCTCCATTGCTCACTTATTAACTAAAACCTTTGAAACTCAAGGAGTTCATGACACTAGTACGCAGCATCACGTGGCTGTTTACGTTACCTTGAAAAACCGTTCTCCATTGCTGACTTATTAACTAAAACCTTTGAAACTCAAGGAGTTCATGACACTAGTAAGCAACATCACGTGGCAGTTAACGTTACCTTGAAATACCGTTCTCCATTGCTGACTTATTAACTAAAACCTTTTAAACTCAAGGAGTTCATGACACTAGTACGCAATATCACGTGACAGATAACGTTACCTTGAAATACCATTCTTCATTTCTGACTTATTAACTAAAACCTTTGAAACTCAAGGAGTTCATGACACTAGTGCGCAACATCACGCGGCAGTTAACGTTACTTTGAAATAACGTTCTCCATTGCTCACTTATTAACTAAAACCTTTGAAACTCAAGGAGTTCATAACACTAGTACGCAACATCACGCGGCAGTTAACGTTACCTTGAAATACCGTTCTCCATTGCTGACTTATGAACTAAAACCTTTGAAACTCAAAGCGTTCATGACACTAGTACGCAACATCACGTGACAGTTAACGTTACCTTGAAATACCGTTCTCCATTGCTGACTTATTAACTAAAACCTTTAAAACTCAAGGAGTTCATGACACTAGTACGCAAGATCACGTGACAGTTAACGTTACCTTGAAATACCGTTTTCCATTGCTCACTTATTAACTAAAACCTTTGAAACTCAAGGAGTTCATGACACTAGTACGCAACATCTCGCGGCAGTTAACGTTACCTTGAAATACCGTTCTCCATTGCTGACTTATTAACTAAAACCTTTGAAACTCAAGGGGTTCATGACACTAGTACGCAACATCACGTGGCAGTTAACGTTACCTTGAAATACCGTTCTCCATTGCTGACTTATTAACTAAAACCTTTGAAACTCAAGGCGTTCATGACACTAGTACGCAACATCACGTGACAGTTAACGTTACCTTGAAATACCGTTCTCCATTGCTGACTTATTAACTAAAACCTTTGAAACTCAAGGAGTTCATGACACTAGTGCGCAACATCACGCGGCAGTTAACGTTACTTTGAAATACCGTTCTCCATTGCTGACTTATCAAATAAAACCTTTGAAACTCAAGGAGTTCATGACACTAGTACGCAACATCACGTGGCAGTTAACGTTACCTTGAAATACCGTTCTCCATTGCTGACTTATTAACTAAAACCTTTTAAACTAAAGGAGTTCATGACACTAGTACTCAACATCACGTGACAGTTACCGTTACCTTGAAATACCGTTCTCCATTGCTGACTTATTACCTAAAACCTTTGAAACTCAAGGAGTTCATGACACTAGTACGCAACATCACGTGGCTGTTAACGTTACCTTGAAATACCGTTCTCCATTGCTGACTTATTAACTAAAACCTTTGAAACCCAGGAGTTTATGACACTAGTACGCAATATCAAGTGACAGTTTACGTTACCTTGAAATACCGTTCTCCATTGCTGACTTATTAACTAAAACCTTTGAAACTCAAGGAGTTCATGTCACTAGTACTCAACATCACGTGACAGTTAACGTTACCTTGAAATACCGTTCTCCATTGCTGACTTATTAACTAAAACCTTTGAAATTTAGGGAGTTCATGACACTAGTACGCAACATCACGTGACTGTTAATGTTACCTTCAAATATCGTTCTCTATTGCTGACTTATTAACTAAAACCTTTGAAACTCAGGGCGTTCATGACACTAGTACGCAACACCACGTGACAGTTAACGTTACCTTGAAATACCGTTCTCCATTGCTGACTTATTAACTAAAACCTTTGAATCTCAAGGTGTTCATGACACTAGTACTCAACACCACGCGGCTGTTAACGTTATCTTTTAATAACGTTCTCCATTGCTGACTTATTAACTAAAACCTTTGAAACTCAGGGAGTTCATGACACTAGTACGCAACATCACGTGATAGTTAACGTTACCTTGAAATACCGTTCTCCATTGCTAACTTATTGACTAAAACCTTTGAAACTCAGGCGTTCATGACACTAGTACGCAACATCACGTGACAGTTAACGTTACCTTGAAATACCATTCTCCATTGCTGACTTATTAACTAAATCTTTGAAACTCAAGGAGTTCATGACACTAGTACGCAACATCACGTGGCAGTTAACGTTACCTTGAAATACCGTTCTCCATTGCTGACTTATTAACTGAAATCTTTGAAACTCAAGGATTTATGACACAAGTACGCAACATCACGTGGCAGTTAACGTTACCTTGAAATACCGTTCTCCATTGCTCACTTATTAACTAAAACCTTTGAAACTCAAGGAGTTCATGGCACTAGAACGTAACATCACGTGACAGTTAACGTTACCTTGAAATACAGTTCTCCATTGCTGACTTATTAACTAAAACCTTTGAAACTCAAGGAGTTCATGACACTAGTACGCAACATCACGTGACAGTTAACGTTACCTTGAAATACCGTTCTCCATTGCTCACTTATTAACTAAAACCTTTGAAACTCAAGGAGTTCATGACACTAGTACGCAACATCACGTGGCAGTTAACGTTACCTTGAAATACCGTTCTCCATTGCTGACTTATTAACTTAAACCTTTGAAACTCAAGGCGTTCATGACACTAGTACGCAACATCACATGACAGTTAACGTTACCTTGAAATACCGTTCTCCATTGCTGACTTATTAACTAAAACCTTTGAAACTCAAGGAGTTCATGACACTAGTACGCAACATCACGTGGCAGTTAACGTTACCTTGAAATACCGTTCTCCATTGCTGACTTATTAACTAAAACCTTTGAAACTCAAGGAGTTCATGACACTAGTACTCAACATCACGTGACAGTTACCGTTACCTTGAAATACCGTTCTCCATTGCTGACTTATTACCTAAAACCTTTGAAACTCAAGGAGTTCATGACACTAGTACGCAGCATCACGTGGCTGTTAACGTTACCTTGAAATACCGTTCTCCATTGCTGACTTAGTAACTAAAACCTTTGAAACCCAGGAGTTTATGACACTAGTACGCAATATCAAGTGACAGTTTACGTTACCTTGAAATACCATTCTTCATTTCTGACTTATTAACTAAAACCTTTGAAACTCAAGGAGTTCATGACACTAGTGCGCAACATCACGCGGCAGTTAACGTTACTTTGAAATAACGTTCTCCATTGCTCACTTATTAACTAAAACCTTTGAAACTCAAGGAGTTCATAACACTAGTACGCAACATCACGCGGCAGTTAACGTTACCTTGAAATACCGTTCTCCATTGCTGACTTATTAACTAAAACCTTTGAAACTCAAGGAGTTCATGACACTAGTACGCAACATCACGTGACAGTTAACGTTACCTTGAAATACCGTTCTCCATTGCTGACTTATTAACTAAAACCTTTGAAACTCAAGGAGTTCATGACACTAGTACGCAGCATCACGTGGCTGTTTACGTTACCTTGAAAAACCGTTCTCCATTGCTGACTTATTAACTAAAACCTTTGAAACTCAAGGAGTTCATGACACTAGTACGCAACATCACGTGGCAGTTAACGTTACCTTGAAATACCGTTCTCCATTGCTGACTTATTAACTAAAACCTTTTAAACTCAAGGAGTTCATGACACTAGTACGCAATATCACGTGACAGATAACGTTACCTTGAAATACCATTCTTCATTTCTGACTTATTAACTAAAACCTTTGAAACTCAAGGAGTTCATGACACTAGTGCGCAACATCACGCGGCAGTTAACGTTATTTTGAAATAACGTTCTCCATTGCTCACTTATTAACTAAAACCTTTGAAACTCAAGGAGTTCATAACACTAGTACGCAACATCACGCGGCAGTTAACGTTACCTTGAAATACCGTTCTCCATTGCTGACTTATGAACTAAAACCTTTGAAACTCAAAGCGTTCATGACACTAGTACGCAACATCACGTGACAGTTAACGTTACCTTGAAATACCGTTCTCCATTGCTGACTTATTAACTAAAACCTTTGAAACTCAAGGAGTTCATGACACTAGTACTCAACATCACGTGACAGTTAACGTTACCTTGAAATACCGTTCTCCATTGCTGACTTATTAACTAAAACCTTTGAAACTCAAGGAGTTCATGACACTAGTACGCAACATCACGTGGCTGTTTACGTTACCTTGAAAAAACTTTCTCCATTGCTGACTTATTAACTAAAACCTTTGAAACTCAAGGAGTTCATGACACTAGTACGCAACATCACGTGGCAGTTAACGTTACCTTGAAATACCGTTCTCCATTGCTCACTTATTAACTAAAACCTTTGAAACTCAAGGAGTTCATGACAATAGTACGCAACATCACGTGACAGTTTACGTTACCTTGAAATACAGTTCTCCATTGCTGACTTATTAACTAAAACCTTTGAAACTCAAGGAGTTCATGACACTAGAACGCAACATCACGTGACAGTTAACGTTACCTTGAAATACAGTTCTCCATTGCTGACTTATTAATTAAAACCTTTGAAACTCAAGGAGTTCATGGCACTATTACGCAACATCACGTGACAGTTAACGTTACCTTGAAATACCGTTCTCCATTGCTGACTTATTAACTAAAACCTTTGAAACTCAAGGAGTTCATGACACTATTACGCAACATCACGTGACAGTAAACGTTACCTTGAAATACCGTTCTCCATTGCTGACTTATTAACTAAAACCTTTGAAACTCAAAGCGTTCATGACACTAGTACGCAACATCACGTGACAGTTAACGTTACCTTGAAATACCGTTCTCCATATCTGACTTATTAACTAAAACCTTTGAAACTCAAGGAGTTCATGACACTAGTACGCAACATCACTTGGCTGTTTACGTTACCTTGAAAAACCGTTCTCCATTGCTGACTTATTAACTAAAACCTTTGAAACTCAAGGAGTTCATGACACTAGTACGCAACATCACGTGGCAGTTAACGTTACCTTGAAATACCGTTCTCCATTGCTGACTTATTAACTAAAACCTTTTAAACTCAAGGAGTTCATGAAACTAGTACGCAATATCACGTGACAGATAACGTTACCTTGAAATACCATTCTTCATTTCTGACTTATTAACTAAAACCTTTGAAACTCAAGGAGTTCATGACACTAGTGCGCAACATCACGCGGCAGTTAACGTTACTTTGAAATAACGTTCTCCATTGCTCACTTATTAACTAAAACCTTTGAAACTCAAGGAGTTCATAACACTAGTACGCAACATCACGCGGCAGTTAACGTTACCTTGAAATACCGTTCTCCATTGCTGACTTATGAACTAAAACCTTTGAAACTCAAAGCGTTCATGACACTAGTACGCAACATCACGTGACAGTTAACGTTACCTTGAAATACGCGTTCTCCATTGCTGACTTTTAACTAAAACCTTTGAAACTCAACGAGTTATGACACTAGTACTCAACATCACGTGACAGTTAACGTTACCTTGAAATACCGTTCTCCATTGCTGACTTATTAACTAAAACCTTTGAAACTCAAAGGAGTTCATGACACTAGTACGCAACATCACGTGGCTGTTACGTTACCTTGAAAAACCGTTCTCCATTGCTGACTTATTAACTAAAACCTTTGAAACTCAGAGTTCATGACACTAGTACGCAACATCACGTGCAGTTAACGTTACCTTGAAAACCG